>NC_080678.1:98544005-98854211 GCF_030445035.2 Dasypus novemcinctus | reverse complement strand
ATTTATTTAAATGCCATCTGTATACTTTCTCTGGTGAAGTGTATCCTCAAATCTTTTGTTCATTTACTATTAAGTTGTTTGTTCTCTTAGGACAGAGATATAGGAATGCTTTACATATTACAATTAAGGTCTTTTATTGGATGTTTTGCATGTACTTGCATGTATTTTCTCCCAGTCTGTTGCTAGCCTGAAGAAGAAAAGGTTTTAATTTTGATGAAAACCAATATATTTTTTTTCTTCTATAGCTTGTGGTTTTTGTGTCCTATTTAGGAAAATTTTGTCAAACCCACAGACATTAAAATCATAAGCTTTCTTTCAGAAGTTGTATAAAGGTTTTAATTTTAATATTTAGGTCTATGATCTGTTTTGAATTACTTTCTGTGAAGGTGTGAGGTAAGGGTCCAAGCTCATTTTTCAGTATATGAATATGTAATTGTTCCACAAGCCTTTCCTTATTGAGTTGCACCTTTAAATGCAGATATCATCTGCTTTGCCTTCCTCAAGTGACTGTAGAGAACATTCAATGTAATATATAAATATATATATGCATACTATGAAAAGTGGAAAACTAATAGAAATGAACATCATCACTGTTATTAGTTCTTAATAAATCCTGACCCATAGACAGGAAATACAAAAAATATTAAACCACTAGTCAGAGAAGCTGACATGTAGTACAGCTTCACTCCTATATTAACCTTTAAAATGCCTTTTAACCTCTGAGCTTATTCCAATATATTTGAAATGAGAACTATAATATTTGACTACTCTACATTAGGGAGATTTTATGTAGATTGTATAAGATCACACAAAGTATACTGTCACTGTCATTGTATGGGTCTCCACCAATGATATAACCCACTATGACAAAATGAACACTCACACATCCCTAGAAGCCTGCCCTGTGTCAGATGCCCCCATTTAAGCATCTTAAACAGGTAACCTTCCTTATTGTTTTCCAAAGAGTTTTCTCAACATTATAGTTTCAATCACATCCCTGACAATCTCCTATATTCAAATGTTCCCCCCACATTCCCCCCAATTTCTTGGGCCATCTGACCCATCCTCCCATCCCTAGCACCCCTCAATTCCACAAAGCCCCACCCACCTATGCACCCATTTTATGCCCCCTTCCCTGTACAAATACTTATCATAGACTTCACCCATGTAGGTGTCAGCTCTCAACCTTCCTCTACCCCCTAACTTCCTTTAAGCCTATCATCCAGTCTCTACTTCTCTGAGGCAGCTTGGTTTACTTATTTCATATCATTGAGGTCATGTAGTATTTGTCCTTCAATGCCTGGGTTGCTTCACTCAACATAAGGTCCTCAAGATTCATCCATGTTATCACATGTGCTTGTACTGTATTCGTTCTCATAGCTGAGTAGTATTCCATTGTATGTATATATCACATTTTATTTATCTATTTGTCTGTTGATGGGCATTGGGGTTGATTCCAATGTTTGGCAATAGTGAATAGTGCTGCTATGAACATTGGTGTGCATATATTGGTTTGTGTCCTTGTTTTCAGATCTACTTGGCATACATCCAGCAGTGGAATTGCTGGGTCATATGGCAAATCTATAGGTAGTTTTTTGAGAAACTGCCAAACTGTCCTTCAGAATGGCTGGATCCTTCTGCATTCCCACCAGCAGTGGACGAGGGTTCCCATTCCTCCACATCCTCTCCAGCACTTGTAGTCTTCTGTTTTTTTGATAGCTGCCAGTCTTATGGGAGTAAGATGGTTATCTCATTGTAGTTTTGATTTGCATTTCCCTAATAACTAGTGATTTTGAGCACTTTTTCACGTGCTTTTTAGTCATTTGTGTTTCTTCTTTGGAGAAGCATCTGTTCAAATTTCTTGCCCATTTTTCAAAGGAGTTGTCTTTTTATTTTTGAGATATAGGAGTTCTTTTTATATGCAGGATATAAGTCTCCTATTAGATATATGGTTACTAAATATTTTCTCCATTGTGTAGGCTCTCTTTTCACTTTCTTGACAAACTCCTTTGAGGTGCAGAAGGTTGGTGTATACTCAGGAGACCCGAATTTCTGGACTGTCCATGTGACAGCCGGGCCCTGAGCCTCAGCATACTTGCAACTTCTACCCTCTGGTTTATTGGACTTACCCCAGTCAGCTAACAGGGAGGTGAAGAAGGTCAACCACCACACCAGAGAGCTAAGAGTGCCTACAACTGCAAGCAGAAGAATTGCATCCATCATCCATGTGGAATCTAAGTCCCCTCTCCATATAGAGGTTGAATGGACATAACCATCCCAGGGTCCACAGGATGGAGGAAGAGAGTATGGATTAGAGTGGACTTAATGGTGTTCTAATATGGAACTATTGTGATTAGTAATGGAAGAAATTGTAGCATTGATGTGGGAAAGTGGCCATGGTAGTTGCTGAGGATAGGGAGAGGGAAGAAGAGATATGATGTGGGGGCATTTTCAGGACTTGGAATTGTCCTGGGTGGTACTGCAGGGACAGATGCTGGACATTGTATGTCCTGCCATGGCCCACTGGGTGGACTGGGGGAGAGTGTAAACAACAATGCAAACCATTATGTATGTGGGGCAGCAGTGATTCAAAATGTATTCACCAAATGCGAGGAATGTTCTACGATGATGAAAGAGGTTGTTGATGTGGGAGGAGTGGGGTGAGGGGGGTGGGGGTGGGGTATATAGGGACCTCATTTTTTTAAATGTAACATTTAAAAAATAGAGAAAAAAAAGATCGTACAAAGCATTTCAAAATGTTTTGTAATTTGTATAATGCTATAGAAATGCAACCTATTGTTTGTATACCTTTTATAACTTTAATGCCTGAAAATCCCTGAACTACATAAGGCTCTTCTTGTTTGCATGGTAGTACAGAACCATTTCAGTGCAAGCTAAAATCATACAAAGTGATTTTATTAAGCAAAAGGAAATATTTTCCATGACCTTTAAATTTTTTTTCAATAGAAATTTTTGTAACATTTTAAAAGCTCCCATACTACTGGTTATAAATATACAGGAAAATTTAAAAGAGCATAACTAATATTTATTTAGAAAGCTATAATTTAAAACATCAGAAACATTGAGAGTCAAACTGTTTTATTTTGTGAAACCTGATAAAAACTAGTTTGAGCAGTGCTTGCCTTTTCTTTTCATTGTATAACTTACGATCTAGAGCAAGTATCTTTGCTATGCCTTGGAAAATTATCATGCTCCATTCTAAATTTGAACCAGTTTACAACACTTTATCCTTTGCATTTTCAAGGTCTAGAGTTCCTTTAATGTCAGGTTTTCTGCTGGCATCACTTCTTCCAGGACATCTTCATTTTTCATCACCACTACTTTCTCTGGGACATCTTCATCCTTTCCTTATGACCACTTAGCTCATTTATATTATTAAATTCACCTTCACAAGGTCCATCTGGCTGCAGTTCTAGAGTCTCTTGAATGGTGGCAGAGTCAACACTCCCACAGTCAGCTATTTCTTCCATAATTCCATTTACATTCCATTCAAATTTCACTTTCAGCTTTATCACTTTTCCTTTCATTTCTGTTCTTTCATTTTTGGTTGCCAGTTCCTTCTTGTGGATATCCATTTTTGTAAACATCATATTAGCTTACCACTGGGAGACAAGGAGACAACATAACTGTACATTTTGCTGTTTGTGCATGAATTGAATAACAGATATTCAGCAACCAATCAGCAACAGACTCTGAAAGACGTGACATGACTGGGGTCACCGATCATGAAGTGCATTCCTATTTACATAGTGGTTTGTGTACAGAAAGCAGTGAAGTTGGTACTTTATGCAATGTACACAGTTAATATATCATGATAACTGAAATTTTAAATGTATTTTTAATAGACTGGTGTTATTTAATTAAACATGGTAACTGATATTCGTATATATTGGAACCACTCAGAGAGGCCTAAATGAATTATTTCCCTGGCTTTCTTGATGTGAGTCTTCAGTGCCTTTTCTATAATTTCAAGAAATGTATGGAGAAGAAATCAAAGAAGCTTCCTATGACTACTGTCACTTAAGAAATATGTTGATTTTCAGGTACGATTGTGTTCTGTTATGAGATATACATATATACCCATGGGTCTTAAATAGAACTTGGTTGAATTAGAGCCTATTTTCTATTAAAAGAAAAGAAAAACATTCTATATGATTTCTCTTAGTTCTAATCTCTAAATTTTCTTATTTACCTTTAATATCTTTGCATCTCTTTAGTTGTCATGGTTTTACCACACAGAATGAACAGTTTATGTCAGATCATCCTAAATCAAATTTCCTACAATCCTGAGAGGCTCACTTTAAAGATCTGTTGCCCTCAATGTTCTAGAGGTCTAACTGCACATGGAGGGAAGGATATACCTAATCAGAACCTTTGGCCTGTTGGAGAGGCACCCCATTGTTGGCATTACATATCAAAATGTCTAATTGATTTCAGAAGTGTTCAATGTACTTCTCTACATTCTGCTTCCAAAGATTAGCAGAACAAATTATTTTAACCACCTGTAGAAGATACTTACTATTTTCATAATTATGTTATTTTATATCTTCATGACTCAACTAAACACAAAGGTATTGATTCAATAGTGTCAACCACTGATTCATTCAAATTTTATGATGACAACTACCTCAAGTCTAGTGGGAAAAGCAGGATAATAAATAGATAATGAATGAAAATATAGTTTGGGACTTTCAGTTTAAAGCCTAGAGTCATTACTCACATCCTCACAACAAGTGAAAAGTTGAAAGATTGAAAAACATCAAATCTTCTTTGATCCTTCAGAAAACTGAGATCACAAACAAACCACCCCCTGAAAACTGGAGAGACTGGCAGTTACAGAAACTCACAGATTAACAGAGGCAGAAATGGCTGCTGGAGTCAGCACCAAGTTAGAACACTTAAAGGGTAATTGATTACTTGATGGAGGTTAAGTGTGGACTAGCTTAACAGATAAAAATCCTTGGAGGCTCAGCATTAGAGGGGCTCTGAGTCTTTTAGGAGTTTTAGCTCTAAAAGTCCCACAAGGTTCTCTCTGTAAAGATGAGAAAAAAATCAGCACATGCTTTCAGCAGGGGGAGGGGAAAATCAGTGTTCTGATCTCCTTAACAACATGAGTTTTTCCATAGTCTAACAGCTCCCTCTGGCTCACCTAAAGTGTGTGTGGGGGGTGGGAGGGGAGACGGAGAAGCACTTGAGAAGATGAGAAGCCCAGGGCCACAGGCTCAGTAACCCACTAAGACCTAATCATAAGATTATAGAACGTTCCCCATCCTCTACCTCTTACACCTTTGGTAGAGCTCCTACATAATAACAGGGGATTACAACTGACAGATTACAAGGATCACACTCTATTTAAGAAGGAATCTTTAGGGAAACCCAAAGACAATAGGGGAGAGAAAAACAAGGATACAAGATGATATTGTATCCTCTGACAGATGATGCAAACAGTAAAAACAGGCTAACACCTAGACAGATAAACATTAGCTTTATACTAAATGCCCATTTGCTGCAGTTTCTTGTACCTGACACATCACTTCTAACTCTGAGCAGAAAATTATAAGGCATGATAAAAAGCAAAAAAAAAAAAAAAAACTATGAAGATACTGGGCAATCAGACTTAAGTAGACTTTAAACAGAGATTTGGGGATTATCAGACCAAGAAATTAAAAAAACCATGATTGATATGCTAAAGACTCTAATGGAAAAGTGGAACAACATGCAAGAAGTGATGGTTAATGTAATTAAAGAGATGGGGGTGGCGGACTTAGCCCAGTGGTTAGGGCATCCGTCTACCACATGGGAGGTCTGCGGTTCAAACCCCGGGCCTCCTTGACCCGTGTGGAGCTGGCCCATGCGCAGTGCTGATGTGTGCAAGGAGTGCCCTGCCACGCAGGGTTGTCCCCCACATAGGGGAGCCCCACATGCAAGGAGTGTGCCCCGTAAGGAGAGCCGCCCAGTGCAAAAGAAAGTGCAGCTTGCCCAGGAATGGAGCTGCACACACTGAGAGCTGACACAACAAGATGACACAACCAAAAAAGAAACACAGATTCCCATGCCACTGATGACAAGAGAAGCAGACAAAGAAGACGCAGCAAATAGACACAGAAAACAGACAATCAGGGTGGGGGGGAAGGGGAGAGAAATAAATAAATAAATCTTTAAAAAAAAATGAGATGGGGACTCTAAAAAAGAATCAAAAGGAAATGTGAAACATGAAAGAAAACACTGTAACAGAAATGAAGGACCACTTTGAAGGGCTCATTAGTAAGACTGGACATGGCTGAGGAAAGAATCAGTAACCCTGAAGCTGTGTCAATAGAAATTTCCCAAAATGAACAGCAAAGAGGTACAGTAAAAATAAAGAATATAGAGGGGGGAGTGGACATAACCATCCCAGGGTCCACAGGATGGAGGAATAGAGTTTGGATTAGAGTGGACTTACTGATATTCTACTATGGAACTATTGTGACTAGTAATGGAAGAAATTGTAGCATTGATGTGGAGAAAGCAGCCACAGTAGCTGCTGAGGGTAGGGAGAGGGAAGAAGAGATATGATGCAGGGGCATTTTCAAGGACTTGGAGTTGTCCTGGGAGGTACTGCAGGGACAGATGCTGGACATTGTATGTCCTGCCACAGCCCACTGGGTGGACTGGGGGAGAGCATAAACTACAATGCAAACCATTATCCACGTGGTGCAGCAGTGCTCCAAAATGTATTTACCAAATACAATGAATGTGCCACAATGATGAAAGAGATTATTGATGTGGGAGGAGTGGGGTGAGGGGGTGGGAGGTATATAGGGGCCTCATATTTTTTTAATGTAACATTTTAAAAATAATAAAGAAGGAAGGAATAAAAGAAAAGATCCAAAACTGTGGGATAATGCCAAAAGGTGTAACATACCCATAATTAGAATATCAGAGAAAAAGAAAGAAAGGAGATGAAGAAATATTTGAAATAATAATAACAGAGTTTTCTAAAAGTTCTGACAGACACCAAACCAAAGACCCAAGAAGCTCAAAGAACAAAGTCAGAGGACTGACACTACCTGAATTCAACACTTACTAAAAAGCCACTTTGATCAAGACAATGTGGGGAAACGGACTTTTGCCCAGTGGTTAGGGCGTCCGTCTACCACATGGGAGGTCCGCGGTTCAAACCCCGGGCCTCCTTGACCCGTGTGGAGCTGGCCCATGCGCAGTGCTGATGTGCGCAAGGAGTGCCCTGCCACGCAGGGGTGTCCCCCGCGTAGGGGAGCCCCACGCGCAAGGAGTGCACCCGTAAGGAGAGCCACCCAGCGCAAAGGAAAGTGCAGCCTGCCCAGGAATGGCGCCACCCACACTTCCCGTGCACTCACGACAACAGAAGCGGACAAAGAAACAAGACACAGCAAAAAGACACAGAAAACAGACAACCGGGAGAGGGGAGGGGAATTAAATAAATAAAAATAAATCTTTAAAAAAAAAAAAAAAGACAGTGTGGTATTGGTGAAAGAAGAGATAAATAAATCAGTGGAACAGAATAGAAAGCCTGGAAATAGAACCATGCAATATATCCAAGTGATCTTTGACTAGGAAGCAAAGGTGATTCATTGGAGAAAGGATAGTCTTTTCAACTAACGGTGCTCTACATCCACATGTGAAAAATAAATTTAGACATAGACCTTACATCTTTCACAAAGTATTAACTCAAAATATATCAGAGACCTAAATGTAAAATGAAAAACTATAAAATTTCTAGGAGATAACACAGGAGAAAATCTAAGTGACCTTGGGTTTGGCAAATGCCTTTTATTTTATTTTATTTTTTAAAAGATTTATTGATTTATTTAATTTCCCCCCCCTCCCCTGGTTGTCTGTTCTCTGTGACTATTTGCTGCGTCTTGTTTCTTTGTCCACTTCTGTTGTCATCAGCGGCGTGCACGGGAATTGTGGGTGGTGCCATTCCTCGGCAGGCTGTACTGTCTTTGGCACTGGGCAGCTCTCCTTACGGGGTGCACTCCTTGTGCATGGGGCTCCCCTACATGGGGGGCACCCCTGCGTGACAGGGCTCTCCTTGCGCGCATCAGCACTGCACATGGGCCAGCTCCACATGGGTCAAGGAGGCCCGGGGTTTGAACCGCGGACCTCCCATGTGGTAGACGGACACCCTAACCACTGGGCCAAGTCAGTTTCCGGCAAATGCCTTTTAGATACAACACCAGAACACCAAAACACAATCTGGGAAAGAAAACTATAAGTTGGACTTTATTTAAATAAAAAACTTCTGCTCTGTAAAAGACACTGTTAAAAGAATGAAAAGATTGGGAGAAAATATTTGCCAAAACACATATCCAATCATGGACTTGTATCCAAAAAATATACAAAGAATTCTTAAAACTCAACAAGAAAAAAAAGAAAATTACACGCAGGGCAAAAGATCTGAACAAACACCTTACCGAAGAAGATATATAGATGGCAAAAATACATAAAAAGATGCTCAATATTGTATTAAAATCTAAAACATCAATGAGACACAGCTATATACCTATTAAAATGACTAAAATAAAAAACACTAAGAATACCAACTATTGTCAAGGATGTGGAGCAAGAGGAATTCTCATTGTTGGTGGGAATGCAAAATGGACCAGCCACTTTAGAAAAGAGTTAAGCAGATTCTTATAAAGCTTACACAGTCTTACCATATGAACCAGCAATCAGGCTTCTAGGCAAATTACACAGAGTTGAAATCTTATGTTCCACACAAAAAAACCCTGCACACTAATGCTTAGAGTAGCTTTCTCCTTAATTGAAAAAGACAAATGAAGAGAAGAATGGTAAATCTCAGAAATCAAAAGTTCTACACGAGAGGTGACGCTAGAAAGGCAAACAGAGGTGAAATCCTATGCCAGGCTAATGGACTTACCCATGATAATAATAGTAACAGAGAGCTAAGGAATCACTTTAAAAGGAAAGTAGCACATTCCTATTTGCATTTTAGGAAGGTTCTGTAGCTGCTGTGAATGGGACACAGTGAAGAGGGCAGAGACCAGGTGAGAGATGGAAGGTGCTGCCACCAAGTTCACATAGTAGGAACAGAGAGATGAAGAACCTAGACATAGGAAGGTGATAGAATCAAAAATACTTTGTGGCCACTTTTGGATGCTGTAGGTGACTCAAAGCTTTCTGGTTGGACAACTGGGTAGTTACATTAAATGAGCTATAGACTAAAGCAGGAGGATCAAGTTTGAGGAAGAAGTATGGTCAATTAATTTGGAAAAACTGAGTTTGAATGGAATGTGAGTCAAAGAATGGGATTGCCTACTTGATATTAAAACTGTGTTGCTGTGATCTGTTTCTGTTTTATGGTTAGCTTGAGACAGGTGAACAGCCAAAAGCAGCCATGTGTGGGCTGGGGGCAATACCCTTGTCCCACTGCCAATGGCAAGGCAGCATGTAGGCCCCTGCTGTAGATGGACAGCTCTGTTCCCTGTTGTATCTGTAAAAAATTACCAATGAATGTGGCCAGAGCTTGAGGTCTCCAAAGCAGCAGATGTCTCAGCCTATTGGATATGTTTTCAAGGCTTTGTGGCCTGAGAAGCAGCAGTGCCTAAGAACAAAGTAAACGGATCGCTGCAAATAGCCTAGTGGCAGTGGCTGCAAGAACTAGCTGGCCTGGGGGACCCACATCCGAGAACATGCGTAAGGCCCCAGTGCTAGCTACCAGAGCTCATCATCATGTCACAGCTCAAACCCCTGACAACAAAAGTCATACTACTCACTCTTCACCTTTCCCCCTATGTAAACAGGAAAATAATCAGAACCATTTTTAGCTTACATGGAAGGATATCTCGATATCTGTTTTTGTCTCTGTTGCTTGGTTCATTCCCACAATTTCACTCATCAGTCGAATTCCTTAAAGAGGTAAGAAATATAAATCGTGTATTTACTATAACCACTCCCCAAATTACCTTTTTTCAGTGTGGCAATCCTTAAACCCCCATATGTCATGGCCTGCTTTAAATGTGTTGTAAAGTAAAAGTAGAAAAAGTTAGAAGCCCCATTAAAAGAGAATTATGTAAAATATCTCAGGATTGAGATGCCAATCAACAACTTGTTTAATAGAAAATGTTAAAACCTTTACAGATACTTTTCCCCTTATGAAACTTCATTTTTTTTCTTTTTCATAAGAAAAAAGGCCTTGTAGAATATTTACTCCTTAGGACCCCCTCTGCCTACCCATCAGTTTATGGATATCTAGTATTTTCCAGATATTGAAGTACAAAGATGAATTGAAAGTGGCCTTACTCTGAGGAGTTAGAGTAGTTAAGAAGAAGGGTTGCTGCCAAATAACATGATCAAATTCAGAGAGAGGAGTATGGCAGAGCCTTAGGCTGTGCCCAGAACGTGAGGTAGCAGCACTTGAACTTGGCCTTAGTGAATCGTCGGCAGTCGCCAGCTGAAAGTGAGTATGTGTGGGAAGGAAAGAAGTGGGAAGATGAAGCCACAACTTTCTAGGTGGAGGATGTGAGTAGGCCAGGGAACAGCGTGCTAACAAGAGCACCAAGCACAAGAGCTGGCCCAAGGCAGGCTGGAGCTCCGCTGGAGGCCTAACTCACAAAAGAAAGAAAGAGGTATCCTGTCCTATGTACTCGAATATCTGTGGGGCAAGCCTGAGAATCTGCATTTTAATAAGCACTCCAGGAACTCTTGGGTAGCAATCTTGGCACCACCAGTCATTAAATAAGCATTGGCAACTGGCACCATGGGGAAGGAAGAACCAATGATGAATTTAAGAAGGAGGCTAATGTGGTCAGATTTGTACCCTTTTAATCTTTGTGAAAGCTGATTCTAAAATAAACCTGGAAAGAATCTGTGAGAAGAACCAGAAAAATTTTATAAAAGAAGAATAGTGAGGGGTGACTACTCTCAACAGATGGTACAAGATAATACAAAGTGAGGCTAACTAAAAGAGTTTGGTACCACCACATGAATGAGCATATCAATAGGAGGAGTCCAAAAATAAAAAAATACATATATGTGGGGCTTCAGGATATGATAAAAGTGGTATTTTCTATCACTGAAGAGAAGTTTCAAAAGGATCTTGGGAAAATTGGATCACTACCAAACACCTTAGACCAAATTAAATTCCAGCTAGATTGTTTTAAACATTAAAAATATCATAAAATCACTAAGGAAAAAACAGAATAATTATGGTCCTAAAATAAAAGAGGCATTCCAAAAGAACAAAGAATACTTTGAACCATAAAAGAAAAGCTTGACAGAATTGACCACTACAAATAAGCTGTTTCTTCATTATAAATATATGTGTGTATGTGTTCATTGCACATGTGTGAGACACAACAAAGTAGAAAAATGCCATATATAAAACATACAAAGGGGATCGTTTCCTCATAATATGAGTCATTATTTATAAGAAAGAGAATAGAAAATTGGACCAAGAATAAGAACCAGCAGTTCCCTGAAAATAAATATGAAAGACATAAAAACATATGGAAAGAGACTCCTTGTCCTTACATTTAAAAAAATGCCAAGTAGAACATCAACAAGAAATAACATCATTTAAAAGACAAACAAAAATCCACATATCTGAGAGTACAAAATACTGGTGATGGTGTGAGCAAACAAACACTCAGATTCATTATTTTTATGAAGACGTAAACTGATGTAACCTTTTTGAAGAGCAATTTAGCAAAGTCAAAATAGAAAATATCTGCACCTTTGACCTGGAAATTCCATAGGACTTCGTCCTGAGGCATCCTCCCCTCCTGCCCAGCCGTGGGAAAAGGGATGGTTGCTGTTCAGATCAGCCTGCACGCCCACCACAGAGGCCTACTCACATACACCCAGGTACGTGCCCACACGGTCAACTACCGTGCAAGACCTGAAATGATGAGATAGAGGTAAATGTGCGGATAATATATTTGGAAATTGTATCTTATGTGGAAAAAAATAAATTATAGAACAGTGAATGAAGTACATGCCAACAATTTTTCTCGAAGTTTACATGAAAAATTTAATAGTGGAAAGGGACCCTCGGAAGTCTAAAGTGAGAGAAACACTTACTACCCATTTTCCCCTGTTTAATGCTATGTGACTATTTTACCATGCATATTTGTTACTTTAAAAACTAATTTAACATTTAAAAGAAGATCACTGCTCCCAATTAAAAAAGAGAGAGAAGCAAATGAAATGAAACCCTCTGGTAGTGTAAAAAAGAAATCACATAGATATACAGATAGATACTTTTTCACTATCTAAATATTTACCATAAATTCCTGGAGAATTTCAGAGTTTGCTACTTTTTCTTCAAGCTTTTCAAAACAAGCCTTGATGGATGATTGCGCTGAAACAGTGAGTATCAATGGTTGAATCTGAGCTAAATCAGCTAGCTCTGTTTCAGAAACAATTTGTATACCTAAGAAAGGAAAAAACCACATTTGGAAATTACTTGTATGTTACAGTGTTTAAGGGCAATTTTATTTTTGTGTTGTTTTCTCTTAAGTACAGGTACAGCCATTTAAGAGTGAATGGCTTTTTACTGTTTAAGACATAAACAGTATATTACTTTGAAAGAGACTGCCTTTGTTTTAGAAAAAGCATGACTATGCATATTTTAATTACACAAAACCTACTGTTCTTGGAAGAACTGTGAAGTATTGACAATTGTGTGCATAATTAAATGAATAACTGACAATTATACCATGGCAGGAATAAATGAGACTTGCACTAGGAAAAAGCGAGACCCTGCTGCCCTCCTGGGGCTGAGTGCCCCCAAGTCCCAGACTCTGGCTGAAAGACTGCAGAGACCCAACACGTTCTCCTCCTCTACAGCAGACCAGGCAGGTAGGCCCGCACCCTCCCTCCAAGGGCAGGGAAGAGCTGTGCACCATAAGTACAAGACTGAACCACAGACAGCTCCATCTGTACAGAAACGTGTCACCAGTAACAAAAGAAGAGAATTCCTTCTACTTAACAGCATGCAGGGAGTCACCGTTTTTAAAATGATATTTTAAGACACATTGACAGATCAAATTCCAAATATCTGAAATTGTACAGAACATGTCCTCTAATCCAGATGCTATCAACCTAGAAATCAAAAGAAAAAGAATATTTTTTAAAATTTCAGAATTTTGAGGTGAAAATGTTGAAGTGAAACCAATTTTAAAAATCTCCCTTCCCAAATGGCAAGTAATACGAATAAAAATCTAATTAATGTCAGGAAAAAATATACAAGAAGCAGTTAAGCAAAAGAATGGCTACCTCACACAAAGCAGAAGTTTCTAAGCCTCTGCACAGCCCTGGGCAGCTCATCTTATTTTGGAACCCCAAAGGGATAGACAGAGTTATACAAGCTAATGAACAAGTTGGAAATAAAACAATCTGTAGGCATGATGCAGAATAAAATGAGGCATGCAATATACTATGTATGTTAGGGTTTTCCAGAGAAAAAGAACCAACAGGATACATGCCTAAATCAATCAAGTGACTCATTTTGTGGACTTGGTTCACATGACGTGTGGGCTGGCAAGTCTAAGATCTTGGCACAGGTTAGCAGACTGGAAATCCCAGCAAGCGCTGATGTTGAAGTCTTTAGCCTGTGATCTGCAGAGGAAAGCAGCAGGCTAGAAATTCAGAAAGAAGTAGATGGTGTGGTCTTGAGAAAGAATTTCTGTCTGTCTGTCTCCCTTTCTTTCAACCTCAGTTCTTAGCTTTCAAGGCTTTCAGCTGACTAGATTAGGGCCACCCATGTCATCAAGGGTAGTATCCTTAAAGTCAACTGACTAGATGCTCATCCCATCTACAAAAGACCTTCCCAACATCTGGGCCAGTGTTTGGTCAAATGACTAGACACCAAACCTGGCCAAATTGATACATACAATTAACCATCACAGTATGCCAATTGAGTCTTTATATCCTGAAATGGAATATAACTTAAAAAAGAAAATTTACTGAGAATAAGTCATCTGTAGAAAGAAATAAGAATATGATTTATTTAAGTAAATTCTTAAATAAAGTATTCTTTAATTTTAAAATTAAATCATAAAACAATAGAATGATATGAAAAAGAAGATACAGGTATAAAGAAATAAATTAATATTCCAAAGTTCTTGATTATTGTATTAGTCAGCCAAAGGGGTGCTGATGCAAAATACCAGAAATTGATTGGTTTTTATAAAGGGTATTTCTTTGGGGTAGGAGCTCACGGATACCAGGCCATAAAGCATAAGTTACTTCCCTCACCAAAGTCTATTTTCACGTGTGGGAAAAAGGTGGCTGCCGATGTCTGCCAGGGTTCAGGCTTCCTGGGTTCCTCCCTTCCAGGGTTCCCTTCTCTCTGGGTTCAGGGTTCCTCTCTTTCTCAGGCTTCAGCTTAAGGCTTTAGCATCAAACTCCAACATCAAAACTTCAACATCAAAAGCCCCCAGCTCTGTCCTTTGTCTTGCCTTTTATCAGTGAGTCCCCAGCCACCAAAGGGTGAGGACTCAATGCTCTACTGGCACAAGAGGTTTACATGATTACTTAATCAAGCAAACCTCTGAATCCAATATAATCTAAAATGCCCAGAGGAAAAGATCAGTTTACAAACATAATCCAATATTTTCTTTTTGGAATTCATCAATATTATCAAACTGCTACAATTATAGAATAATAACTAAATTTTTCAAAATGGAAAGAAACAAAGCTATAGTTGAAAATTAAGTGATTGACACAGGACAGAAATATGTATCCTTAAAGGTAATGAAGAGGGAAAAAGGCAAAACAAAATACACAAAAATCATGATAATGCATGTGTGCATCTCATCAGAGTTTCAGGAGAAAACAGCAGAGAAAGGATGAGGGACTGGGAAAACCCTCTCTCATGGTCCAGGCTTTGGGAAAGGAGCAGTAGCTTCTGCAGGAAAGTCATGACATCCCACCCAGATCCTTTCCCCCTATCTCCTTTATGAATCAAAAGCCTAAGAAGGTGAGGAGAGGACAGCAAACCCTGTTGTCTTTAAGGCCCAAAATAAGCCCCATAACCTTTGGGGACAAGGAGGGGGACCTTAGGGGATCCTCTATCCTGAAGAAAGGCAAGATAACTAAGCAGGTACCACACCTGAGACCTGAGGAGGCTGCACTGGGCTGCCTAAGAGTAAGGCTGAACAAGAACAACAGAGAATGCCACCACCCCCTCCACACCCCATCCAAACAGGCAAGCAAAGGACTGGGTTACAGATAAGGGAACAAGCATACTCTACTTCTGAGGTATGGACAAAAACATGCAGAGGGACTTTCTCCAAGGTCCAGGCACAATGGGAATTTCTAAAGCAGACAGTGGAGTAAACATTGAGAAAAACCATTTGGCAGGGAAGGGATGTGGTTCAAGCAGTTGGGCACCCACCTCCCATATGGGAGGCCCAGGTGCAGTTTCCAGAGTCTCCTAAAGAAGACAAGCAGACAAGGAACTGGCACAACGACCTGATGCAAGGACTTGATGCACTGAGGAGACACAATGAGCAGGGAGTGGATGTGTCTTAAGTGATGGGGTGCCCGCCTCCACCATGGGAGGTTTTGGGTTCAGTTGCTAGTGCCTCCTAAAAATAACAAGTAGACACAGCAAGCGGACACAGTGAGAGGACACAGTGAGCACACAGCAAGCAGACACAGAGAGCAAACAGCAAGCGCCAACAACGACAGATGAAGGAATCATCTTGGGCAGTGGGGGGAGGGATAAATAAATAAAAATAACTAAATCTTAAAAAAAATTTCTGGCAAAGCATTCCCTATTCTAAGCATAAGGCAGGAAGTACAACAATTTGAACCTGAGGGTAGCCATAGCAACATCAAAACCCAAACCCAGTTCAATTCCTGACTAAATGAACTCAACTCCCCACACTAAGACTTACCAAAGAAGAAACAAGGCTTTTCATAATTATCTCAGTCCCTGAACATAAGATATCCCTCTTTCGACAACAGCCACCAAAAAACCATGACATATATATCAGCAAAAAGGGGGAAAAACTGTCATGAGACACAGCAATCAGCAGAAGGAGATGCAACACAGATGTTAAAACTATTAGACAATTAATTTATAATAACTATGATCAGTATGTTATTGGCAAAGTAGACAACATGCATAAACAATGGGAAATTTCATCAGAGAGATGGAAACTATAAGAAAGAATTAAGTGGAAATGCTAAAGAAAAAAATTTTTTACCAATGAAAAATGCCATCAGTGGGCTCATCATATGGCTTGACAAAGAAAAGAATCAATGAACTGAAAATATGTCACTAGCATGTGAACGGGTGAACAAAATGTGGAAGTACACCTGGCAGAATACTAAACAGCAGTGAAAAGGAGTGAAGTCCTGACGCACGCTGCAACGTGGATGAACCTTGAAAGCATTATGTTGAATAAAATAAACCAGATGCAAAAGGATAAATACTGCATGGTTCCACTTATATAAAATATCTAGAAATAGCAAAGTAGATTAGAGTTTATCTGGGGATGGGGGAAAGGAGGAGTTGTAGCTTAGTAAGTAAAGAGCAAGAAAGAAAGTACGGATCTCACATCAGACCTACTGAAGCTGAATCGCCAGAGGTGGTGGAACTTTAAAAAGCTGAGGATGGACTTTGGCAAGCCAGACGAAGAGCAAGACAAGATGAGGTTAGATGTAGACAGGAACTGACATATGCAGAGTCTTAAAGGCCTTACTAAAGAGTCTGAAATATATTCTGCTATTTTACATCTATATTGTGTTTTAATTTCTTCTTTAATAAATTATGAAGCAGGGAGATATTCCACACAAGCATCTTCCATGGTTTTCAGTGGAGATGCTCTTTTATTGTCCATTGTTTAAAAGATAAAAATTTTAAAAAGACAAGGGAAATTACCCAAACTAAAATGTAGAGGGAAAAAAAGAAAGAAGGGGGATGAGGGGAAGAGAAGAGAACAACCAAGCGCTACGGACTGATATTAAACAAACTAATATGCCTGCAATAGGAATCCAAAAAAAGAGAAGAGAGAATGAAGCAGAAAAAAATCTTTGAAACAATATTGGTTAAGAATTTTTAAAAATTAATGCAAGCTACCAAGCCTCATATCCAAAAGCTTATAAGAAATAATATAAGCCAGAAGACAGTGCAGTAACATCTTTAAAGTACTCAAAGAATTTTAAAAAAGCAACTCAGTCCAGAATCCTCTAGCAACAAATATAACTTTCAAAGAAATGAAGGAGAAATAAAGACTTTTACAAACAACCAAATACTGAGAGAATTCATTAACAGCAAATTTTTACTATAAGAAATGATAAAGAAGTTCTTTGGGCAAAAAAGAATATATGACAAAACAGGAAACTGGACCTACACAAAGAAATGAAGAATTCTAAAAATGACATAAATATAGTTAAACATAAAATTATTTTTTCTTTTTTTAAAGAGGTACTGAAAATTGAACCCAGGACCTCATACATGGCAAAGAGGCACTCAACCACTGAGCTACATCTGCTCCCCAATTAGAGTTGTTGTTTTTTTCACTTGTTTGTTTGTTTTGTTTTTAGGAAGTACCAGGCATTGAACCTCATACATGGGAAGCAGGTGTTTAACCACTTGAGCTTTATCTTCTCCCCTATTTTTTCTTAGTTATCATTTTTCTGGAGGATTAATGGCTATCTAAAGCAAAAAATGATAGACATGTATTATGTGTTTATTGTATATTAAAGTTAAAATTTACGACAACAATTGTACAAAGGATGGGAAGGAAAAATTAGGAAAACACTATTGTTAGGTCCTACACAGATGTGAAGTGATATTGATGTGGGCTATGGGTGGGAGGCTCTTTGTCTCTTCGGAGATAACCTAAGCTGTCTGTGATTTGTGGGTGTGGGACAGTAAGAGGCTGCAGTCCTGCCCTTGGTGACCATGGCAATGACTCCAGTCCTGGGAGGCAATTTACAATGCAAAGTCTATATACATACCAGTCAGTCCAGGGAAACTCTGATAGTGGTGATGCCAAAATTTAAGGGAACTTGGACTTGGCCTTGAATGGGCAATATAATATAGTCTGTGCATAAATTCAAAATCATCTAATTCTGTATCCAAGTATGCCTAGTCTCTAGAAGTCCAGTTAAGTGACATGGACTTTGAATGTTCAGAAAGGATGCAAGACTAAATGTGTATTCAAGGTTGCATCCAGACAGAATGTGGGCAAGATGCTAATTCTGATATAGCCTGTGCATAAATTCAAATTGTTTCCAAGTGTAACCTAGTCCCTAAAAGTCCAAATAAGTAATATAGGCCCTACAGTCTTTGAATGTTCAGAAAGGATGTAAGGCTGAAGGTGTATTCAAGGTTGCATCCAGATGGAATGTGGAAGATATGCTAAACCCAAGCTGGCTTGGAATGTGGGGAATATGCAACTCACCTGGAGGAAACAACCTATGTGACGCTCAGCTCAAACACTGAAGAAACTAACCAAAGGTCTGTTTGCATACCATCACCCTTTGTCTCCCTAATTTTAAACCTCTGTATAAAAGGGACTGAAAAATGTTATTCAGGGCTCAGTTTTTATTAGGACAAGAGCCCACCGAGTCTGGCCAGTCAAAATAAACCAATTTCCTTCTCAGAGTTCTCGTGTCCTGGCCTTCAAAACCACGCACACCCCACTTCTCTACAACAATTCAAGCTCACCTGAAATGTGGGTGATAATGTTAATTCAAAACCTACCTGGTACTCAGGCAAAAACTTAACTAACAAAAACAGTAGTTTTCTTTGATAAAAGCACCATTTGACTCCCCACGCTGTATAAAAAGGAACTTGAAAACTTGTTCAGGGCTCAGGTTTGAAAGGGAAAGTTCCCAAGTCTGGCCTGCCATCAATAAATCATTTTTCCTTCTCAAAATCATTCCTGAGTCCTGGCTTTTCTAATAATTGAACCTCTCTCAAATTCTACAACAATAATAATTGAACCTCTCTCAAATTCTACAATATGATTTGAAAGTAGACTGTGAGTAAAAAAGAAATTATAAATTATAAGGTAAAAATTTTTAAAGAGGCATAAATAATAAGCCAATTGTGGAGATAAAAAATGGAATCACAAAAATAATCCAAGGGAAGGAAGTAAAATAGGAAAAAATAAAGAAAAGAAGGAAGAGAAACCTATCAGCAAGATGTTAGACTTAAATCCAAGATGGTAGCTATAAATGCAAACAGTATAAATATACCAATTGAAGGACAGTGATTTTCATATTGGATGGAAAAGCAAGGATTGGCTACATGCTGTCCACAAGAAATGCATTTTGACTTGCCTATGAACATAGGCAGGTTAACAGTAAAAGGATGGAAAAATATATACCATGCTAACATTAATCCAAAGCAGAGTGGCTACATTAATATCTGAAAAAGCAGACTTCAGAACGAGAACATTAAGAGGATAAAAGGGTCATTATATACTGATAAAGAGATCAAGTCACAAAAAGATGTAACAAACCTAAATGAGTAAGCATGTAACAGCGTTTGAAAACGCAGAAGCAAAAAACAGATCTGAAAGAGGAAACAAAAAAATACACAATTGTAATTAAAGATTTCAATATTCTTCTTTCAGGAACCATTAGAAGTACAAAGAAAATCAGTAAGAATATAGAAAAACTAAGCAACACTATCAAACAACTTGAATAAATGATCTTTATAAAATACTCCTTCCAAAAACAGTAGAATAACATTTCTTTAACAAGTGTATGTGGAACCATCACCAAGATAGACCGTATTCTGGCCAAAAATCAAACCTTAACAAATTGGAAAGTACTAGAATAACACATAGTACGGTCCCAGGCAATATGGAATTAAGATAAAAATCAATAACTGAAAGAAAATCCTCAAGCATTCAGAAAGCAAAAACATACTTCTCAGTAACCCATGGATCAAAGAGAAAGTCACAAGAGAAATTAGACACAGATTTTTAAAATTCATACTTTATTTTTTAGAACAGTTTTACATATACAGAAAAATTAAGCAGACAGTACAGAGAGTTCCACCACATACACGCACATGTTTTCTACTATAATGAACACCTTACATTAGTATGGTATATTTGTTACAATTAGTCAACCAACACTGACACATTATTATTAACTAACATCCATTCTTTATTCAGATTTCCTTAAGTTTTATACCAACTACCTTTTATCTGTCCCAGAATCCCACCCAGGATCCAACATTACATTTAGTTTTGGTGTCTCCATAGGCTCCTCTTGGTTTTGACAATTTCTCAGACTTTCCTTGTTTTTGACGACCTTGACAGTTCTGATGAGTCCTGGTCAGTTTTATCGCAGGATGGCCCTCTATGGAATTTGTCTGATGATTTTCTTATGATTAGACTAGAATTATGGGTTGTGGAGAGGAAGACTGCAGAGTTAAAAAGTCCATTTTCAAGACATCACATCCAGGGCATGTACTATCAGCATGATTTATGACAGTCGATGCTGACCTTGAACACCTGGCTTGAACACCATTTTCTTGTTTCCATCACTCCCCCATTCACATGTGCTCTGAGAGGAAGTCTTCATGCACAGCCCACCCTTAAGGGAAGGGGGTTATGCTATCTGTCCTCCCATGGTGGAGTATCTACATCATTTATTTGGAATTCTTCTGCATGGGAGATATGTCTTTTCATTTATCAATTTATTCTGTCATTTACTTAATTACTATGGATTCATGGATACTTATTATATAAATATCCACTACTACTTTAATTTGTTGCTCACACTGTTCTGACTTTGGTCATTGCAAGTGTGAAAAGATTTTTAATTGAATGAAAATAAAACATCAACATCTGTGGGATGCTGCAGGTAAGAGTGCTTAGAGGAAGACTTATTGTATTAAATGCTTATGTTAGTAAAGAAGAAAGAACTTGAATCAATGATCTAAGCTTTCACCTTAAGAAATTAAGAAAAGAGTAAATATAACCCAAAGTAAGAAGGAAGAAAATCATAAAAATAAGTGCAGAAATCAAAAAAGTTGAAACAATAGAAAAAAATAAATGAAGCTAAAATTGGAAAAGTTCAATAAAAGTAATAAATCTCTAGCCAGATTAATCAAGAAACAGAAGATATATTTTACCAAGTCAGGAATGAAAGAGAGAGCATGAATGCAGATCTTACAGAAATTAAAAGATTAACAAGGGAATATTATGAACAGTTCTATGCCCATAAATTTGAAAACTTTCATTAATAAGAAAATTCAAGTAAAGATGCATACTGGCAAAGCTCATTAAAGAAGAGATAACTTGAATAGTCCTATATGAATTAAAGACACTGAATCTGCAAATTTTATTTTAAAAAACATTTTATTTGTCTAAATAAATAAACTTGAAAAGTACACATAAGTGTAACATTGATGAATTTTCACCAATTCTGCACCCAGATCAAAAAACAATATATAACTTGTACCCTAAAAGCCCCTCCCCTCATAATTCCCTTGAGTTGCTACACACATCATGGTTAACCTCTGTGCTAACTTCTAACATCATGTATTACCTTGGCATGTTGTGAAGAGGAATGTAATCACATAATGTATAGCCACAGTTCTCCAGAGAAACAGAACCCATAGGAGATTTTATTAATACAAGTGTATATATAAACATGCCCTTACATATATAAGTATGTACATCTATACACCCACAGGCATACATCTGAATATGTATTTCAAATTCTTCTCATAAGCAAACTCCAGACCCAGAAGTCTTCACTGGTGAATTCTACCAAACATTTAAGGGAAAAATAATTTCAATATAATACAAACTCTTCCAGAAGATAGGAGGAACACTGCCCAACTAATTTTATGAGGCAACATTACCCTGACACCAAATGCAAAGATATTAACAAAAACAAGAAGACTGCAAATCAACAGCCACTATGATCAAAAATGCAAAAATCCTCAACAAATACTAGCAAGTCAAGCCATGCAATATGTAAAAATGATAGTAATCTTTGAAGACCAAGTGGGGTATCAACATTTGAAATCAAAGTAAATCACCATATCAATATATATGATCATGTCAATAGATGCAGAAAAAAGCATTTGACAAAATTCAACAGCCACACTTTATAAAACTTGCAGCAATGCAAAAAGGCATTCACAAAATGCCTACAGCTAACAGACAATGATGAAAATGGAATGCTTCCCCTATAAAATCAGGAATAAGGAATACTTATTCTCACCACTCCTATTCAACAGCATACTAAGTCAAGAACAAGAAATAAAAGGCATACATACTGGAAAGGAAAAAACATAAAATTTTTTCTAATCACAGACAACATGAGTGCCTACTTAGAAAATCCTAAAAATTATACAAAAATATTCCTAGGATTAATGAATGAGTTTACAAAGTTGAAGTTACAAGAACAATATGCAATACTCTTGTAGAAGTTGAGAGATGTTCAATTATTTGCATATAGAAAGGCCAGGACTCAGGAATGATTTTAAAAAGGAAAAATGATTTATTGACTGCCAGCAGGACTCGGGACATTTCTGTTTCAAACCGGAGCCCTGAACAAGATTTTCAAGTTCCTTTTATACAGGGTGGGGAGTCAAATGGTGCTTTCATCAAAGAAAACTACTTTCTTTGTTAGTTAAGTCTTTGCCTGAGTACCAGGCAAATTAACATATCACCCACACCTCAGGTAAGCTTGAATTAGCATCTTGCCCACATTCTGTGTAGATGCAACCTTGAATAGACATTCAGTCTTACATCCTTTCTGAACATTCAAAGCCCATATCACTTAACTGGATTTCTAGAGACTAGGCACACTTGGATACAGAATTAGATGATTCTGAATTTATGCACAGGCTATATTATATTTCCCATTCGAGGCCAAGTCCAAGTTCCCTCAAGTTTTGGCATCACTGCCATCAGAGTTTCCCTGGACTGACTGGTATGTATATAGAGTTTGCATTGCTAAATGGCCTCCCAGGACTGGAGTCATTGCCATGGTTACCAAGGGCAGGATTGCAGCCTCTTACATCCCACACCCACAAGTCAGGGCAGACAGCTGATCTCCGAAGAGACACAGCTTCCCACCCATAGCCCACATCAATATCAATCATGTATTTCTATACACTAGCAATGAACAATTGAAAGTTGAATTTTTTAAAGTACCATTTGCAACAGCATAAAAATCATGAAATACTTAGCTATAAATCTAACAAAATATGTATAAGAACAATATATATATATATTTTTCTCACTGAGAAGATGATTTATTCCAAATGCACAAGCAAGTTATTAAGGGATCTGCCCAAAACCAGTTCAAAGTGAGAAAGTGTCTAGGGCTTTTATAGAGGGAATAGGGGTTGAGGATCAAGCGATGATTACATGATATATGTAATGTGGGTGAAGATTCTGGAATTTTGCTTGCAGGGTCTCCTGTGTTATCTCCTATATGCAAATCTCCTGTTTGATGCCTAGTTTGCAGCCTTTTATCCCAGGGAAGTTGTATTGTAGCAGTTGTGAGAGGTTCAATTATTTGTGTATAGAAAGGCCAGGACTCAGGAATGATTTTGAGAAGGAAAAATGACTTATTGATGGCCGGCCAGACTCAGGAGCTTTCTGTTTCAAACCCAAGCCCCAAACAAGAATTTTGAGTTCCTTTTATACAGAGGAAGGGCTAAATCATTCTTTGTTTCAGTGCTCAATAGGTTTGAATTAGCATATATATCTTCCACATCCTAGGTAAGCTTTTAGCATGGACTTCATACATTCTAGATAAGCTTTTAGCACATTTGGTTTGCATTTTCCCTGAATATTTAAAGTTTATAGAGTTTGCATTGATAAACTGTTTCCTGGGACTGGAGTCGTTGCCATGGTTACCAAGGGCAGGGCTGCAGCCTCTCACCATCCCGCACCCACAAGTCAGGACAGACAGCTCAGGTTAAGGTTATCTCAGAAGAGACAAAGAGCCTCCCACCCATAGCCCACATCAGTTGCAGATTTTCTGGGCAATAAGGTGCTCCTGGTACCATTCTGTGGTTTTGCGGAGATGTTATCTTACTACTGACATTCCTGGAAGTAGAACTGGGAAGTTCTGATTATTGTCCTTCTAAGAACTAAGACCAAAATGTAAACTACTCTGATTAGGTTAATAGAAAACTAGTTCAACTAGATCTGGAGAGGGTCTTGGAATTTTTCATAACTGCTTAAGAAAAGAAATTTTCAATAAGCACATTTTCCAGCTATCAAGTCCCTCCTTGTGATTATACTCTTCTTATTCTTAAGAAGAAATATTTGTAAGCATTCCCCATTTGAGGGGAATGGGCAAAGGTCCATCTTCAGTAGTTACTTCCTGCTGAGCATGGGTGAAGAAAATATCCATATTATTTTAGAGGATGCTCTTGACATAAACCCACAAAGACAACATAGACAGCAGCAAGACAAGCACACGGCAAGCAGAACAAAGGCAGTTCTTGAAACAGCCACTCTCCATCTCGTAGGCAAGTTCATCAACCACTCAGAAAATGAATCTAGTTTTCTGAGATTTTTAACATGTTCAATATCACTTTGCATATGATCCAGTACAGGAGATATTATTATTATCATATTCACCAGGTACAGTACTTAATACTAATCAATGCACAAGTTTTTCTCTGAGTGGCAGTTAATAGATCTAAGCTCCAGGTTTGCAATACTATACATGTTGTCCCTCCATGGAAGCAGGCCATAATGCCAATTGTATTTGTTTAGGTTCTACTCCTTTACTCTGGCAATTATTGCTCCACTGGGTGTATCCTTTACACAGCCAGCACAGTGCAGCACTGTTGGTCTGCAGATCCACTGGCCTGGTACACAGCACCCTGTGGCACGATGAACAGAGCCAACCTGGAGACAAGTATCCATTGTAAGTCTAGCGATATCAAGCCATCACTGGCTGGCAGAGCCACAGGAGCCTGAGGCAGGAACATATTTCCACCTACTTCAGAGCATGACCAAATGTGGCAGATACCTTTATTGTTTTGGGGGTCTTAGTGACCAATCTAGCCAATAACTCAAACAGAGAGACACCATACATGGCACTGGGGCCTGGTTTAAATGTACAAGAGAGTCCAACAACATCCTCTTAGTGTGTGGCTTTCTGGATATGTCCCTATGTCCCCTGCTGTAAGGCACTGTTTGTGGCTGACATTGAACAGGCCTCACAATCTTGTATGATATGAACTTGTATGATATTAATAGGGAAGCCTAATGCCTTAGCCAGGCCCACCCTGTGGCAGCTCCTCTATGCTGTGCTTTTTGTATATGTACCCATGGGGCTCTTCTTTATCACTTCTAGAGCTGGAAACTTTAACTCTGGGTTCCTGATGTCATATGGGTGCTTAAAAAATTTGGGGAGCTATTAGGTTATACGTAAAAAACAAAACATCTCAGGATTTAGAAATACCAATCATAGACCAGAGCTCAAGAATAAATGTGACTGCTATAAAAGCTTACAATCTAGGCCTCAATATCCTTAAATTAAGCTATTTCTAGAGATCATAAACTACAACTTATAGTAGATGTTTTGTTTCATCTTGCTTTTACTCTTTTACCAAGATTATGTTAATCAATAGGAAAAACATAACAAACTTCTGCCTTGCTTTTTCCATTAAGGTCTTTTTGTTTATGACGGGGTGACTGCATGATCTATTCGAGAAGCATCATAGCAAAAGAGTGTAGCTGATAAGAGATTTTGGTTGTTCTCACAGCATCACATTTTTCTAAGAATAACTAAAAATATAACCAAAAATCATGTCATACAGATCAGTATTAGGATAGAACAGACAGCGTGAACTTTGAAATTCTTTAAGAATTTTTTTATATATTCCCCAAATATATAAGGAAATTACACATTTAATTCCTTCTCCATGTTTTCTCTTTTAGAAAGATACTGTTTACCACAAAGAAACTTCAGAAGTGCTGGAAGAAATTTATTTTTGTAAATTTATGAAAACTTAAGATTCCCTATGGAATCAAGATCATATTCTTGCTACCACCAACTTAGTATATTACCAATTTTTTGGGACATTAATATCCCCACCATAAGAATATATTACTTTTTCTGTGAGCAAGAGAAGATGTACATCACCATTGCAGGGTGAGGGGAATATGGAGAAACATGGGAAAACTACAATTGGTGTGACCTACAGACTCTGGTTCACAGCAATACTATAATATTCTTGCATTAATGCCAAGCTATACTGTGTTGATAACAGAAGTGTATGGAAAAAGTGTGCCAAATGTATGCTATGGACCATGATTGGTGGTAATAGTCTGATATTATCTCATAATCTGTAACAAATGTTCCACCAAGGTTTGGAGTTGTATGGGAAATCTATACATTTGTATGATTGTTTTGCAAGTTCACAATATCTGTAACAAAAGTACATTAAAAAATAGTATGGGTTGGGGGAAAAATACATCAAATGTAAGATAAGGAATATAGTTGGTAGTAATATTTTGACAATGCTCTTGCATAGTTTGTAACAAACGTTTCACACCAATGCAAGGAGTTGGTGGAGGGGTGATGTGTGAGACCCCTGTGTGAGGTTATGTATGTTTATTTTTAAGTTCACAATCTTTACTATATACTTATTGTTTATGTGTGTTCATGTATGAATGATATACTTCAATAAAATAAAATTTTTTTAAAAAAAGAATATATTACTTTTAACAATGTGGGTGATTCCCTAAACTTCAGAGTGGTAAATGTAGTATGGGTTTTTACACATTACTAAGTGTGTATATTTTAGCACCTCACTTTTTACAAGGCGAAAAACAAATTCTTCTATAACAATTTGCAATTAAAGAAGTCCTTAAGGGTTTTAGAACATTATATTCGAACAGGCCTCTACTTATCACAGTAACAAATAAGTTAATCAAATAGTAAGAAAAGACCACTTCTAAAATAGTAGTGGCTCTCTATTGTTTTAAAACCAATAAGGATATGATGAAGACATTCTGATAAGGCACCGATTCTTTGTTATATATACACTGATTGTCTCAAAAGGAGTTTTATATCCATCCACTCAAAGCAGACCAGACATTTAAGAAAACTGTGTTACTTTAACAGAGAGAGAAAGTCAAATTTTAGTTTTGCATCAGTACACCACTTAGGAAACAAATCTTAGCATATATTAGAACAGACTGAGGATAGGTTTTTTGCTATAAAGTTAATTTTTGCTATCAATATCAACTCTTAGATTTCTACTTAATAATGATTTCCTGAAATCAGTCCTTTACATTGTAATCTTTTAGTTTGGAAAATGCTTTTACAAACTTCCCATAACCATCCATAACCACATAGACTAATTAATTCAAGACAAATTTCACCTTTAAACAAGCTTATTGAATTACAGTTAGCAATAAGCAAAATTCCCTTCTGCTAACCGATCTACAACTTTCCATATGCATTTAATTCTTGTCCTACATTTTTCCATCCTGATTTTATGAACACCGGCCATCTTATCATAGGACAAAAGACACTACCTTAAAGAAGCTTTCACAAACCTTCTACTTCTTTCATATCCATTCATATCTTATATCGTTCATTCTGAAGAACTACATTTTTAAACTACAAAACAAATAAGCACTGTTGAAAGAAATCAAAGCAGAACTAAGAAGAATGAAGAATGCTTCCATCAGAGGAGACAACACTGAACTGGAAGTTGAGAATATCACCAGGCCATTTTGGGCTCCTCATGCTACTAAACTGACAGGCAATGAAGGGGATTTCTGTGCTGCCTGATGTAAGTGATTCTAATTATCAAGGGGAAATTAGGGTGCTGCTGCACAATGGGGAGTATGCAGGATGAGTGTGACTGGAATGCAAGTGACACTCAAGGGTGCTTCTTGGGTGATTAAAGTAGAACAGATGGGAAACAAAAACAACCCAATTTAGGGAGGACTGTTAAAGGCCCAGACCCTCCAGGAATGAACAAACAAAATATATGAAACAAAAAGTGACAGAATGCAAAGAAGAAATAGACCAATCCAAAATTGTAGCTGGAACCTCAACACTCTTCTCTTGCTGATTGAAAGAATTACATAGAACCTCATAAGGATGTAGAAGACATGAACAATTCTGTGAATTCACCTGGCCTGACAGAGAACATAGCACCCAATTACAGAAGAAGACACATTTGTTTCAAGTGCCAATGGTGCATTCACTAAGATGGACCATATTCCAGACCATAAAACAAACTTCAACAAAGTAAGAAGAATTAAAAGCATGTGAAGTATGTTCTAACCACAACAGAATTAAACTAGACATGAATAAGGAAAAGATATGAGGAAAATATGCAGATATTTGAAAATTAAGGAACAAACTTCTAAATGACACAAGTATCATAGAGGAAGTCACAAGGAAATTTAGAAAATATTTTAAATTGAATGCAAATATCAAAATTTCTCTGTGCAGCTAAAGCAATGTTCAGAGGGCATTTATAGCTTCTATTAGAGGGCTTAGAGGAAAATTATAGCACTAAATATTTACATTAGAAAAGAAGATCTTAAATCAATGATCTAAGATTTCATCTTGAAAAACTAGAAAAGGAAGAGCAAAAGCAAGCAGAAAGTAATAAAAGTAGGAAATAACAAAGAAAGCATATTAAAGGAAATAATAAAGATAGTAACAAAAGTTACTGAAATAAAAAAGGGAACAAAATCAAGGATATAAAACCTGATTCTTGAAAAGCATCAATATTTTGATGAACTTCTAACAAGACTGATTCAGAAAGAAAAGAGAAGACAACAATATTAATATCAAGAATTAAAGAAGAGGCATCACTACACATTCTACAGACATAAAAAAGACAATAGGGGAATATTATGAACAATCTTATGCCCCAAAATTCTACAACTTAGATGAAATGGACAAATTCCTAGAAAAACACTAACTACCAGAGTTCACTTTTTTAAAAGTATGTATGCATATATATATATATATACAGAATGAATAAATCTATGTTTAAATGAAACATTATAGTTTATAAATTTTTCAACAGACAGAACATTGAGCCCAGATTGCCTAATAAATTTAACCAAATATTAAGAAAGACCCAATTCTCCACAAATTCTTCTGAAAATAGTAGAGAAATAAGCACATCATAATTCATTTTATGAAGGCAACATTGCTCTTACCAAAGCCACACAAAGACATTACCTTTAAAAAATAAATGAAGACCAATAAGCCACAGGAATAGAGATATAGAAACCCTCAAAAGATTATCAATAAACCATATCCTGAAATGTAAACAGGGAATGAAAAGTCGGTTCAACATTCAAAAATCAATATAACTCAGGATATCAACACACTAAAGAAGAAAACCATATGACCATTTCAATAGATACAGAGGAAACATTTGCAAAATTCATTTTTCAATGCATGATGAAACTTTCAGCAAGCTAGGAATAGAGCTTCCTCACCATGATAGAAGACATCTCTGAAAAAACTACAGCAAACACAATACTTAGGTGATGAAAAGCTGAATGCTTTCCCCTAAGACAAAAATAAGGCATGGATGTCCTCTCTCTCCACTCCTATTCAATAACATAATGGGAGTTCAAAGCAGTGCAATAAGGCAGGAAAAAAAAAGGACTAAAAGGCATACATATTGGACAGGAAGAAATAAAACTTTCAATTTATAGACAGCATGAACATTTACATTTAAAATCCCAAAGAAGCTACAGAAAAGCTACTTGAAGTAAAAGAGTTTAGCCAGGTTGAAGACTGAAATAACTTTGGGAAAGACAAAAGTAAAGGGAATGAAAACAGATCAGTGGCTGCCAAGTGCTGGAGGTGGGGTTAGGGACTGACTACAAAGGAACACAAGAGATGTGTCGGAGATGATGGAAATGTACTAGATGGTGACTGTGGTGGCAAATATAAGACTGTATACCTTTGATAAACCTTATTGAACTGTATGCTAAAAGGGTGAATTTCACCATATGTAAATTATACCTTGACTTTTGAAATATATTTTCTGGCTAACTATTTCTGTATGAGACCTGTATTTTAATAATTGCATAATATAATACAGTTTTTATTAGCATAAATGACACCAGGACTTGATGGGAAGTTACATGGATGATCTTTTAGATCCTCTAGGATCCAAAGTTTTGAGGTACATTTGTGATTCTCCAACCTCACACACAAAAATTATAGATACATATATATATATATCATATATAGGCACACATATATATTCCTATTTATAGTTATTATGTTTATCTTATATAAGATAATGTGTACACATACATATAATTTTTTTTGAAATATTCTTCAGTGTTATGATTTATTTTATTAAACATGTTCAAATTTTCTTTTTTTCCACATTAACATATGGTTATTTGTAATCCAAAAAAGTTACTATTTTAGATAAACAGTAAAAACCATGCAACAAATCAAAACTAAGTTAATGAGGAAACAGGTCAGATTACTCAAATTTATGCAAATCTATAATCCCTAGTTTAAGAAAACATCAGTAGTTCATTGTATTAAATTGGCATGTTTGATATGATTAAATTCTTGAAGGAGTAAAAATTTGCCCTAGTAAATGGGGGTGTGAGGACATTTTCTTCAATTTAGAAAGAAAATCCTAGAAAACTGTTCTCCCCCATTTTAAAAACTTTCTTCTCACTTTTTCCTTCATTTGTATTAGAAATGTCTTTGTGCCCTCACTCTGAAATACATCCTCCTCAGAAATTTGCTAAAAATGATGAAATCGTACCTGCAAGCCCAAAGGATGTTTTCCATGATGACCCTGCGTCCTCTTCATCCTTACTGCACCAACTTGCTCTTGCAAAGCGTCCACTGGGCTGCCACACGGTAGGCTTACTCTCATTAGAAAAGAAATTTATATAGTTATCCATGGTGTCAAATAACACATAAATTTTAAAAAGGATCTCTGATAATCTAATTATTCAGTTGACATTCATCTCCATTTTAGTTCAGCCACTCTCCTTACCATCAGGCAGAAATGGACCACTTCTGAGCTAATTCCCAAATCCCAATGTCTGATTACAAGCTCCATTATTTTACACTTCCACATGGCTTGCAAGCGAGCCTCCTTGGGTCCATCCACATATTCTTCTTCTCCCCTAATTTACCAAAGCTGTGGGAGAGAAGTCCTGGGCTCACTGGGGTTTCTAAACCCAGCAGAACCATTTGGAAGATATTTGCTACTGTCCCTAGCCAGTTTCCTCTACCCTTCCTTCACTGCAGCTAATTCCCAACTACCACCCTCTTCTAGCCCCTACCTTAATTCTTTGGCTTGTGAAAGTGTAGCCTCTTCTTAGAAGTGCAAGTCCGTAACTCATTCTCTTTGTATACGTAGATGCATCAGCATTCTTCATAACACCTTACTTTCCCCTGTTCAGAATTAATTCTTCCACATTCTCAACCCTATTTCCTTCTGCTTTCTCTGAGACTTTTTTCCATAATTTATTTTTCATCTATCTATATATATACACACACACACATATATATAATCTCTACCTATCTACAAGTTTTTACATATCATAATTCTCAATTCTCTCACCTTAAAAATAGAAATCCCTTTCAACTTTCCATCTCCATCTAGCTACTGCTTTAGCTCTAACAGATATTTCAAATACTAGTCTATACTCACTTTCTCTGTTTCCTTTCCAATGTCTCACTACTCAACTTACTCACTTAGGCTATCTACTTGGCACTGGTTGAACTTTGGTTTGCAATTCCACTTAGCAAAAGTCTCCTAAATTGCCTTCTTGGGTCTAGTCTCCACTGTCTAGGAAAAAATTCTTCCTACAATGCAAATCTAATTATAGCCGCCCACCGACTTCAAGATAAACCATGGATTCTTGCTAGGCATATAAGTGTAGACCATTGACTACTTGGCCTTTGCCTGCCTGCTCACCGTGACCTCTACTAATTTCCTACATGTACTTTATGTTTTACCCATAGCAAAATACATGGCTTTTTCTTTTGCTTCTATGGGTAAATTCAAGTTTCTAACTCTTTTCTCCTTTTCATCTTTTCTTTTAGATTACTGTAAACATCTACCTACTAATTTATTGTGAATATCTGTCTAGTAATTGTTTTTCACTTCTTGCCACTCCAACCTATCTTCCACCTTATCAGCAATCCACCTTCTAGACAAAGAGATGATACATAGATGGTAGGTAGACAGATAGATAGGTAGGTAGGTAGGTAGATTACAGATAGATAGATAGATAGATAGATAGATAGATAGATAGATAGATAGATAGATGTAGGTAGGTAGACGAGAAAGTAAAACAGGAAGTCTCCATCTCTGTTTCATTTTCATTCTATGGGACTGAATCAAATGCATACTCCTTGGCATCACATATAGAATTCATTTCCACTCTGGCCTAGTTTCTATTTTTGGCTCTATCTCTCTTCAGGTTTCCTAGCATTCCACCTCACCCATTCCCTACAACTCCTATTACATAAAATTTCTCACCACTAAGATCTTTTCACAACTCCTTGTCTTTGCTCCACTGTAGCCTGGTTGAGATTCTTATAACAAGTGCTTATTATTGTAGTTTACTGTGAATATAAAACTTCCAGCACTATATTTATCTTTATTTTAGTATTTATTCCATCTAATCCAATAATATTATGTAGTTCTCCCCCATGAGATTTTGCTCTGCCTGAGGAAGACTTTTAGTCCACTTTGATGCATTTATAGCATCCTCTACAGTACTTGGTCCAAATGGGAATGAAACTGAATTACATTAGATGGCAGAAAAAAATCACATTAAAATAAAGATTCAGTAGTCAGTATTTTAGCCCTCGATTCTGCATCATCTACTCATTCATTCAAAAAATATTTTCTGAGGACCTCCTATGTGCAGATATTATTCTAAGTGTTTGGGATACCCAGTGAACAAGACAGATGTGCTCTGCCCTTACGAGTGTATATATTCTCATGAGGAGACAGATAATAAACTGGCAAACAAATAAATCATTGCCACTGGCGATAACTATTAACAAATAGAGCCTACTGATACATAACTGCCATGTGCCTAATATATGAAAAGAAGCTCAGCAAGGAGCAAAAGGAATGACAGGTTCAAAGGCCCATGGCCTTAAATTAGCTGGCCCTGCCTAATTCTCCATCCTCAGCTCATGTCACTCTATTGCTCCCATTCCTGCTCCAGCCATAATCTATGCCCTTTCTTTTCATCTTCTTGGTGGTGTCTGTTTATAATTTTGAATGCATTTATTTTTTCCTTTCTTGCTATTTAGTGCTATTTAGTGTGGGTGTGGGTGTGGTGCTTAATTCTATTCCATGAGATGCTCTAGCCTTGGAATGACTCTTACAGACACAATTAGATATGTGATTCCAGAATAGGGGCCTGAGCACCATCATTTTTACCAATAAGCATGTACATGTACACATGTAAACAACTACCTTGCATTCCTATTAAGCAATTAGTTTGGCTGAATGAGCCAAAACATGTTTTTACACTAACATGACTATGAATCTCCTTACAATAAATATCAGTCAACTTGTGTTTTAGCAATAACTTGATCGTTTTGGAATGTATTAAGTTCTAATGGATTTCTAAAATACAGTGCCATTTTGAGTTATATATAAAACATAGATTTAAAAAGCCATTCCCTACAATGAATAAGAAAAATATCAATTCTACATATACTACTTTTTAAACATTTTTGCTTTTCCCTCTGACGATTTAGTCTCCATGGAATGAACCTCAGTGAACCTGCCCATTCTGCTCAACCACCAAAAGTGGGCTGTGAGCTGCTCACTCACTCCATTAGCTTCATGGAAGGACAATGGAGAGGAACCTCAGCATGCTTGCAGGACAGCCTAAGCAGGGGGCCTCAAAGCAGTCTAGGGTCAGGCAAGTGTGAGGCAGTGAGAGCACATGGGTGGGTCCACGAGAGCCCCAGGTCCACAGGAACCAGTGTAATAGAGCCCACAGACCTAACTTCTGGGGATCACAGTGAGAAACGTCCACATTTAGAGCAGACTCCATCTGTACTTTCAACAAGTCACAGTCCCTCCAGTCCAGATGCAGTTCACCAGTCAGCACTGAATTTACCCTGTGCAGTGGTGCTGCCAGGTGACACAGTGGAGATTCTACTTTTATCAGGTTTCCAGAGAAACATGGTGGTAGCAGGCTAACAAAAGACCATTTTCTTATTGAGAAGGACAGGCTTGATTGACATTTACTCACAGGTAGTATTGAAGTTTTATTTTTACTATTTGGATAAATTGCTCCAGCACAATTCATCGAGCTGACCATTCCATCTCCAATGATTTGCAATGTCACTTGTCATATATAAAGTGCCCATGGGTCTTTGCCAAGACTCTCCACACCTATGCACTGGTCTTAAGTGCCAATTTCTACACCATTACCACATTTTCTTAATGTACAACCTTATAATATCTTACGATCTTACTAATTTGCAGTGCAAGCCACCCCTCCATCATATATACTGTACACATGCTTTTTGCTTCTTTTCCTTTTTTTTTTTTTTTTCAGGAGGTACTAGGGATTGAACCCAGGACCTTGTATTAATATATGTGAAGGCAGGCACTCAAAACTGAGCTACACCTGCTCCCTCCTTCTTTTCCAAATCTCTCTTGGCTATTCTTGACCTTCTGCTTTCCCAAGTAAATTTTTGAATCAGTTGGTCAAATCTACCTACCGTGCAAAAACAGATATACATTGAAATTAAATTCATTATGAGTATTAAGTTGGGGATATCTGATATCTTCATTATAGTATGCCTTGCTATCCATCAAAAACATTTCTAACATTCTCAAAGGCAAATCACATCTTTTTAATTTATTCTAATACTATATAATTGATACTATTGTAAATATAAGACTTCTAAATTAGATTTGCAAAGCACTGTACAATCAGCAAACTGCAAGTTTTCATGTAAAATATTTTTATATGTATTCAATTCTAAATACTTGATATTCCTCTTGATTTCTTCTTTAACTCACAAGTTTAAAACTATGTATTGTGCCTGAGTTATTCAATGCATTTTCCAAAACTGTGGAGGATGGTAGAGACTGGAGGACTCCACAAATGCTGATTGAAGAAAGAGTAAAATATCAGATCCAGTGTCAAACATGAAAGTGGACATGCATTGTTAAGCTCTTTCTGCAATGAAGACAGTGTTCTGGAGACTGAGGCAAGATGGCATTGGTTTAAGTGCTCACTCACCACCTCTCTCGCAAAAAAGGCTAGGAAGGAACAAGATCCTGGCCGAGAGAGCTGTTTTGGGAACACACAGAGCAGGAGGCATCAGGGCATCGATCTGCAAGGAACAGGGCAAAGAGATAAAAAAACCCAAAGGAAAACCATCAGTTTCTCGCCCCAGTGACTGGAAACGGTGGGCAGCTAGGCCCTCAAGGCAAAAAACCACAGCTAACTCCCTGACTCCCAATAGTCACTGAGCAGGAGGGAACGTTCTCCAGGATTAATAGGGTTCTGGCAAAGGGTGGAGAGGGGTTTCCTTTCTGTGGGCTTGGTTACCTGGTCCCCCTTTGAACTTTAGGGAGCATACCTAGGTGGCCCCAGGAAGAGGGGAGGGCAAATTTGCTCAAGCATCCTGATTTACCAAGCTGATCTGGGAGAGAGGAACTTGGGCTGAGATGGTGGAGTCAGGCAACTGACTGGTGTGGTGCTGAAAACTAAATTCCAACTCCCCTAAGGGAGGCAGGCAGTAGGAAGCATTTGATAACCTTCCAAGAGCCTATTAGGGTCCCCCGGGTGGAGGGGGAGGTCTGGAAGAAGGTTGAGAGTCATTTCTCCATGGTGAGTTCACATAACAGGGTCCCATTTGAATTTCAGGAGGGAACTCAACCTGACCAGGAAAGGTGAGGGGAGATCCAGTCACACAGACTGTCATGTCCTGCTGCCCTGGGAGAATAAGCAGTAAGAGTAGAAAGGGGGGGCAGGGGACAGACAGGCTCCTATAAGTAGTAATACTCCAACTGCAGGGAGTCAAGCCTATCCTGGGGAAAGTGACTGGATAGCTCTCTAGCTAACAGACCAAAGTAGAAAGGTTAGCTCAGTGGAGGAGTCTCCAATTTGAATATACAAGGGCCCTGGCTTGATTCCCACCTCTCCTTAGAGTAGTGATCTACCAGGTGATCAAACACACAGCTGATACTTTAGAACAGGAAACACATAAACAGTATTGTATTAGCTTCTCTTGGGTCTCTTATTTTTCTTCAAAAAAGGTTCCTTTTTAAAATTTTACTTATTTTACTTGCTAAAATCCGATTCAAAATTTGCAGAGGGCAGGCTGCAGGGTAACTGATTGACAAACACTAGTAACCTGAGAAGCTCTTCAGGGGCTTAAGTGAGAAGGCTGTTTCTCCTAAATTTTTGTTTGATTGCTTATTTTTTTGTTCTTTTTTTCCCCTTTTCCTCCCCTTCCTCACCATTTTTTAAAAATTAGGTACTGCTGTCTTGTTTCTTGTTTGCTATGTTTCCCCATCCTTTGTTTCCCCCCCTTTTTTTTGTATACAGATTTTGTCTATTTATGCTATTTCTCTTCCTTCCTTATGTTCCAATATTCTGCTTTCTGTTTTGGTTCTTAAATTCTGCCTCTCTATGTTTAGTCTTCAATTTTTCTTATTTTTATTTCTATCTCCTCTATTCTCTGTTTTCTTTCATTTTTAACTTTTTTTCTTATTGTATTTTTTCTCTTTCTGTCTCTTCTTACCATTCAGGCCTTTTAATTCATTCTAGATATTTTTCTCTATTCAGTTTTTCATTTCATTGTACCCCTCTTCTTTATTCTAATTCCTCTGTACTTCTTACATGAGTTAATTATTCATTTTCCTAGGCCTTATATGGTTCCTCTTCTATCTTTTACTATTATTATTTTTGTTATCCTTTTTCTCTTCTTACCTCTTTCCTTTTCTCTGGCCCTAATCTTTCTCTATCAAGGGAACACAGACAACAGTAAGGAAACAGAATAGGAAGAACTAAGTGTCAAAGAGAAAACTTACCACACACACAAAAACAGCAATTAAATAAAACCCAAGTAGAGAGAGAAACTAATCAACTGAATAAACCCATCAAGATAAAGAGATGCCTAAAAACCAACAAAAATTTATAAGTCATGCTAAGAAACAGGAAGGCATGGCCCAGTCCAATGAACAAACTAAAAACCAGGAGGAGATACAGAACATGGAACAACTAATCAGAGCTGTCCAAACAAATATCTTGAACCAATTTAATTAAGAAAAGGAAGAGATTAAGGATATTAAGAAGATGCTGGGAGAGCATACTGAAGAAATTGTAAACATATATAAAAAGATAATGGATATGATGGTGATGAAAGGCACAATCCAAAAAATCAAAAATACACTGGAAGCATATACCAGCAGATTTGAACGGACAGGCAGAGGAAAGAATTAATGATGTGGAAGACAGTACAGCTGAAATCAAACAGAGAGTAGAAATGATAGATAAAAAGAGAGCAAAAATCTAGCGGGGACTTAAGAATCTGAACAACACAAAACACTCAAAAATATGCATTATAGGCATCCCAGAGGGAGAAGAGAAGGGAAAGGGAACAGAAGGAGTATAGGATGATATAAGAGCTGAAAACTTACCAACCTTATTGAGAGAGATGGATGTACATGTCCAGTAAGTGGAGTGCACCACAAACAGTATAATTCCCAAGAGGCCTACTGTAATACATGTACTTGTCAAATTGTCCAAGACAAAAGACAAAGAGAGAATACTGAAAGCAGCAAGAGTTTAAAAGAGAACCATCACATACAAGGGAAGCTCAATAGAATTAACTGCTGGTCTGTCATCTGAAACTATGGAGGCAAGAAGGCAGTAGTATGACATAGTTAAGCTGCTTAAAGAAAAAAACTTATAGCCAAGTTTATCCAACAAAACTGGCATTCAAAAATGATGGAGAATTCAAAATATTCACAGACAAACAGAAAGCAAGGAAGTATGCCAATAAAAAACCTGTCCTTCAAGAAATAATAAAGGGAGTACAGCAGATTGAAAGGAAAAAACAGGAGAGAGAGAGTTTGATGACAGTGTAAGAAAAAATAAATTTAAAAAAAGACAGAGAAACAAAAACAACACATGACGTACATAAATCCAAAGAAAATATAAGCTTATATAAGTAATTCCTTGAAAGTAATAACACTGAATGTTAATGGATTAAACTCACCCGTCAAGTGACAAAGAATGGCAGAACAGATAAGGAAATATGACCCATCTATATGCTGTCTACTAGAAACCCATCTTAGACCCAGGAATTCAAGGAGTCTGAAAGAGGTTGGCTGCAAAACCATTTTATAAGCAAACAACAATTTAAAAAGGGCAGGAGTAGCTATACTAATATCAGACAAAGTAGACTTTAAATGCAAAACTATTGAAAGAGACAAAGACAGGCACTATATATTAGTAAAAGGGGTAATCTTTCAAGAAGAAAGAAAAATCATAAGCATTTCTGCACCTAACCAGGGTGACTCAAAATACATGTGGCAAACACTGGAAAAACTAACTGGAGAAATAGATACCTCTAAAATTATAGTGGGAGACTTTAATACACCATTAACACCACTAGACAGAATTTCTTAACAGAATCAATAAAGAAGCAAAGACTCTGAACAACACATTAGAGAATCTGGACCAAATAAACTTATACAGAACACTACAGCTAAATACAGTGGGATATACATTCTTCTTGAGTGCACATGGATCATTCTCCAAGATATACCACACGCTCGGCCACAGAAAAATTCTCAGTGAACTCAGAAAGACTGAAATCATACAAAGTAACTTCTCTGACCACAAAGGAATGAAGCTGGAAATCAGTAAGGGCAAGGAACCTGATTTGGCACAAAGATAAGGAAGTTAAACTACACACTAATAAACAAACAGTGGGTCAAGGAGGAAATTTCAAAAGAAATCAGTAACTACCTTGAAACAAATGAAAATGACAACACAACATATCAAAACCTATGTGATGCAGCAAAAGCTGTACTGAGAGGGCAATTCATAGCCATAAGTGCATACATCAAAAGAAAGTGCTAAAATTGAAGACCTAAATGGACACATAGAGGAATCAGAAAAAGAACGAGAAAGTAAACCTAAAGGAAGTAGAAAGGAGGAAATAGCAAAGATTAGAGCAGAACTAAATGAAGTTGAAAATAAAGCACTAGGCAAACAAAACCAAAAACCTGATTCTTTAAGAAGATCAACAAAATTGACAAAGCCTTAGCTAGACTAACGAAGAAAAAAAAAGAGAAAAGATACAAATACACAAAATAAGAAAGAGGAAAGAGATATTACATCAACCCCACATAAATAAAGAGTATCATAAGAAGTTACTTTGAAAAATTATATGCCAACAAGAAGGATAATTTGGAGATAATGGGCAAACTCCTAAAAACACAAAAGCAGCCTACATTAACAAAGGAAGAAATTGGTGAACTCAACAGACCAATCAGAAGTAACAAGATTGAACTAAGAAGAGTCCAAAACTAGATGATTTCACAGGTGAATTCTACCAAACATTCTGAAAAGAACACTAATCTTGCTTAAAATATTCCAAAAAATAGAAGTAGAAGAAACATTGCCTAACTTATTCTATGATGCCAACATTACCCTAATACCAAAGCCAAACAAAGACACCACAAGAAAGGAAAATTATAGGCCAATCGCTCTAATGAATGTAGATGCAAAAATACTCAACAAAATACTTGATAATCATATTCAACAATACATCCAATAAATTATGCACTATCACTAAGTGGGTTTCATTCCTGGTATGCAAGGATGGTTCAACATAAGAAAATCAATCAATGTAATACACCACATAAACAGATCAAAAAAAAAAACCACATGATCATATCTATAGATTCAGAAACAGCATTTGACAAAATACGGCACCCTTTCCTGATAAAAACAATGCAAAAGACAGGAATACAAGGAAACTTTCTGAACATGATAAAGGGTATATATATGAAAAACCCACAGCTAACATCATTTACAATGGCGAAATCCTAAAATGTTTCCCTCTAAGATCAGGAACAAGACAAGGATGCCCACTCTCACCATTCCTATTTAACATTAGAAGTACTTGCTTGAGCACTTATGCAAGAAAAAGATATAAAAGGCATCCAAATTGGAAAGGAAGAAGTCAAAATTTCACTCTTTGCAGATGATATGAACCTATACATAGAAAGCCCTGATAAATCTATGACAAAGCTTCTGGAGCTTATAAATGAGTTCAGTAAATTCACAGATCATAAGATCAATGCAAAAAATCAGTAGTTTTTCTGTACACCAATAATAAGCAATCTGAGGAAGTCAAGAAATAAATCCCATTTACAATAGCAAGTAAAAGAATCAAATACCTAGGAATAAATTTAACTAAAGATGTAAATGACTTATACACAGAACATCATACAACACTGTTAAAGGAAATCACAGAAGACTTAAATAAATGGAAGAATATTCCCTGTTCATGGATGGGAAGACTAAACATCATTAAGATGTCTATCCTACCCAAACTGATCTACAGATTTAATGCAATTCCAATAAAAATTAACACAGCGTTTTTTACCAAATTGGAAAAACTTTGAAATTTATTTGGAAGGGCAAGAAGTCCCAAAAAGCCAAAGAAATATTGAAAAAGAAAAATGTAATTGGAAGAATCACACTAGCTGACTTTAAAAACTACTACAAAGCTACAGTGGTCAAAACTGCACGGTAATAGCACAAGGATAGATATACCGACCAATGGAAACAAATTGAGAGTTCTGATATAGATCCTTGCATATACAGTCATCTGATATATAACAAGTCCACCATGCCCACTCAACTGGGAGTGCATGCCCTCTTCAACAAATAGTGCTTGAAGAACTAGATATCCATATCCAAAAGAATGAAAGAGGAACACCATCTCATACCCTATAAAAACTCAACTCAAGATGGATCAAAGATCTAAATATAAGAGCCAAGACCATAAAGACCTTGGAAGATAACATAGGGAAGCATCTACAAGACCTTGTAATAGGAAATGGTTTCCCAAACTTCACACCCAAACCATGAGCAGTGAAAGAAAACATAGATAAATGGAACCTCCTCAAAATTAAAAACTTTTGCACCTCAAAGGAGTTTATCAAGAAAGTGAAAAGACAGCCTACTCAATGGAAGAAAGTATTTGGTAACCATCTATTTGATAGGAGCCCAATATCCAGCATATATAAAGAAATCCTATATCTCAAAAAGAAAAAGAAAAACAGCCCATTAAAAAAAAATGGGCACGTGATTTGAACAGATACTTTTCCAAAGAAGAAATACAATGGCTAAAAACCACATGAAAAGATGCTCAACATCACTAGTTATTAGGGAAATGCAAATCAAAACTATAATGAGACTTCATCTTAAACCCATTAGATAGGCAGCCATTGAAAAAACAAAGGACTACAAGTATTGGAGAGAATGGGGAGAAATGAGAACCTTCATCCACTGCTGGTGGGAATGTAGAATGGGTCCAGCCATTGTGGAGGCCAGTTTGGTGGTTCCTCAAAAAACTAACTATGGATCTGCCATGTGATCCAGTAATTCCAATACTGGGCATATACCCAGAAAAATTTAAAGCAAGGACATGAACAGATATATGCACAACAGCAATTCCAATACTGGGTATATACCCAGAAAAATTTAAAGCAAGGACATGAACAGATATATGCACAACAATGTTCATAGTGGCATTATTCATTACTGCCAAAAGTTAGAATCAACCCAAATGCCCAAAAAGAGATGACTGGATAAATAAAATGTGGTACATACATACAATGGAATATTACTCAGCTTTAAGAAGGAATACAATAGCAACACACAGGATAACAAGGATGAATTTGGAGAACCTTATGCTGAGTGAAGCAACCCAGGCATTGAAGGACAAATATTACATGACGTCACTGATAGGGATTATGCAAATCAAGCAGAATCAGAGAGCTAGAGTCTGGACAATAGGTTTACAGGAAATAGAAGGGAGAAGGAAGTTGTGAGCCAATGCCCATTTGGGCGAAATCTATGATAAGGTAGAAATGAGTAGTTGTGCAATGAAGGAATATGACAGGGATGTAGTGATACTATTGGGTTGGGTGATGTAAGTTTGACAGGAGAGTGAGGGGGAAGGGTGGGTTGGACATTTATAGAACTGTGAGAGGGTTGAGGAGGGAGCAGGTGAACTCTGGAGATTGGCTGGTATGTGGTTGAAACTACAATGTTGAGAAACTTTTTTTGGCAATATGACAAGGAAGGTTTACTGTCTTACGGTGTTGGATGAGGGGGCATTTGGGACAGGGTGCACCTGGGGCAGTCTTCTAAAGAATGTGCAAGTGATCATTTTGTTATAGTGTGTTGTATCAGTGGGTGGAGACCCACATAATGAGAGGGAAGGAGTTGGACTCACATCCTGGGGAGGACCAATATATTCTCAAATAGAGGGGTGGGTGTCTCAGAGAGCATGGGTGGTTCCTAAAAGGTGGGGACAGGCCAGTGTGTCAAGCCCTTGGTGTTGTTGCAAGTAACTATGAATCCTGTCCTTCAAGGAGTGAAGCCTGGCAGTCACTGTGGGTCTTCACAGGAGGAGGAGGGAGGAATAGAGTATATGGAAGAGGGGGTATTTAGGGGGCAATGGAAGTGTTCTGCTTGATCTTGCAATGATGGATACAGGCCATGTTGAATTTCATTAAAAAATTTATAAACATGTGTGGTCTAGAGTGTAGACCATAATGTAAACCATTGACCATGGTTAGTGGCTATGTATAAATATTTATGCATCAGTTGTAACAAATGTACCATCCATATATAAAAAGTTTATTGATACAGGAAGGGGGAAAAGAGGGAAGATGTTGGGCCTATGTGAGTCCCCTGTGTACTGTATGTGACTTTACTGTGACCTAAAATGACTTTTGTAACATCATTTACAATGGTGAAATCCTAAAATCTTTCTTTCTAAGATCAGGGACAAGACAAGGATGCCCACTATCACCCCTTCTATTTACTATTGTGTTAGAAGTACTTGCTCGAGCACTGAGTCAAGAACCAGATATAAAAGGCATCCAAATTGGAAAGGAAGAAGTCAAAATTTCACTATTTGCAGATGACATGATCCTATACATAGAAAGCCTTAGAAATCTACAACAAAGCTTCTAGAACTTATAAAGGAATTCAGTAAAGTTGCAGGTTACAAGAACAATGTGCAAAAACCAGTAGCATTTCTGTACACCAATAAAGAGCAATCTGAGGAGGAAATCGAGAAACAAATACCATTTACAATAGTGAATTAAAAAAATCAAATACCCAGGATTAAAAATTAACTAAAAATGTAAAAGATTTATACACAGAAAACCAACACTGTTCTAGGAAATCAAAGAAGATTTAAATAGATGGAAGAATATTCCCTGTTCATGGATAAGAAGACTATCATTAAGATATCTATCCTACCAAAATTGAACTACAGATTCAATGCAATCCCAATAAAAATCAACACAACAATTTTTAATGAACTAGAAAACCTACCTATGAAATTTATTTGGAAAGGAAAGAGGCCCCAAATAACCAAAGATATATTAAAAAAGAAAAATGAAATTGGAGAACTCACATTACCTGACTTCAAAACATACTACAAAGCTACAATAGTGAAAATGGCATGGTAGGGAAGTGGACGTGGCTTAACTGATAGAGCATTCACCTACCATATGGGAAGGTCTAGGGTTCAATACCCAGGGCCTCCTGACCTGTGTGGTGAGCTGGCCCCCATGCAGAGCTGCCATGTGCAAGGAGTGCCATGCCACTCAAGTGGTGCACCCTGCAAGGAGAGCTGCCCCATGTTGAAAAAAGTGCAACCTGCCCAGGAGTGGCACTGCACACATGGAGAGCTGATGCAGCAAGATAACACAACAACAACAAAAGAGACGCAGTTTCTCAGTGCCACCACGGGTGCAAGCGGACACAGAAGAACACATAGTAAGTGGACACAGAAAGCAGACAATGGGGGGGAGGGGAGAGAGGGAAGAGAAATAAAAAAATAAAACATAAAAAAAGTGGGATGGTATTCACACAAGGATAGACACACTGACCAATGGAACTGAATTTAGAGTTCTGATACAGATCCTCATATGTACAGTCACCTGATATTCAAAAGGCCACCAAGCCTACTCAACTGGGAGAGAATGGCCTCTTCAACAAATGGTGCCTGGAGAATTGGATATCCATAAGTAAAAGAATGGAAGAGGATTACCTTCTCACACCTTATACAAAAATAAACTCAAGATGGATCAAAGACCTAAATATAAGAGCCAAGACCATAAAGACCTTGGAAAGCAATGTAGGGAAGCATCTACAGAACCTTGTAATAGGAAATGGCTTCATGAAATTCACACCCAAAGCATGAGCAGCAAAAGAACAAAAAGATAAATGGGACTTCGTCAAAATTAAAGCCTTCTGCACCTCAAAGGAGTTTGTCAAGAAAGTGAAAAGACAGCCTACCCAATGGGAGAAAATATTTGGTAACCATGTATCTGATAGGAGACTAATATCCTGCACATAAAAGGAACTCCTGTATCTCGAAAATAAAAAGACAAAAGACCCATTTAAAAAATGGGCAAGAGATTTGAACAGATGCTTCTCCAAAGAAGAAACACAAACGGCTAAAATGCACATGAAAAAAATGCTCAAAATCACTAGCTATTAGGAAAATGCAAATCAAAACTACAATGAGATACCATCTTACTACCATAAGAGTGACAGCTATCAAAAAAAAGAAGACTACAAGTGCTGGAGAGGATGTGGAGGAATGGCAACACTCATTCACTGTTGGCGGGAATGCAGAAGGATCCTGCCATTCTGGAGGACAGTTTGGCGATGTTAGAGGTTTGCAATAATTAACAAGCTGTACCTGTTTCCCCTGATATGCACTGGGAAAAAGGTAATCCCCCTCCCCCCTGTGGCACTTTCCCACAGGTTAAACAAAGGAACCCAGTAAGGACAGGAGTAAAGGGAGATAGAGATCTTCACCATCTGCATATCAGAGGGAGATGGAGATCTTTACTACCTCTAACTGCATATCAGAGGGAGATGGAGACAGAAACCTTCACTATTTACAGACCCTTTTAAAACCCTACAGATCAAAAGAAACATTTGCTCTGGCAGCTTTCCAAGAAGCCATAGATAGCCTCAAACCCCCCCCCCCCCACTAACTATCATTTCTCTGCCTAGGAAAGTTCTGTATAAACTCAAGTTCCCCTTTTCCAGGAGTGGGCTGAAGTCTCTCTTCAGACCCCCACCATGCTGGTGGGGAGATTGAAATCTGTTATTCAGATTCCCTCCATTGGGAGAGTTTCTCAGTAAATAAATTCTTTGCTTATGGTCAATCAGTCTCCATGTCTCAGTAAGAGCCATATTTTCTCCAACAGGTGATTTCTAAAAAAACTAGCTATAGATATGCCATATGACCCAGCAATCCCATTGCGGGGTATATATCCAGAAGAGCTGAAAACAGGGACACAAACAGATATATGCATACCAATGTTCATAGCAGCATTATTCACTATTGTCAAAAGTTAGAATCAACCCAAATGCCCATCAACAGATGAATGGATAAATAAAATGTGGTATATACATACAATGGAATACTACTCAGCTATAAGAAGAAATACAGTACAAATACATGGGATAACATGGATGAATCTTGAGGACCTTATGTTGAGTGAAGCAAGTCGGGCATTGAAGGAAAAATATTACGTGACCTCTCTGATATGAAATAAGCAAATCAAACTGTCTCAGAGAGCCAGAGACTGGATGATAGGCTTATAGGAAATTGAGGGAGAGAGGAAGGTTGTGAGCTGATGCCTACATGGTTGAAATCTATGATAAAGTAGAGGTAAGTATTTATACAGGAAAGGATAAGATAGAGAATTAAGGATATCTTTGGGTGGGGCAGTGAAGGCTTGGGGGGGGGGCTAGGTTTGGAAGGGTGGGCCAGATGGCCCAAGGAATTGGGGGGAGGGCTGGGGGAACAGTTGAACATGGGAGATTGTTGTGTGTGTGGTTGACACCATAATGTTGAAAAAACTCTTTAGAAAATAATATAAGGAAGGATTACCTGCTTAAAGGTTCTTAAGGGGGGTGGGATGTGCACAGGGGCAGGCTTCTAGGGAGTGTGTGAGTGCTCATCTTGTCATAGTGTGTTATACCATTGGGTGAAGACCCATACAATGAGTGGGAAGGTGTACCCACATCCTGGGGAGGCCTGATGTTCTGAAATAGAGGGAATTGTGTCTCTTGAGAGCATTAGTGGCTCCCAAAGCCAAGCCCACAGCATTGTTGCAATTATCTGTGAATCTGGTCCTTCAAGCAGTGAAGACCAGTTGTCTCTGTGGGCTCTGAGGGGAGGGAGAGAGGAATAGAATAGATAGAAGCAGGGCAACTGGGGAGGGCAATGCAAGTGTTCTGAAAGATTGTGCAATGATGGATAAAGGTCATGTTAAATTATAACAAAAATGTATAAAAGTCTATAGGCTAAAATGTAAACCACAATGTAAAATATAAGGTAGCTAAAAATTTTGAAAATTTTACAGTCTAAAATATAAACCATAATGTAAACCAAAATGGAACCATGTTTGGTAGCTATGTTTCAATATCTGTACATCAGCTGCAGCAAACATAACATGAACATGTAAAAAGATCATTGCTGGGGAAGGCAGAAAAGGTTTTGATGGTAGATATATGGATATATGGGAGTCCCCTAAGTAGTATTTGTGATTTTACTGTGATCTGAAACTTTAAGGCAAATTAAAAATTAAAAAAAAAAAAGGATGTAGACATTGAGGAAGAAATGAAAAAAATTGCCTTGTCACTGTACATACAGGGCAATATCCACTACAGTGATGAAAGGCAAAACTTCAAAAACAAAGTATTATAGTATTTTTCATTTTTTAATACACCAATTTATTTTTACTTTATTTTAGCTTTTCTAAATTATGTATTCTATTTCTAATCTTTAAACCTATCACTACTATTACATTTTCCTATTAATTGAATTTGGCAATATATTAGAATTTATTGTTGAAGATGTCTTGGTTATTTTCATAGTAGTTAGAGTTACAAATGACAACTGAGTGAGTGCTGAGTTCCCAGCCAGAGGAGCTCTGTCACATTCCTCAATGGAATAGCAACAATTATTCAAGAGCAAGGGCAAAGACCAGTAAAGAAGGATCCTCCAATGATGAGCCCTTGATTCTGATGACAATGCTTATGAGCCTGTGTACCTGAAATTTCTATGAGGCCTAGAGCTGCAGGGTGCCTAGAAGTTACCTCCTGAGAGCCTCCATGTTGCTCAAATGTGGCCACTCTCTAAGTCAAACTGAGCATGTAAATGCATTACCATCCCCCCAGCATGGGACATGACTCCCAGAGATGAGCCTCCCTGGTGCTAAGGGATTACTACCAATCACTAACTGGTGATGCAACTAGGAAAAGACCTTGATTAAAAGGGGGAAATGGTAAAGACAAATGAATTTATATGGCTAAGAGACTTCAAAAAAGAGTCATGAGGTCATCATAGAAGTTGACCTTACTCATGCCTCATCAGGATCCCAGAGACAGCCAAAGTAGATACAACCCCAGGCACTGGTGCTCCTGAGGGCTATGGAGACACACAGGCTCTACAATCATGGCAGTTGGCTCTGGAGTTCAGTGCTTTGTCAGTGGGCCCTACTTTGGAATTTGTGTTCCTGAGTGTGATGGAGTTGGACCCAGATTCAGATGGGACCTCTCTACACATGCCTCTTCTATCACTTTTACTGGACCTGTGGTTGGTGCTGGGGTTGGTGTATACCCAGGGGACTTCAATCTCTGGACCTACCATGTGGCACCTGGGCCCTGAGCCTCAGCAGAGTTGCAGCTCCTATTCTCTGGTTTGTTGGACTTGCACAGGTCAGCTAATAGGGAGGTGAAGGTGGTCAACTACCACACCAGGGAACCAAGAGTGCCTATAACTCCAAGCAGGAGAATTGTGTCCATCAGCCATGTGGGATCTAAGCCCCCTCTTGATATAGAGGTGGAGTGGACATCAACAACTCAGCATCCACAGGATGGAGGAATAAAATATAGATTAGATTTAACTTACTGTATTCTACTATAGAACTATTGTGACTAGTAATGGAACAAACTGTAGCACTGATCTGGAGAAAGTGGCCCTGCTGAGGGCAGGGAGAGGGAAGAAGAGATGAGATGTGGGAGCATTTTTGGGACTTGGAGTTGTCCTGAATGATATTGCAAGGAGAGATGCTGGACATTATATATCCTGCCATAACCCACTGAATGGACTGGGGGAGAGTGTAAACTACAATTAAACTATAATCCATGTGGTGCAGCAGTGTTCCAAAATGCATTCACCAAATGCAATGAATGTGCCACAATGATAAAAGAGGTTTTGATGTGGGAGGAGTGGGGTGGTGGGGTGTGGGGTATGTGGTAACATGTTATATTTTTTAATGTAACATTTTTTGAAATCTATGTATCTTTTCTAAAAAAAGACAATTTAATTTTTAAAATTAAGAAAAAAAACAAACCGTAATGAGATATCATCTCACACACATACACACACAAAAGCATAATAAAGATAAAAAGAATTGAATCAACCTTGCATCCTCAGACTAAACCCAATTTGTATAATGTGTATTTTTCTTTACATATAATGCTGGATTCTATATAATAATATATATTTTAAAGATGCCAAGTCTTTATTCCTCAGTAATATTGACCTATAATTTTCTTTTTCTATCCTGTCTGGTTTTTCTAGTATGGTAAATTTGACATTATGATCTAATTTTGATAGACTCCCACAGTTTGCTTTGAAGACAATTCTAATTAAAATTCCAATTTTGTTAATGAAAAAAGTAATAATAATAAAACTGCTTTTAAGACAAAATGAAAAAAAGTAAGACACTGGGGGAATAAATGGAATAAAATGCCACTATACACACAGGACAACAGATCTTACAGTGATGAATGAAAAAACATCAAAAATTTTTAATATTCTTTATTTTTTTAATATTCCAATTTTTTTATTTTAGTTTTACTTTTTCTAAATTATTACATATTTTATTTCTTATGTTTAAACCTATCATTATTATTTCATTTCACTATTAATTGTATTTCATGATCTTGGCTTCATTTTTGAAGAAGTTTTGGACCACAAAAGGGTCACAACTGTGGCAGGGGAGGATCATTGGTATGGGCTTCAGTGATAGGGGACACATGGGAGGAAGTTCACCTGGGCAAACCTATAAGGTACATAAATATGTTCAAATGTTCATGGGGCATTGTCACAGTTGGTGGAGATTCACACAATAACCCAAAGAATATTGAATTCCCATCCTGGGAGCTCTGCCACATTCTCTAATGGAACATCACTGATCCCCGAAGTGCAGGGCAATGACTAGTAAAGAAGGATGGTCCATTGATGGACCCTTGATACTGACAATTATGCTTATGAGACTTTGCTCTTAAATTGCAACTTAGCCTAGTGCTACAGGGTGCCTAAGAGTTCCCTCCTGTGAGCCACCTTGTTGCTACAATGTGGCCTCTCTAAGCCAAACTCAGCATAAAAATGCTTTATTTTCCTCCAAGCATGAGATATGACTCCCAAGGATGAGCATCCCTGGCACCAAGGGATTACTACCAAGCACCCAAAAGCAATGGAACTGGAAAAAGACCTTGAATAAAAGGGGGAATAAGGTTTAAATCATGTCCTTTTTCAAGCAGGTTTATGAGCAGATTTCTATCAAGTAAGTCTTTTTCTTTTCTGCCTAATCATCCTAATACTTAAATGCATCAGGGAATAGCTCTGCTGGAAAAGCATTTATTCCATGCATGACATCCCTGTCTGTGCACTCAAGGTTCAAAATATGAAAACCTGTTCTGTGTGTGTTTGAATAAAAACCATAAATAAATATTTTCTTTAAACAAAAAAAAAGGGGGGGGGAGTAAAGACAAATGAGTTTATATGGCTAGGAGACTTCAATGTGAGTCGGGAAGTCATTCCAGAGGTAATGCTTATATAAGTCTCAGTAGGAGCTCATATATTGCCAAAGTAGATACTGCCCCAAATAGTGGGGCTCCTGAGTGCTACGGAGACACCCAGGGCCTACTGTCACAGCAGATAGCTCCAGAGTTTGGTCCCTTGCCGGTGGGCCCTATTTTGGAGTTTGTGCTCCCCAGTGTGACAGAGTTTGATTCAGGTGTGACTTCTCTACACATGCCTCCACCATCCCATTTTATTTGAATCTATATTTGGTGCTAGAGTTCTTAGGTGTATGTCCAAGAGATTTGAATCTTTGGGCTGCCCATGTACCAGCTAGGACCTGAGCCTCAGCGGAGTTTCAACGCTTACTCTCCAGTTTATTGCACTCAACCAGGACAACTAACAAGAAGGTGAGGATGAATAACCACCATGCCAAGGAAATGAGAGAGTCTACAGTTGTAACCAAGAGAGTCCCATCCATCAATAGGCAAGATGGCAGCAGAGTAAGGCACTCCTAGAGTCAGCTTCTGCTACAGGGCAGTTAGTAAACACCCAGAGCTATCTGGAGCTAGCTGAAACACCTATCTGGGGCTTCCAGGAGACCAGAAGAGCATTCTGCAACATCCTGGAAAGAATGGAAAGAGGAGACTGCCCATCTGCAGAGAAGACTCATAAGTAGAGACCTCAATGCCAAGGAGGGTAGTGCACATCCTCTACTGGAGGCTCAAGCCGCCTTGGGAGCTGTTCTGGGACTGGAATTGAAAGCTCCATTTCCCAAAAACAGGGGAACAAGAGACGGTTTTTCAACAACTTCAACTACTTATGAGTAAATTCAGCAGGCTAAAGTATAATCCTGAGAAAGCTAAAGTTTGAATCTGTCCAAGTCAGAAATAGGCCAGTAGCCACCATCTTAACTCCATGCCTGGCATCAGGAGAAGTGGGGCAGAATGAAAATCACAGTGCTGGTAGGGACTGGCTTCTCTCCATCTAGATCAGTTTGCAGCTCTAGCATAAGACCAAACCCCACCTGGAAGCCAGGGGGACCTGTGCCAGCCTCTCCAGGAAATTACCAGCCAAGCCACAGAGGCCAGTGATCATCCTACTTTGGCAGTACAAACTGTCCCAGGAGCTATTCTGTGGCTGGAATTTGAAGCTCCATTTCCCTAAAACAGGGGAGGAGGAGATGGTCGGACACTGATTTCAGCTACTGATTGGCAGATTTGACTGGCTAAAGTATAACCCTAAGAATAGATAAAGTTTGAACTTGTCCAGGTCAAAAAGAGGCTGGTACTTGCCATTTTGACTCCGACCCCAGCATGAGGGAAAGCTGGGCTGACAGAAAATCACAGTGAGGGTAGGAACCAATTTCTTTCACCCAGATCAGCCTACAGCCCTAGCCTAGGCAGCAGCCCCACCCCTAGCAGGGAGAAGGCTGGCAGGCCCTGCACCAGCCTATGCAGTAAACTGCAGGTACATTTGATTGGCACAGACTGAATAATCAGAAATCTATCAGGGCAACTGCAGTCATCTTGGACCCACACTGCTTAGATTGCTGCCCACAGCTGCAGCTCCATCACAGCCCCAGGTAGGGGAGAAAAGGACATGAAGGGACTTCAGTCTCTCTGGGCAAATAGTGTATAGGCCTAAACAACTTGAATTATTCCACACAGCTGTGACTCCATCCCTACCCCTGGAAAAGGAGAAAATTGGGAGAAGCTTCATCAGTCCCTGGGGTAATGAGGGCAGCTTGAGCCTCCACAGCTTATAATACCAACTACATCCTTGGTTTCTACTGCACAATCAGCAAAGGAGAAAGGGCAAGAAGCCCTAAACTAAAGAGAAAAACTACACCCAGAATAATTATGCTAGTAAGCCAGGTGCCAAGACATCAACAAAAAAATTACATCCACACCAAGAAAAAGGAAGCTATGGCACAGTTAAAGGAATAAGTTAAGCCTCCAGATGACATAAAGAAGTTGAGACAACTAATCATAGATGTTCAAACAAATCTCCTTAATAAATTCAATGAGATGGCAAAAGAGATTAAGGATATTAAGAAGACATTGGATGAGCACAAAGAAGAATTTGAAAGCATACATAGAAAAATAGCAGATCTTATGGGAATGAAAGGTACAATAAATGAAATTTAAAAAACACTGGAATCATATAACAGCATATTTGAAGAGGCAGAAGAAAGCATTGGTGAGCTTGAAGAAATGGCCTCTGAAAGTGAACATACAAAAGAACAGTGTGTTATATCATTGGGTGGAGACCCATACAATGAGTGTAAAAGTGTACCCACATCCTGGGGAGATCTGATGTTCCCAAATAGAGGGAATTGGTCTCTTGAGAGAATTGGTGGCTCCCAATTAGTTAGGGCAGTCTACTATGCCAAGCCCTCAGCATTGTTGCAGTATCTGTAAATCTGGTCCCTCAAGTAGTGAAGATTAATTGTCACTGTGGGCCCTGAGGTGAGGGGGAGAGAGGTATAGAATAGACGGAAGCAGGGCAACTAGCAGGCAATGGAAGTGCTCCACAAGATCATACAATGATGGAGATAGGACATGTTAACTTACACCAAAAGTGTATAAAAGTTTATAAACTAAAATGTAAACCATAATGTAAAACATAAGGAAGCTAAAAATTTAGAAATTTGTACAGTCTAAGAATATAAACCATAATGTAAACCAAAATGGAACCATGTTTGAAAGCTATATTTCAATATCTGTACATCAGCTGCAGCAAATATAACATGAACGTGTAAAAAGATCATTGCACGGGAAAGGGGAAAAGAGTTTGATGTTGGGTATATGGGAGTTCCCTATATTGTGTATGTGAGTTACTGTGATCTAAAACATTTTCTAAAAATTAGAAAAATAAAGGCTATAGACACTGAGGAAGAAATGAAAGAAAGTGCCTTCCCACTGTACATACAGAGCAACAGCTATTACAATGATAAAAGGCAAAATGTTTGAAACAAAGGTTTATAATATTTTACATTTTATTAATACACCAATTCATTTTTACTTTAGTATTTCTCAATTATTATGTATTCTATTTCTAAGCTTTAAACCCATCACTGTATTTCAATTTCCTATTAATTGAATTTGGCAATATATTAGGTTTCATTGCTGAAGAAAATTTGGACCACAAAGAGGTTCAACTATCGCAGTAGAGGAACACTGGTGTGGGATGTTATTGATGAGGGGCACATGAGTGAGGGGGAGTTCTCCAGGGCATGTATATAGGGGACATAAAAATGTTCTGATACATGTTGGATATTTTTATAGTAGTTACAGTTACAAACATCAACAGAGGGAGTACTGAGTTCCTACCCAGGGGAGCTCTGTCACATTCCCCAATGGAACAGCAACAATCCCCCAAGTGCAACGGCAAAGACCAACAAGGAAGGATGGTCCAATAATGAGCCCTTTATACTGATGACTATGCTTATGAACCTGTGTGCCTGAAATATGAACTGGCTTAGAGCTGCAGGGTACCTAAGAGTTACCTCATGAAAGCCTCGATGCTGCATAAATGTGGTCACTCTCTAAGCCAAACTCAGCATGTAACTGCATTACCTTCCCCCCAGCATGGGACATGACTCCTAGGGATGAGCCTCCCTGGCCCCGAGGGATTACAACCAATCACTAACTGCTGATGCAACTAGAAAGAGACCTTGAATAAAAGGGTCAACTCAGACCAGCAGAATATCTCAGCCTATATGTATGATCAAGTGTTAAAAATGACCTTTTGACCTTGAATAAAAGGAGGAATTGGCAAACACAAATGAGTTTATATGGCTAAGAGTCTTCAAAAACGAGTTGGGAGGTCATCAGAGGGGTCACACTTATGCACACCTCAGCAGGACCCCAGAGAGAGCCAAAGTAAATGCAACCCTAGGTGCTGGGTCTCCTGAAGGCTATGGAGATCCACAGAGTATATGGTCATGGCAGATTGATTTGGAGTTCTGTGCCATGTCAGAGGGCCCTACTTTGGACTTTGTGCTCCTGAGTGTGATAGAGCTGGACTCAGATGTGACCTTCCTATACATGCCTCTTCTGTCACTTTTACTGAAACTGTGGTTGGTGCTAGGGATGGTGCATGCTTAGGGGTCTGGACTGCCCATGTGCCAGCTGGGCCTTGAGCCTCAGTAGAGTTGGGACTCCTACTCTTTGTTTCTTTGGACTTAGCCAGGCCAGCTAACAGAGAGGTGAAGATGGTAAACACCGCACCAGGGAATCAAAAGTGCCAACAACTGCAAGCAGAGGAATTGCATTCATCATTCATGGAACCTAAGCCCCCTTTTGATCTAGAGGTGGAATGGACATCACTATCCCAGGGTCCACAGGATGGAGGAATAAAATATGGATTAGAGTGGGCTTACTGACATTTTACTATAAAACTATTGTGACTAGTAATAGAAGAAATTGTAGCATTGAGGTGGAGAATGAGACCACGGTAGTTGCTGAGGGCAGGGAGAGGGAAGAAGGGATGTGATGTGGGGGCATTTTGGGGACTTTGAGTTGTCCTAAATGATACTGCAGGATCAGATGCTGGACTTTATATATCCTGCCATAACCTTCTGAATGTATGGGGGGAGAGTGTGAACTACACATAAACTATTATGTATGAGGTGCAGCAGTGCTCCAAAATGTGTTCACCAAGTGCAATGAGTGTGCCACAATGATGGAGGAGGTTGTTGGTGTGGGAGGAGTGGGGTGCGGGAGTTGGGGGTATACGGGAACATCTTATATTTTTTAATGTAACTTTATTTTGTGTGATGTATATATCTTCAAAAATATATAATTTACAAAAATGATGGGGTGGGGGTGGGGAGTGGGGTATATGGGAACCTCATGTTTTTTAAAATATTTTTTAATGTAGTGTTCTTTGTAATCTATTAACTTTAATTTAAAAAGTGTAAAAATAAATAAAACAAAATGGATCAAGGACCTAAATATAAAAGAGACAACTATAAAGCTCCTAGAAGAAAATGTTGAGAAACATCTTTGAGATCTTGTGGTAGGTAATATTTTCTTAATCTTATACCAATAGCACGAACAATGAAAGAGAAAATTGATAAATGGGACCTCCTCAAAATTAAACACTTGGTCCTTATAGGACTTTGTCAAAAGGGTGAAAAGGCAGCTGAATCAATGGGAGTAAATATTTGGCAATCACATATCTGATAAGGGTTTAATATCCATGATATATAGAGATCATACAACTCAACAATAAAAAGTCAAACTGCCTGATTAAAAAATGGGCAAAAGAATTCAAAAGACAATTGTCCAAAGAAGAAATACAAATGGTGAAGAAACACATGAAGTATGTTCAACATCACTAGCAATTAGGGAAATGCAAATCAAAACTACGAGATATTATTTCACACCTGTTAGACTGGCCACTAGTAAAAGTTGGAAAACTGTAAGTGCTGGAGGTAGGAACACTTATTCACTGTTGGTTAGAATGTAGAATGGTACAGCCACTGTGGAGGACAGTTGGGCATTTTCTAAGGATGTTGAATATAGACTTACCATGTGATCTGGAAATACCATTACTAGGAATATACCCAGAAGAACTGAGAGCAGGGTAACGAACAGACTTCTGCACACCCTTCTTTATAGCATCATTATTCACGATTGTTAAAAGTTGGAAACAACCCAGGTATCCATCAACTGATGAATGGGTAAACCAATTGTGGTGTATTCTCCCAATGGAATAGTATGCAACCATAAAAGAAATGTGGAAACATGACAACATGGATGAACCTGGAGGACATTATGGTGAGTGAAGCAAGCCAGATACAAAAGAACAAATACTGTATGATTGTGCTATTATGAACTGAATATATAATATAAAATTATGGAGTGACGCCTTCTCCCAGGGGTTCCAGGCACCCTCTGCCTGCCCCTTCTCCCCCAGCAGCTGGGATCCTAGGCCCTCCCTTCAACAACACGTGCTCGCACCCGGAGCCCCTGCACGCCGGCTTTGCGCTCCCTCCCTCAGCAAACACTTCAGCCATGTCCCCCCGGGAAGCTGCGTGGAGGAGAAAGGCCCCAAAGGACCAGCCGGCCCCGCGGGGCGGCCCCACCACCGACTCCACGAGTCCCAGCGCCGCTGGCATCCGACTCCACGGTGTGGGCACGGCTGGTCCCGGGGCCGAGGCTCCTGGTCTGATAAGGGCTGAGCACGGGGCTCCCCTCCTCCGCGCACAGGGCACTTCCCCGCCGCCCGCAGCCAGAGCAGGTGGTGATCGCAGTGCTGAGCTCAGGGATGTGAAAGAAGAGCCCGTGCCCAGTCACTGCAACCCCAGCCCAGAGACAGCTCCAGGCCAGTGGACTCAGAGGGACCCCAGCCCCCCTCCCTGCAGGCTTGGAACGCGGCGTGGCCCCGCGGCCCTGTCAGCGCCTGGCCCTGGCCCAGGGGCGCTGAGCAGGCAGGTCCCCACAGCTCCGCCTCCGAGCCAGGAGAGTCTAGGCTGGGCCCGGGCGGGACTTTCTCTCCAGGAGAAAGGGCCCCTCAGGACAGACGGGGGCTCCCAGAGCCCCTCCTGCTCCCCCAGCCGGCTTTCCCTCCCACCCCTCCAGAGGCAGCCCCAAGGGAGAATCGGGAGACCCTCGGAGCCCGTGACCAGCCCCGCCTCCCCCACTGCCTGCTGCAGGCCCTCGAAGCTGGCCCCTCCTGCAGGGCCTCGGTTTCCCCCTGGAGCTGGTCAGGGGAGGACCGTCTCCTGCTGGGTGAGGAGAGGGAGGCTTCCTCAGCCTGCGAGCACCCTCTGGGTTCCACTTGCGTTCCCCGCAGGATTGACAGTAACTGAGGACCAGAGAGATGCCTGAGCCCAGCCTCTGCCTCCAGGCTCTGCTCCCAGGCCGGGGTGGGGAGAGCGGGTGGGGGGCGAGGGAGTGCCGGGTCCTCATCCGCAAACACCCAGACCCTTCTGGTAACATGCTATTAAGCAAAAACGCAGCGATTTTGAGGGTCCTAGAGCCCCCCTGTGAGGGTTTGGGGGAAAGGGGCCCCTCGTTTAGCCCCTCCCACCCCGCACAGATCCTGTGACTCCCCCTTGCTGTTGTCAACAGACCCGCAGTGCTGCAGGTCACAAAGTGGCCACGTCAGCCTCATGGCCGTCATAATAACCTGGCCCCGGGAGGCGGAAGGGGGCGAGCAGGCAGTTGCTGCTGGTGCCCAGAGCCAGCCGCTGTCTTGCTTGGCGCGCTGCGCGGGTGCGTGGCGAGGTCGTGCGGGTCTAAGGTAGAGGCGCGGGCCGGCGGCTGCTCAGCATGCACAGAGGCGGAGGTACCGCCTGGAAGAGACGTTGGTGGAATTGCTGGGCCTGACTGCAGGCTTCCAGAGAGACCAGAAGGATGGGGAGCCGCGCTCCCCGGGCGCCCGGGCCAGCGCCCTTATGGCTGCTGCTGCTGCTCCTGCAGCTGCAGGTGTTGAGCGTGGGGGGCAGACCCCATCACGTTCGGAGCGGGAGGGGCGCGGGGCTCCAGAATTCTGGGGATTTGGGAACCTGCCAGCCCTCCTTGGATCTCTATTTCGTCCTGGACAAGTAAGTTGCTGGGGGCACCTGGTGCACTGGGGGGGGGGGGGAAGGGGGGCTGGGGGGAGGGTTGTTGGAGCAGGTCCAGGCTCCACAGGGAGGTTCTGACTGGGTCCAGGGCCTGGGGAGCCCCTGTCTTGTGGGCGCTGCGGGAGGCCCAGGGGTGAGTCGCAAGAGAGGTGGCTCTGGGAACGCCTGGTTTCCCGAGGCAGAAGGATGTTCCAGGCTTTTGTGTCCAGATACTTTTCCTTTGGAGGTTTCTACTGAGAAATAGACTAAGCTGCAAGGCAACCAAGACGTTCATCTGGGGTCCTGAATGGCAATTCGGGGAGCAGAGAGTCAGGGAGCACCCCAAGTAGTGTGTGTTGTGGCATTTCCAAGCAAGAGATTTCAAAGAAAAAGACGAGCACAAAAGTTGACTCTGGTTGGAGGATGGTTGGGGTTATGTTAGGAGTTAGCTGAGTCCTTTCATTGCGCTTTGCTTTTTGGTGTGGGGATGCCCCTGAGGTTTTGAGGAGCCTGTGCCTGAGACTTTGCAGATTCCAGCGGTTTGTGACACCTGAGACCTGCCTAAGAGTCACCTCCCGTGTGGCCTCCTGACTCCATTTGAAATCTCTTGGCTGTCTAACTCTGTTTTCTTTTAGTTCTTTATGAGGAAGGGAACATAAGCCACCACAATGTTTCTGAAGCTTCTGTCCCTCCTTTTAAGTGACCTTCAAGTGGGCTGATCTTTAGTCTAGAAGACTTCTGTCTCTACAGGGTCCCAAAGAAGCAGGTTCGTGGCTTTCTTTGGGTATTTTAAGTGTCGCTGGTGCTTGGAAAATCCTTTGCTTTGCTTCTTCTGGTGGCTTTGCTTCCTTCTTCACAGTCACTTTCAGGAGCAGCTGGCGGGTCTGCTTGTGGCCTTGGCCCCTGGGCAGTGGCTCAGGTGCCTCCTGGCCCCTGTGAGGTTGTCCTTCCAAAGAAGGAAAGGGAGGTGCAGGGTCAGCCTTGGAGAGATTGTCTTGCTTCTACCTTCAGCTCCTCCTGTTGGGTTGACAGTGAACTTTGCATTCATTGAAGAGTAATGGAAGTGCAACCAATGGTAATTCTGCTGGAGCACTTTACGGTTTCACTGTGGTTGTCTTCTTTCATCCTCCAAACAGCCCTGGAATGGACAGGAGCAAAGGGGGGTGTCCATCCAATTCTGGGTGGGAGGGGTGAGGCCCTAGGGGTGAGTGAGGGACCCAGGGTCAAGTGATGGCAGCAGATCTTGGAAGAGAATCCCTTCCTCTGCCCAGTGGGGGGACTTCTGACATACCCTGGACAGGTCTCACCTGGTTGACGTCCCCTTGACGAGTGGATCAGGGTTGGAGGACGGCTGGATCTGGAGGGGATGACAGCCTCTCTAGTTTAGTCTTTTTGGAAAGGGCAGTGAGGCCAGAGGGCCCCCCGCTGCTGGGCAGCCTTCCCACTGCTCTCCCAGCCTCTGCTGTTTGGCCCAGTGGGGGCACAGCCCAGCCAGGGTTGGAGGAGGAGCTCTGGCACCAGGGGTGTGTGAAATCACATTAACTGAGCACTTACTACATGATAAGCAACGTACTAGACACTTTAGTCCCTGACAACTGAGGGAGTGTGTTCAATTCCCTCTTTTAGGATGACGCAACTGAGGCTTGGATGGGCTAAGTGGGTTGGTCAAAGCCAGTTAAACCTAGTTTGCATTTATATTTCCCTACTGGCTAATGTTGTAGAGGCTCTTTTCATATGCTTATTTTTCATTTGTGCATCTTCTTTGGTATGTTCAAGCTTTTGCCTTTTGTTTGACTGAATTTTTTATGCTTCTGTTGTTGCATTGTAAAAATTTCTGTATATTTTAGACATTAAACCCTTATTAGTCTATGATCTGCCACTATTCTCCCATTTTGTAAAATATTTTCAGTTTTTTTAATACTGCCTTAATGAATTAGTTTTAATTGTCATGAAATGAAACTTACATTTTGTTTCTTTTGTTGTTCATGCGTTGGCATCATATCTATGACTCCATAGCCAAATAGTATATCATAAAGATTGTTTTCTTGAAAGAGCTTTGCATTTTTAGCCATTATAATTAGGACCTTCATCCAATTTGAGTAATTTTTGTATATGATATGAGGTAGGAGTCTAGCCTCATCCCTTTGCAAGGGGATATCCAGGTGTTAATGATGTCATTTGTTAGAATCTAATCTTTCACATATGTGTGTTACTGACAATTTTGTACAAAATCAATTGTCCATATATGTTTGGGCTTATTTCTGTACTTTCAATTCTATTCCAATGGTCCAACGATGCATTATCTTTAGGCCAGTTCCACACTGTTTTGATTACTGTAACTTTGTAGTGTATTTTGAAATTGGAAAACGGTATGCTTTCAACCTAATTCTTCTCTTTCAAAATTGTTTTGTTATCTGAGGTTCCTTGCAGTTCTATGTGAATTTGAGGATCAGCTTTTCCATTTCTGCAAAAATGGCTGCTGTAATTTGACAGTGATTGTGTTGGATCTACAGATCCTATTGGGCAGAATTGACATTTTGGCATTATTAACTCTTTCAATCCATGGATATGGGATTTGTCATGCCACACATTTATGCCTTCTTTAATATCTTTCAATTCTCTTTTGAAATTTTCACTATAAAAGATTTTACATCCTTGCTTAAATTTATTCCTAGATATATTATTCATTTATATGCTTTCATAACTGGAATTGTTTTCCTATTTTTGTGTTTAGATTGTGCATTGTTAGTATATAGAAACATAATTGATTTTTTAAAAATTATTATTATTTTTTTAATTACTTTAAAAAAAATATGAGGTCCCATTCAACCCCATTGCCCCCGCCCCCCACTCCCCCCACAGCAACACTCTCTCCCATCATCATGACACATCCATTGCACCTGGTAAGTTCATCTCTGAGCATCACTGCACCACATAGTCAATGGTCCACATCATAGCCCAGACTCTCTCACGTTCCATCCAGTGGGCCCTGGGGGGTCTACAGTGTCCCATAATTGTCCGTGAAGCACTATCCAGGACAACTCCACGTCCCGAAAACGCCTCCACATCTCATCTCTTCCTCCCGTTCCCCACACCCAGCAGCCCACATGGCTACTGTTCCCACACCCATTCCACATTTTTTCTGTGGACATTGGATTGGTTGTGTACCCAGTAGCTTTGCTGAATTTGTTAATTCTAGTAGTTTTCTTATGGATTCCCTTGGCTTTTCTATTTAAAAGACAACATCATTTGCAAAATAGATAGTTCTATTTCTTGATTCCAATTTGGATACAGTTTATTTCTTCTTCCTTCTTAATTGTTCTGGCTAGAATTTCTAGTACAATATTGAATATTGAATAGCATGATTAAAATAGGAATCCTTATCTTGTTTCTGATTTTAAGGGGAAAGATTTCAGTTTTCATCATTGAGCAAGATGTTAGATGTGAGTTTTTCTTTTTTCTTTTTTGTCTTTATTTTTTTTAATGTTACATTAAAAAAAAATGAGGCCCCATATAACCCCCACCCCCTCACCCCACTCCTCCCCCCATAACAACAACCTCCTCCATCATCATGAGACATTCATTGCATTTGTTGAATACATCTCTGAGCACCACTGCACCTCATGGTCAATGATCCACACCATAGCCCACACTCTCCCACAGTCCACCCAGTGGGCCATGGGAGGACAAACAATGTCCAGTAACTGTCCTTGCAGCACCACCCAGGACAAGTCCAAGTACTGAAAACACCCCCACATCACATCTCTTCCTCCCATTCCCCACCCCCAGCAGCCACCATGGCCACTTTCTGCACACCAATGCCACATTTTCTTCGATTACTAATCACAATAGTTCATGAATAGAATATCAGTAATTCCACTCTAATCCATACTCTATCCCTCCATCCTGTGGACCTTAGAATGGTTGTTTCCACTCCACATCTATATCAAGAGGGGGCTTAGATTCCACAGGCATGCTGGATGCAATTCTCCTGCTTTCAGTTGTAGGCACTCTTGTCTCCCTGGTGTGGTGGTTGACCTTCTCACCTCCTTGTTGGTTGAGTGGGGTAAGTCCAATAAACCAGAGTGTAGGAGTTGCAAGTCTGTTGAGGCTCACGGCCTGGCTATCACATGGTCAGTCCAGAGATTCAGGTCCCCTGGGTATACATTAAACCCCAGCACCAACTACAGTTCCGGTAAAAGTAACAGGAGACACTTGTGGACAAAGATCACATCTGAGTCCAGCTCCATCACACGGAAACACAAACTCCAAAGTAGGGCCAACTGACATGGCACTGAACTCCATCTGCCATGACCATAGAACCTGTGGGTGTCTGTAGCCCTCAGAAGAACCAGTATCTGGGATTGTATCTACTTTATCTGTCTCTGGGACTCTGCTGAGGTGTGCATAAGGGCAACCCCTCTGATAACCTCCTGGCTCTTTTTGGAGACTCATAGCCATATAAACTCATTTGTCCTTTCCATTTCTCCCTTTTATTCAGGTCAAAAAGCATTTTTAACTCCTGGTATTATATGTAGACTGAGATATTCTGCTGGTCCGAGTTGACCCTTTTATTTAAGGTCATTTTCTAGTAATTGACCTTTATCATAAAGAAAAAGTTCCCTTCTAATCCTAGAATTCTAAGTGTTTTTATCAAGAAAGGATGCTGGTTTTTTTTCCAAGTGTGTTTTCTGCATCCACTTAGATGATCATGTGTTTTTGTTTCCTTCATTCTATTCGTGGATTGATTTTCATATATTGAGCAGTCTTGAATTTTGGAATATATACCACTTGGTCATGGGTACAATCTTTTGTCACATGCTTTTGGATTCAGTTTGCTAGCATTTTGTTAAGGTTTTTGGCATCAGTATTCACAAGGGAACTTGCTCTGTAATTTTCTTTCCTTATCAGCCTTTGGTATCCAGGTAATGCTGGCCTTATAGAACGAATTATAAAGTGTTCCTTCTTTTTGAATGCTTTGGAAGGATCAGAGAAGGATTGGTGTTATTTTGTACTTGAAGTATTGGTAGAATTAACTATTGAAACCATCTATTCCTGGACTTTTGGTGGATGGTTCTGTTTATTCAGTGTCTTTATTTGTTATAGATTTGTAGAGATTTTCTCTTTCTTCTTGAGTCAGTTTAGGTAGTTGATGTATTTTTAAGACTTTTTCTAATTGACCTTGGCCCTCTGATTTGTTGGTATAAAATTGTTTAGAGTACTCTTTTATAACTCTTTTTATTTCTATAAAGTCAGTAACGACATCATTATTTTATTTTGATTTTAGTTATTTGTAGATTTTTTCTTTGACACTGTAGGTAAAATACAGTCCTTTTTGTCCAATTATCATAAACCCAAGTTTATTTCCGTTGATTGTCTCAAATGGTTTTCCATTCTCCATTTCATTAATCTGTGGTCTAATATAGAAATTATTTCCTTCCTTCTGGTAACACTGAATTTATTTTGCTCTCACTGGTTCATCAGGATGTGAAGTTAAGTTATTGATTTGAGATTTTTCTCTTCTTTTTCATATAGGAATTCATTGCTATAAATTTCCTTTTCAGCACTGCATTCATTCTATCCCATGAATTTTGGTATGTTGGCTTTAAAAAATCTTTCTAAGTATTTTATCTTTTTTTTCTTCCTTTTTAATTTAAAAAAAAAAGTTACATTAAAGAAATATGAGGTCTCCATATATCCCCTACCCCCCTCACCCTACTCCTCCCACATCAACAACTTCTTTCATCATCGTGGCACATTCATTGCATTTGGTGAATACATTTTGCAGCACTGCTGCACCACATGGATAATGGTTTACACTCTAGTTTACACTCTCCCCCACTCCACCCCGTGGGCCATGGCAGGACATGCAATGTCCAGCATCTGTCCCTGCAGTTCCACCCAGGACAATTCCAAGTCCTGAAAATGTCCCCGCATCAGATCTCTTCTTAATTTCCTCTGTGATTTCTTCTTCAACCCACTGGTTTTGAAGAGTTTGTAGTTTAATTTCCACATATTTATAATTTTTCCAGTGATCCTTCTGTTATTGATTTCTAGCTTCATTCCATTGTGCTCCAAGAAGTTACTTTGTATGATTTTCATTTTTTAAAATTTACAAGTTTTATGCCCTAACATATGGTCTTCCTATGGAATGATCCATGTGCACTTGAAGGATGTATGTGTTCTGTGTAGTTGGGTAAATTTCCCTATAGATGTCTCTTAGTTATAGGTGGTTTATGGTGCTATTTCAATTTTCTATTTCTATGCTGATTTTCTGTCTCAATGTTTTATCTACTATGGAAAATGGTGTGTTGAAACTATTATTGTAGAACTGTCTATTTCTCCTTTCAGCTCTTTCTACTTTTTCTTCATGTATTTGGGGCACTGTTGTTACATGCATATATGTTTTATAATTGTTATATCTTCTTTTTTAGTTGACACTTTTATCAATATATAATAACCATCTTTGTTTCTTGTAAGAGTGTTTGCTTACCATATATTTTTTCTGATATGAAAGATATCAGATATCCATCTTAGCTCTCTTTGGGTTATAATTTGCTTGGGGCATTCTTTTTCATTTTTTCACTTTCAACCTATTTGTGTCTTTGGAATAAAAATGAGTCTCTTGTAAGTGCATATAGTTGGATCATGCTTCTTTATTCTTTCTGCCAATCTCTACCTTTATATTTGAGTGTTTAATTCATTTACACTAAGGTATTTATTTAAAAGGCAAGACTTCTAGCATTTTGCTACTTGCTTTTTGTATGTCTCATACATTTTTTATCCATCCTTTGCTCCATTATTATCTACCTTTCCTGCTAAGGTGATCCTTTATCATGACCCATTTTGAATCACTTCTCATTTCCATTTGTGTAGATAATTTGGACATTTTTGTCATTAACATATTTGACATAATAGATCTATTATAGTTTATTTTCAATAGTTTACACATAATCTTTTCCTATTTCTCTCCTTCCCTATGCTACATTTATTGAAAGGTACTTCTTACATGTGTGCTCTATAATGTATCATTATGGTTGCCTTTATGCATTTGAACTTTAAGCCATATAATAAATAAAAGATGGTTTTACAAATGACACATGCAGTAATATTGACATTTACATTTAGCCATATATGTACCTAAACCACAGGTCTTTATTTTTCAGACAGCTTGGAGTTGATGTCTAGTGTTCTTTCCTTTCAATGTGAAGGAGTTCCTTTAACATTTTTATAAGGCATGTCTTTTGTAATGAACTTCCTCAGTTTGTGTTTATTTGGAAATATCACAGTTTCTCCCTCATATTTGAGGAGAACTTTTATAGATATATTATTTTCCTTTGATAGTCATTTTTTTCTTTCAACTCTCCAAATCTTTCATGCCATTGCCTTCTGTCTTCCATATATTTGAATTACCAACCAAAGTTAATCTTACTAAGCATCCTTTTACAAGATGTATCACTTCGTTCCTGCTGTTTTCAAGATTCTCTTTTTATCTCTGGGCTTTGCCATTTCCACTAAAATGTGTCTTAATGTAGATCTCTTTAAATTTATCTATCATGAAGTTGATTGAGCTTTTTGGATTAGTTTATTTCTATCTTTCATCATATTTGTGACATTTTTGGCAATTATCTCTTTTAGAATTCTTTCTTCCCCTTTTTCTCTTCTACCTCTGGAATTCCTATGACATATGAATTGGTACACTTGATATTGTCCTACCATTTCCTTATACTCTCTTCACTTTTTCATTCTTTTTTCTTTCTGCTTCTCAACTTGCATAATTTCAATGGTCTTATCTTCTGGTTTGCTGATCCTTTCTTCTTGTTTCAGTATGTTCATGCTATTGAATTTTCCTCATGTTAGAATAATTTTATTTCAAGAATTTCTATTTGATTCCTTTTTATAATTTCTGTCTCATGATTTAAATAATATTTTTGTTAATATATTGTTTTCCTGGTTTCCTTTAGTTCATTTGTCCTATTAAGAGAATTGATCTATGATCTTTGATTAGTAATCCAAGTGACTGGGATTCCTCTGTTAAAAGATTCTTTTGAAGTCATTTTTCCTGCAAATGAGTCATACTTTCCTCTCTCCTTGCATTTTTGTAATTTTTGGTTGAGAATTGGACATTTTGAGTTTCGAGTATTCTGGTCACCCTGCAGGCTAGCTATTGCCTTCCTCAGTCTGCCAGATCAAATAAAAGAAAAAAAAGTGAGGGGGTATAATAATAAGGAAAAAAAAATACCCTCACCCCTTCCAAAAATGTCTGCCACTCCTTAATTCTCTAAGTAGATGCCAGTGGAAAGCTGGAAGCTATTGTTGCCAGGAAAGCAAAAATCAAGGCTTGTGTCTCTGCAGGTCCTTCATGACCCATCCACCAGGAAATACACACAAAAAGAGAAATGAAACTGTGTTAGTCAGGGTTCTCTAGAGAAACAAAATCAATAGTAGATATCTGTCAATAGTATGCGATTTTATGAGTCTCTTACATCACCATGGGGTTGCACACGTCCATGTTCCACAGGCAGGCTGCAAATCATGGCTCTGATGAACGTCCAATGAAGGTCCTTGATGAGTTTCTGGGAGATGTTGGCTGTCCAAAGATGAGATGGGAAATTCTCTCTGAGTGCTGAATCACTTCCCCTTTTAAGGCATTCAACTGATTGGATAAAGTGTCACTCATTGCTGACAGAAATCTCCCTGACTGATGTATATGTAATCAGCTATCTATGCAGTAAAGTCAGTGGTGACTAAAGTCCATAAATGCCCTTTTACTACAGTTAGCCCAGTGCTTGCTTGACCAAACAACTGGGTACGATTACCTGGCTGAGTTGACACATTAGTCTAACCATCACAGATACCGACCAAATATAAAGATGCTTTGATCTTTACCAGAACCCCCTTCTGCTGAGTGGGCCCAGACTGAACTTAGCATGTGTGCTGGTGTCTCAGGATTTCCCAAACTGACCTTGACCTCCAGCCAGACTTTTGGAAACTGATGTTTCCTCCGCCCACCGTACCTACAGCCAACTACTCCTAGAATCTATGACATGTTTCCATAGCTGTGCCACCTCCACTGCCAGCACTGCAGGTCTCATGGTTTCTAGTCTTCATTACAAAAACTGAATTCTTGGCAGTCTTTCCTTACATCCTGAACTCCCATCGTTGTTCTGAATGTCTGATCTGGTTTTGGGGTTACCCCCTAGTTAATTACACTCTCTTTTTCTAGCTCATTTTTTTTGAGGTGGAGGGAAGATTCTTTAATACTTCCTATTTTACCATTTTGCTCCTAATAGCTCTCATTTGGCTTCTTAAAAGAGGGGAGGAAGCATAGGTACCTCTAGGTATCCTTGGAGAGCAGGGGACAGGGTGAGGAACTCAAGTTGCCTATGGTCCAGATCAGACCCTAGGATTGATGATGCTCTACACGGTCCCTTCCTCAAACTCAGTCTATACATTTGCCAGTCCACGATGCTACTGGATTATGAAAATGGAGTGTATGCTGAGCTTGCCAAAGAAATCGCTCTTGTATACACATTGCATATCCTCAAGCTGGCATGTGGCCAGAGGTATGTGCAGAAGTCTTATCAGGACCACAGTGGACTTCTTAACCCCAGGGAACTAATGTGCCCTATTTCCTGAGCCCGGCATGCATTCACATGGGGGTTGGAGAAGATGATGGGGAGGATAAAGGTTGGTGGAGAATATGGTAATTGGCCATATTCCAAACCCATATTGAAAGCAGAGGCCATGAAATTTTTGACAGTTTGAGTGGGAAGGTGAGTTGTGGCCTGGACTGGGGTAAGTGTAAGGAGGAAGTTAATGCCCCTGACTGAATGTCTGACAACACTGTGGGTAAATGGCATTACCCTTACTTTGTAGAGAATGAGAGGAGGAGGCTCACAGACTGAAAGTGATCTGTTGACACTTCTAGAAGGAAGACATGGAGACAGAATAGAAACTCTGGAGTATGCAACTCCAGGACCCAGTCCTAAACCAATGGCTGGGGTCCCTGGGAGCTGCTGATGTGGTCTTGGAGGCAAAAATAATCTGTTAGGGAAGTAGCTGTGGCTCAATCAGTTGGGCTCCCGTCTACCATATGGTGGTAGGCTTGTGAAGGCAGGCTCGCCTGCACACCGTGGAGAGCCAACCCTGCAAGGTGATGCAAGTAAAAGGGAGACAAGTAAAATCATAGAGGAGTGTGCAGCAAATGGACACAGAGAGCAGACAAAAAGCAAGCCACAAAGGGGGGGGGCAATAAATAAAAATAAATATACAGACATACAGAAGAAAGCACAGTGTATGGACACAGAAAGAAGACAACAAACAAGCTGCAAGGGGTGGGGGGAATTAAAAAAAAATCTGTTAGCTGTGTGGAGGGTCTCTGGATATCACTCCCGTTCAGGGACACCCAGGATTTGGGGACCAGGTGTTTACACTGGATGGACTTGGAAAATGTGGGTGAGCTCCTACTGTGTGCGCACTTCCTTGACCGGGGCACCTCTGAGTTCTAGGGAAGGGACTCCATGCTGAGGGCAAAGCCTGTGCAGAGATCCAGAGAAAGCAGATGTCAGGTGGTCTAGGAGCTTAAGGAAGGAAGGGGAGAAAGGAAGAGGAAGAGGAGAGGACAGGCCAGATGGCAGGGACCTGGGGCCATGAATAAGGTTTGGTCTTCATCTCAAGGGCATTTGGGGGTCATTGAAAGGAGGCCTTCATCAGAGGTGTGATGGGTCAGACTTGTGTTTTCAAAAGAGCCTTTGGCATCCATGGAGAGAATGGATATGAAGGAGGAAGGATGGAAGCAAGGACTGAAGTGCAAAGGAGAAGTTAGCCCAGACTTCTGCTCCCATGGCTCTGCCCCTGCAGTCATTTTTTTCTTGATTTTGCCCCATCTCTGACCCTTTGTGCCAAGGCTGGCAGTGCCTATACTCAAAAAATTCTCAAAATTCTTGTCAGTTTTGCATGCAGTTCAAGAGTGCCCATGCTACCAGACAAAAGGATTTCCCACAGATCCTTCCTGAATAAACGCATTTCCAAGCCTGACTTCCTCTGAAGTGGCTGGTTGGATCCATGAGTCATACACCTCATCTTTGCAAATTTCAGTTCAACCAAAGCCTCCTGTGGGACCGTGTTCTTGGGAGCTGCCTTCCTCCAATCTTGGGGAGGTCCCTAATAGAGCTGTTTCCTTGCGTAATCAGAATATATTGTCTTGATTGGCTTAGAACTTTCCAAAGCATCAATAGCTGGTTCCGTTTAGACTTGTTTTCCCTCCCTCAATTTGCTAAAAATAGCAAGGAGATACCAGGCAGCATTTTCCACACTTACCTTGGAAATTTCCAAGCTAAACATCCAAGAGCTCACTTACAAGTTTTGTCTTCCATCCAGCTTAGCTACACAATTTCACCAAGTTCATTGCTACATAATAAGGATTTGCCTTTCTTCCAATTTCCAAGAACACATTCATCATTTCCTCCTTAGGCCTCACCAGAGGCACTTTTGATGTCCCTATTTCTACAAACATTATGTTCATTGCAATACAAGTATTCTCTAAGTTGATAAGAAGCTTTCTCTACACCTTTCTGTTATTTCTGAACCCTCACCAGAAACATTTGTTTGCCAATTTCTCTTTTTTTATTAGAACAGTTGTAGGTTTACAGAAAATTCATGCAAGAAAAAGAATTCAAATATACCACCCTATTATTAATACCTTACATTAGTGTTTTACATTGGTTACAATTCATGAAAGGACATTTTATAATTGTATTATTAACTGTAGTCCATAGTTTACAATTTGGTTCTCTGCCTGAGTTGTACAGTCCTAAGTTTTCTTTAAAAAATTTAATCTAGTAACATATTTACAACCTGACATTTCCCCTTTAACCACATTCATAATGTAATTCAGGGCTATGAATCAGTGTTGCTAATTACATTCACAATGCAGTGCAACCATCGCCACCATTCCTTACCAAAACTTTAGGATCAAACCAAATAGAAATCGTATACAATTTACTTTTAATATACACGTTTCTACCACTCTTCTCTTCAAAGTAATCTAGGCTTTTTTTTTTTAATCAAGTGCTTCACAGTCTTCCAACCCTCACCCATTATCCAATTCTAAAGCCACTTCCATATGTTTAGATAATTTTAAAAGCAGCACCCCACTCCCAGTACCAAAATCTGTCTTGGTTTGCCGACGCTGTTGAGGCACACAATGAGTTAGCTTAGAACAGCCTTCTATTGGCTCATGGGTTTCGAAGTCCCACACTAAGGCCCGATCAAGGACATGCACTTCCCACAGTGTCCAGTATTTGCTGATGGTGTGCTGCAGTCCCTGAGGGTCCCTGACTGACTTTCTGCTCTGGAGGCTGTGAGTTAGGGCCCCACACTGCCATTCCTCCTCAGTCTCCAGCCCCACCTCCATCAGGCTGGATGGCAACACCTGGAGGAACGAGCCCGGTGCCTCGACCCTGTGAAGAAGGAAGGAATGTTCCTTCTCAGTTGCAGCTTTATCCTTCCAGGTTTCGACCAGAATGAGGCAGGCCCACTCTCGTTTCTTTTCACAGAAAAGGAAAGGCTCAGGTTGAGTGAGGAAGCCCTTGCCTGTATCTCTGCTGGGTTGGCTGTTCCTGTCCTTAGCCGTCGGCCAAGATCCCTGCAGCTGGGATAGCCTCTGCCGTTTCAGGGCCCATGCCGAAGCCCCCTGGTGGGGGGATAGCCCCACAGGCAAGGGAGGTGGGAAGAGATGTCCAGGGCTGCCCCCACACCCCTCCACTCTCTGTAGCACCCACAGTACCCACTCACACCCTTTGTCTGCTCACGATGTGGCTCTTTTCTGGCAGCACCCAGGCCTCAGAGCACATGCCAGGCATCCCGACCTGGGTTCCAGGCCAGGCTCTGTGGGACGTGAGCCAGGCCCACCCCTCTCCATGCTTGGGGATCTCGAGGTCAGGATGTAAAATCCCTCGGTTCTTTCTTAACCAGCTCTCTGTGCAGCCTCCCCACGAGTGCTTTGGATTTGGACTGTCCTGTCGCTTCTTCATCTCTGGGGTTTGCAGCCAAATTTGGGGGGGATTTAACTGAAGGAAAGCCAAAGGATTTCAGCTGGTTAATTCTTTCTTGGGCCTGGAGTAGATGGTTGAGGAGCGGCTTCTGATAGGCTGATGACAGATCTAGAACCTGTCCTAAATTCTCTTCCAAAAGGGGAGAGGTCCTGCCTGTCCTGCTCCTCTCCTGGGCATCTCCGAGTGTCCATTCATCTCCCTTTGGCCTGTGACATGCACTTGGTCCATCTTTTCTTTGAGACTTCACACAGCTTGCCTCAGGGGGCTGCAGCCTGGACCCCCCAATTCACACCAGGCCTGAGCCAGTGTCACAGCAGAGATTTAGCCAACGGCCTGAGGCAGTGAGCCTGGAGTCTTCCAACAAAATTCTTTCAACCCATGAAATAGGCTGCCACACAGCTTTCCTACAGCCTTGGCTGTGACTTGTACCCTCTTCCTCAGCATCCTTGAGATCCTGGTGTACTGCCGGATTAAGTCAGTTTCCAGGAACTGACCTTAGGAAGGCAGCAGATGCACAAGGATGAACAGAGACAGGCAAGGCAGCAGTTAATCTGTGCTCTCCCTTTCAGAGGGCCATCCAGGTTCTCTTGTTTTCACCTTCTCAGGACCCCTCACAAGGCCACAAGGAGGCACCTGTGGCTGATGTGCATGTGTGAAATAAAGGGCATTCCAGGGTAAAGGCTGGATGGGATGCCTGGTCCCACCTGCAGCCTCCTGTCCTTTCCTCTGGCACTCCTGCCATCCACCACTTCCTGCTGGGAGTTGTCATCTCACTGCCCAAGAAGCATCAGCCTGCTCCAGACACTCCTAGTAGCCAAATGTTGGGGCCTCTCCCCAAGATGCTTGAGACCTAGCAGCTCACTGGATGCCCTTGCAGGCCAATGGCCCCATGTGGCTTTTGTGGTCTGACCTCAGTATATTCAGGCAGTGGGAAGATCAGGAGGAAGGTACAAGCTTGATGCTGAAACATATTTTTTCCACCCTGTCTTGTTTGCTGCTTGGTTTCAGGATTCACAGCTCAGAGAGTGGTTAGTGACCTCACAGGTCATCAGGCTCAATCTCCACCTGGGGATAGAACTGCACTGCTAATCTACCTCCACTCACACATGTCCAGTGCCCAGGGACACATTCTTTACGGAGACACTGTGAAGATAACTCTGAATTTTAGGTCATGTTTCCTTGCATGGACCAACATTTTCATACCCTGCAGGAATGGCCCCATCGAAACTGAAAATTAACCTCCCATCTCCTGACCTCCAGTCCTACCTTCCAGAAGCAGCCACTTACAAAACCTCTTCTTTTGTGAGCATGTTGCACATTATTCTGATAACATGGTTGTACTGGCTGCAGTTTCCTATTAAATTTTACATATTATCTCTTGACCTCTTCCATTTTCCTAACAGAGTTAAATAATTTCAGACTAAGTATTTATTGCTTACTTTGCCATTACAATATAAATATTGTTTATAGCTGAGCTATTTATTATGGTGTTTAGTTTTTAATGATTTGATATGTTTATTTTTTATCTTGTTACTTCAGGGATCTTTTAGTTTCCCATGCTTTCTGATTATGTAGAAGCTTCCCTCTTATATAACTAGCTTCCCAATTTTTTCATAGATATTCTCTTAATTCTCTGAGACTATGAATTGCAGAATTTTTATATTTTATCCCACTCACTAATTCTTCTGATTTTTTCTGGTTGTTGCTGTAGGTACTGATATTTTGGTCACAAATTTTAAGAGCTGAGGTGTTCCTCGAGTGTCTGACCATCTTTGTCCATTCTCATTTAAAAGGGGGGCACAAAAACACTATTGCAGCTCATTGTGCCAGAAGCTTTTTGCTATTCCACACTGTGTCCTTCTCCAGTCTTTGGGTATCCTGTGACTCATTCTACTGGCCATAAGCCCTTGCTTTCTTTCTGTATCCTAGACCCTCCTTCAAAATCATCTCAAACTGGGAACTTTCCTAGATGGTGTGTGTGAGTTGATGACTCTTGCTTCCTAAAAATATTCTTGTAATTGTAATTCTTTGGAAGGCCCTTTTCAGTCAGGGCAAGAAGAGAAGAGTAGAGAGAAGTGTTAGCATTAGCTAGGAAAAGGAGGGGCCTTGTACTTTTTCCTGTGGGCTGCCAAGGGTAAAGTCTGTACTGTGGGTGCCTTTTCAGAAGCTAGAGCTTTGCAGTCCAGAAGTTGTCCAATGCTAGAGAAGACTCAGAGTGCCTGCACCTCCTGCAAAGGGCAGAGCAGGTGCTTTGTGATTGGAGATGGGTTCTTATCCATGCTAGCCCCAGAAAGTGTGGCCAACGACTTGACCTGCCTGACCCTCAGTTATCCCATCTGTGAAATGATAGTAACACTGGGTCATCAGGTTGTCCTGGAATTGGAAGTCATGCATAAAAAGTGCCTGGGATATAAATACCCCATAATGATAGTCCTGATATCTTTAGAACCATCTGTCCTTAGTTTCCTCATTGTCTGCTGGCAGTTTTATTTATTTACATTTTTTTTAAAAAAAAGATAAATAGATCACACAACTCTTACATTAAAAAATGCAAGTTCCCATATACCACACTCCCCACCCCCCACCCCCGCTCCTCCCACATCAACATCCTCTTTTATCAGTAAGGCACATTCATTCCATTTGGTGAATACAACCTGGAGCACTGCCCTGCTGACCGTTTTAGACACAGCCTAGAGGAGGCAGTAAAGAAGGAGGGGAGGAGAAGGTTGCTCTTGGGTGTATAGCAATGTCTGTAAACAGGACATTGAGAATTGTTTTAGTTTCCTCATTGCTAAAGCAAATACCATAGAGTGGGTTGGATTAAACAAAAAGCCAGCTAACAGGGAGGTGAAGAAGGTCAACCACCACACCAGGGAGCCAAGAGTGCCTACAACTGCAAACAGGAGAACTGTATCCATCATCCAAGTGGAAGCTAAGCCCCCTCTTGATACAGAGGTGGAGTGGACATAACCATCCCAGAGTCCACAGGATGGAGGAGTGGAGTATGGATTAGAGCGGACTTGCTGATGCTCTATTCTGGAATTGTGATTAGTGATGGAAGTAAATGTGGCATTGAGTTGGAGAAAGTGGCCATGGTGGCTGCTGGGGGTGGGGAGTGGGAAGAAGAGATGTGATGTGGGGGCATTTTCAGGACTTGGAACTGTCCTGGGTGATACTGTGGGGACAGTTACTGGACATTGTATGTCCTCCCATGGCCCACTGGGTGGACTGGGGGTGAGTATGAACTTAAATGTGGACCATTGACCATGTGGTGCAGCAGTGCTCAGAGATGTGTTCACCGAGTGCAGTGAGTGTCCCATGATATTGGAGGAGGTTGTTGTTGTAGGAGTGGGGTAAGGGGGTGGGGGGTATATGGGGACCTCATATTTTTTAATGTAACATTGAAAAATAAAGACAAAAATTTATTGGCTCATGGTTTTGACGCTGAGAGAGGTCCAAGCCAAGATGATGCTTTCTTCCCGAAGACTGGCCTCCCAGGGCAGGCTGTTTAGGTCTTTGGTCCTGAGCCCCTATGTCATGATGCAATGCACTTGGCAGCCTCTCCTGGTCTCCACATTCTCTTCTAGGCTCTGTTGACTTTTACCTTCTAGCTGCTCTCTTTGTGGCTTTTTCTCTGTGACCTTACCTATAAGGTCTTCAGTAACAGGATTAGGACCCATTCTGGACCACATACTATCTGAGGCAACCTCATCAAAGTCCTTATCCTCAAGGGTTCATACCCAGAGTAATGGATTTAGTTTCAGAACATGTTTTTTATGGGATACAAAGCTCCAAACTGCCCAAAGGTACATTAATTGCTGGAAGGGAAAGGAAGGGCCTCCCTGTGGGTTGGTCCCTCTGATGCATGTAATAGGGGGGACTTGAGTGGTCACAGATCCAGGGAGAGAGCCAGCAGGGAATAAGGAGGCCTGGGGTCAGGCTTGCCCCCATGATTTACCTCTGCAGGCCCTCAGACTGCAGGTCTGAAAGGAACTCAGGCACCTACCACTTCCTTCCATAACCTGAGTCATGCCCAGCTTCACAAAGCTGTACACAGCAGATCTGTGGATGTGCAAAGACCTTGAACCCAGGGGAGATACGTAGATATGAGCAGCTTCCCACCTGGCCAAAAGGGGCTCTGAGCTTGAGCCTCCTCCAAACACCTCACTTCTTCCAGGCACTGAACACAACCTGGAGAAGCTTATCCATTTACTGAGAGGGAGAAAGAGCCTGAAAGTGTGGGCGGGAGGGCCTGTGGCTTTCCCTGCTGGTCAGCACCTGATGGGCTCAGCCAGCCAATCCATCGCCCCCATTCCTGGCCCTCTCAGTCCCTCCAGGGTCCACACCTCCTTCTGCCTGGGGCTGACTTGGCTTCAGCACTGGAAGGTCCTGGTCCAGGAAGCTCCTCTGACCTGGGCAAACAGGCTGGGGGCGCCCCCCTGCCCTGCTCACCAGATGTGCCATGCGGCCTGAGGGCTGCTCTCCAAGGCTGTGTCCGGGAGGGAGGCACCTGTTAGAGAGACTGCTGGAATTGGGGGACAGGTAGAAACTCTGCTTGCCCGACGGGGCACCTCGTCCCCCTGACCCATGCCCTCTTGTCCTCAGGTCGACGTTTGTGGGAAAAAGCTGGAGGAGCATTTACAATGCTGTTGACAACATCATGAATAAATTAAAGAAGTATGGCTTCTCCGAGCTGCGGGCCCCTTGGTCTGTGGGAGCTCGGCCCTGGCCAGGCAGAGCACACATCCCTTGGAGCCTCCAGGGGCCTGCATGTCCATCGGGTGGGAGCCCCGAGCCCAGGGCTCTGAACCAGGGCAGAGGACAGATGGACAGATGCCAGTGGACGCCCCCTGTGGTGGCTGAGGGATGGTGCCAAGGGGGGGAGCTCAGTAAAGTCCATCCATGGCCAGGACAGGGAGGTGGGGACCAGCTCCCCAGAGAGGGCTAATTGTTGGAGGAGGGGCGATGGGGGAGGGGAAATGGGGGAGGGGAAGGAGGGACAGAGCTGCAAGAATATCACAGTAGAAGGGAGATGCCTCAGAGATGCGAGTGCAGGTCTTGATGTCACTGCAGGTGTGTGTAGGTGTGTGCAGGTGTGCACATGTGTGTGCAGGTGTGTGTGTGCATCTTCTGGGGTGTTGGGCTCTAGGGGTGGGCAGAATGCCATCCTGGCACCCGCTCTTGCATGAAGCCTCCAAGTCCTTCACCCAAGTTGTCTGCACTGCCTGGTGGGGAGTGGGCCCAGACATGAGACGTGGTGGGGAGGGGGTGGCTGGGCGGGGGCCCAGCCTGGCTGCCTGGGCGTGCGGCTTCCAGCTGTGAGCGGCCTCTCACAAGTGGGTGCTTCCTCGCAGCCCGAAAATGCGGATTGCCTTCATCACGTTCGACTCTCAGGGCTACGTGTCCATGGACCTCACGTCAGACGAGTAAGACCCCCCGATACCCTCGGCGGACCCGGAGGCCCTGCAGGCAGCGAGGAGCGAGACCCAGCATCAGGCTGGCCCTCACCCAGGACCTGGGTTCCTTGGGGACGCCTGGCACCTGGCACTGTCTCCCCCAATGTTCTCTCCTCACCCCTTCCCCTGTCTCCCTTCTGTTGCAAGCACCCCCTGGCAGCAAGTCCCTTCAACAGAGTCTCTGGAGAGTCCGGGGACCCAGGGGGTCTGGTGGAGACTCGTGCGTGTCCTGTGCCAGCCCTGCCTATGCTGTGAGCCCAGCTCTGTGCCTGCTCGTCCCCCTCTAGATTTGGGGGGGCAGGGTCCGAACCAGGCGGGACGTGGGGCAGTCAGGGTGCTGGAGCAAAGGGTCTGGGGAAGCCAGAGTGGGTAAAAAAGAGGAGCCCAAGGGCAGGGTCCCGCAGGCATGGGGCGGGCACAGCTGGGGGCATGCGGTGGCCTGAATGAGGTCACAAAGCCTGGGGATGGGGCTGGCAAAGTGCCTGGTGGCCGCAGGGTCCAGGCACTTGGGGACGCCAGTGCTGGGGCCCCATCCCGAGTGGGGAGCCCAAAGGAGCCTTGGGTACATGTCAGCCTGGGGGTGGCACCTGGGTTGGAGCAGAGCACGCTGCCCGCACCTTGGAGGGAAGCCAGGGCAGCAGGGGAAGGAGGAGGCAGCACCTGAGGGGGGGTGCTGGGGGGGCCAGTCCTCCCCATGGTGCTCCAGGAGGAGCTGCAAGGGCTGATGCTCTGGGCAGGGGTGAGAGGGTGGAGGGAGAGTGGGTGTCATGTGGGTTTGGAGGTGGGAGGAAGCAAGTCTTGGAAGGCCCCTGGGTGGGGCCGTGGTGTCCAGGGGGAGCTTGCCTGGGGCAGGAAGGCCCCCCCAGGCAGGAGGCTATGGGAGCTGTGCAGGAGGGACATGTGCAGGGAGCCCCAAGTCCTCAAGCAGCAGCCCTGGGGGCGCGTGGCCTGCAGCAGAGCTGGGGCGGCCTGGGACTGGTGCTCCCACATGTGCTCCCTGTCGGAGCTGAGGAGGGGTGGGGCAGAGGGGTGGGGTAGGGCCTGAAGGGTCGCTGGACTTGGGACCAGAGGGAGCCCGACCCCCTGGGGGGTGTGGAGAGCGTGTGGCCGCGGGCGGCAGGTGCAGGATCCTGGTGGATCTGCTGTGGGGGCAGAGGCCAGAGCACAGGGACTGGGTGGCCCCAGCTGGGCTGTCAGGAGAGTGAGACCAGGGAGGGGGGTCCTAGGGCAAGAGGCACCTGCAGGAGGAGGGGCTTGCCCAGGGAGGCGGAGCCTGCACACCAGCCTCCAGTGGTCCCACCCCACCTCCTGGGCTGGGCGGGCCTGTGAGGCCACCCCCACTGCCCCCCTCTGCCCACAGGCCACCCTCCTTCCAGCTTTCGGCCTTTCTCCCCCAGCAGCCCAGGAACGCTCTTAGGCCTATTTGCTGCTTCCTCTAGCACTGACACAAGCATCTAGTGGCACTGAGCTCCCCCCCCAAGGGGGCTGCTGAACAGGGGAGGGGGCGGGCAGTGGAGAAGCAGGATGAGCTTTCCCAAACAGCCTCCAGTGGACTGCCTGCTGGGGGTCCCCCAGGAGTTCCACAGAAACACTGGTCCCTCGTGAGTGCTGCCTCGCAGCTGCACATGCAGGGATGCCCCCGCTGTGGAGTGGACGGTCAGAGGCAGGGTCCCTGGGGCTGGGGGCTGGGTGCTGTGGGTCAGGGATGCACCCAGCAAGCCAGGCCGAGCCCATGGGGACAGCGGAGTCCTGTCTGCATGTGAGATGCACCCGCGTCCTTGCATGTTCACGCAGAGCCGCTGTGGGAGGGCCACGCCCACCTCACTGCCTTCTCCATGTTGCGTTTCAGAGAATATCTTCAACAAGGTCTTCGGAGACTCATGCGTGAGCGTAATCTGGTGTCATCTTCCTACGTGAATGAAGGACTAGAGAAGGTACAGCTGCTGGAGCCTGGGGAGTTCATCCCTCTGTATCACGTTCTTGGAGTGCTCCTTGTTAATCTAACCCCCTTGTCCAACATTTCCTTCTTTTGTTGCAGGCAAATATGATGATGAGAAAATCCAGCTCTCAAGGTAAGCCCCCTCCTGCCCTCCATGTTCTCAGGGGTCGAGGGCAAAGCCGGGCTTGGGCATCAGCGCGTTCAGGTTCCCATCCCTCCCCCACGTTCTAGCTCTGAGCTGGAGGAAGTTCCTTATGGTCTCCCAGTTACAGATTCCTCCTCTGTACAAGGAGGCTAAGATAATACCCACCTTGCCTTTATGAGAACTAAGGTATCTGCCTGCACCTTTGGTTTTGAGAGGCTGCAGGTGCGTCCGGGTAAGTTCATTTCCCTCTCTGACATGCAGTTGTGAAAAGAAAAGGAAGCAGACGAGGGCCCCACGCAGACATAGGGTTTGATTTATGGAACGTCTTCTCGATTGCCACCCTTTGTTGCCTGCTGCGCCCTCTGAGCTGCACTGTGCCTTTTGGCTCTTCTTCCTTCCACCCTGTGCCTCCCTCCCTGATGGTGTTGGGTGCTGTCCTCAGACCAGGACTGACGTCCTTCCAGGCTTCTCAGGGGGCTGCACTGGGGTTTGCAGAGCCCTTGGCTGGGTGCATGGTCCCCCATCCAGGGCCTTGGCCAGGGTCCCTGGGGCCCAGGACACTGGCAGGAACCCCCAGGCCAGCCCAGCTCAGGGATCCCTTACCCTAAACCTGCAGCCCACCCGTTACAGCAGGTCAGCCTGTGGTCTCCCTGCTGTTCTGGAGTCTTGCACCTGTCAGGTGCACGAGCTGGGTTTCCCTTCCTGGCACAGGTGGTACCATCTGGTGGGGGAGGGTGGGGCAGCCAGGCAGGAGGGGCCCTGAGGTGGGCTCGGTCTCCTGTCTGCCATGTGGGTCCTGGGCTCCGGCCCTTCTCTGCTGAAAGCCTGCACAGTAGGGTGGCCGGCACATGCGTCCCGGTGAGATGCCACGCCTTGCCTGCGAGGACTTGGTGTGGGGCACTGGGCCATGTCCCAGCACGGGCAGCCCTGAAGTTCTGCTGCCGTGGCTCCCTGGTGCACCCCAGGTGCCGTTCCCACCTGGCCCCTCTTTGCTTGTCCTCCAGGTAGGAAGGTCACCAGAGTGGTCTATGTTCTGACAGCTGCAAAAATACCTGAAGGGGCAGACTGGCTGGCTGCGGAGGAAGTGAGTCCAATCCATCATTACAGCCATTATGCTGTGCTGATTCTGGGGAATTCTACTCAACGCCTTCTTTCTCTTAGGCTCGAAAGGCTCGGAAGATGGGAGCGATCGTTTTCGCCATTGGTGCAAACGAGTTTGAGCAAAAACAGGTAAGTGAGAACAGGTAATGTGGGGGCCGCCCTTGAGCCTGGTTGGGGGCAGGTGTCAGAGGCTGCTTTCCCCGGGTAGCCGAGGGATGCCATCCTAACCCCCCGCAATTACTTGGGTCTACCCCATCCACTTTAAAGGATGGAGTTGGCAGGCTCGGTTGCACCCCAGCTGAGGGTGGAGGCTGTCCCCCATGAGTTCTGCTGCAGATGAAGGATCTAGTTCCAGGGAAACACTGCCCAGACACTGATGTGTTGGCCAGGCACTGTCCTGTTTGTGGAACCAGCTGCCCCTTCCATGCCCTGGCTGTGCATCCCAACTACCTCCTCTCCCTTGTAGCTGGAAGGAATTGCACATTCCAAGGACCATGTGTTTGGGGTCCCTGATCTGAACTCCCTGTCAAGCATCATTTCCCAGGTGAGTGGGAACTGGACGTGAGAAGCTCAATGGGCGTGAGAAGCTGAAAGTGAGGAGGGGCTTGTTGAGAATCTCCCCACAGCTCATGCCCTGCCCTTCTGCCCACTGTGGATTCTAGGTAATTGAGAAGAGCTGTATCGAAATTAAATATCTGGAGCCTACCAGTGTCTGCATGGGAGGTAAGGGCTGAGGTGTCCCTGGTGTAGACAGAGGTATGTGTGTGCATGTGTATGTGGATATGCATGTGTGTATGTGTGTGAATATATATGGGTGTGAATGTGTGTATGTGTGTGCCTTTCATGAGTGTATATATGTGCATGTGGGTGTTGGCATGTGTTTGTGTGTGTGTGTATGTACATGTGTTGTTGTGGTGGTTGAGGCTGTATAGACCCCAGAAAAGCATGTTCTTAAAGCTATTCCTTTCTTGTGGGTGTGAACCTAATGTATGTAGGGTCTTTCCCTTTTGATAAGGTTACTTCATTTAAGGCATAGCCCAGGGTTGTTCTCTGTCCTATTACTGGAGTTGTTTAAAGTGAATGAAATTCAGAAGAAGAGAGAGACAGCAACAGAAGCAAGATGCTGGAAATAAGGACATCCAGAAGAGAAGAGAGAAATCAGCAGATGCACCATGTGCCATGCAACATACATTGGAGTCCAGGATCATCAGCAGGTGGTCTTCAGGAAGAAGACCTCAGAACTGTAATCTGAAAGCAAATAAATCTCCACTCTAAAAGCCAACCCATTTCTGGTATGTTGCTTTTGGCAGCCTAGCAAACTGGAACAGATTTTGGTAATAAGAAAGTGGGTAGCTGCTATTGCAAATACCAAAAATGTTTAAAATCTGTTAGATGGGACAACCAGCAAAATGGCAACAGAATAAGGAGCTCCTGGAGACAGTTTGTGCTACAGGGCAGGTAGTAATCCCCCAGAGCTGTCTAAAACACCTGTTTGGGGCTTCCAGGAGACCAGACAAATATCCTGCAACATCAGGACCTATTCTGTGTCTATAAATGGAAGTTCCACTTCCAAAAACCAGGAAGAGATGTTTGGGCACCAAATTCAACTACTAATTAGAAAATTCAGCAGGTTCAAATATAATCCTAAGAACTGCTAAAGTTTGAGCCAGTCCAAGTTTCAAAGAGGCCAGTAGCCACCATTTTGACTCCATCCCCCTGGATGAGGTTAAGCCAGGTTGACTGAAAATTACAGTGAAGATAGGGACCAGCTTCTTTCACCAAGATCATCCTGCAGTCCTAGCCTATGCTTCAGCCCCACCTCTAGCAGAGAGGAAGCTGGCAGGCCCTGCACCAGCCTCTCTGGGTAACTGTGGGTTCATTTGTTTGGCACGGACCAAATAGTCAGAAGTCTACCAGGTCATCTGTCATCATTTTGGGCCTGCATGGCATAGATTGCTGTCCACACCTGCAGCTTCATCTCCTCCCCAGGCAGGTTTAAAAAGGGGCGTGAAGCTTCATTAGTCTCTCTGGGCAACTGGAGTCTAGGCCTGTATGACTTGGATTATTATACAAGGCTGTGGCTCTGTCCCTACCCCTGGCAAAGGAGAAAACTGGGAGAAGCATCATCAGTCCCTGGGACAATGAGGGTAGCTTGAACCTCCACAGCTTACAGCACCAATGACATCCTTGGCTCGTACTAAATAACGAGCAAGGGAGAAAAGGCAAGAGCCCTAAAGAGAGAAACTGCACCCAGAATAAATACATTTAGTAGCCACATGCCAAGCAGCAACAAAAAATTACAATCCACACCAAGAAACAGGAAGATATGGCCCAGTTAAAGGAACAAGACAAGCCTCCACATTACATAAAGGAGTTAAAACATCTAATCATAGATGTTCAAACAAACCTCAATAAATTCAATGAGATGGCTAAGGGGATTAAGGATATTAAAAAAACATTGGATGAGCACAAAGAAGAATTTGAAAGCATACATAGAACAATAGCAGATCTTATGGGAATGAAAGGTGCAATAAATGAAATTAAAAATACACTGGAATTATATAATAGCAGATTTGAAGATGCAGAAGAAAGGATTGGTGAGCTTGAAGAAATGAACTCTGAAAGCAAATACACAAAAGAACAGATGAAGAAAAGAATGGAAAAAATTGAACATGGTCTTGGGGAACTAAATAACAGCTAGAGAAGTGCAAACATTCATGTCATGGGTGTCCCAGAAGGAGAAGAGAAGGAAAGGGGGCATAAGGAATATTTGAAGAAATACTGGTAGGAAATTTCCCAACCCTATTGAAGAATATAGATATCCATGTCCAAGGAGCACAATGTACTCCCAACTGAATAAATCCAAATAGACCAACTGTGAGGCACATACTAATCAGAATGTCAAATGCCAAAGTCGAAGGGAGAATTCTGAGAATAGCAAGAGAAAAACAATGCATAACATGTAAAGGACACCCAATAAGACTAAGTGCCAATTTCATATTAGAAACCACAGAGGCTGGAAGACAGTGGTTTGATATATTTAAGATACTGCAAGAGGAAAAGTTTCCAGCCAAGAATCTTATATCCAACAAAATTGTCTTTCAGAAATGAGGGAAAGTTTAGAACATTCACAGATAAACAGAGACTGAGAGAGTTTGTAACCAAGAGATCAGCTTTGCAGGAAATACTAAAGGGAGTGCAGGAGCCTGAAAAGACAGGAGAGAGAGGCTTAAGAGAGATTCTACAAATGAAGAACATATCAGTAAAAGTAAGTAAAAGTGTAAAAAGAATAGTGAAACCAAAATACAAAAGATAAAACCCAAATATTTAGAAATAAACTAAACCAACAATGTAAAGCATTTTTATTCAGAAACCTGCAACTCATTGTTAAAAGAAAAAAAAAAGACCTAAATAATTGGAAGAACATTCAATGCTCACATATTGGAAAACTAAATATCATTAAAGATATCAATTCTACTCAAACTGATAAACAGATTCAATGTAAACCTGATAAAAATTCTACCAGCATTTAAAAAATAAATGGAAAACACACTTATCCAATTTATTTGGAAGGGTAAGGGGTCTTTAATAACCAGAAACATCTTAAAAGGAAAAGTGAAGTTGGTGGACTCTCACTTCCAGTCTTTAATTCATATTACCTAGCTACAGTGGTAAAATAGCATGGTCCTGGCATAAAGACAGAAACATAGACCGATGGATCCAGACTGATGGTTCAAAAATAAGACCCTCACATCTATGGTTTAGTGACTTTTGACAAGCCTGTCAAACACCTCCAACTCGAGCAGAACAGTCCATTCAACAAATGGTGCTGAGAGAACTAGATATTCATAGTCAAAAGAAGGAAAGAGGACCCCCCTATATCTCACACTTTCTACAAAAATTAACTCAAAATGGATCAAAAATCTAAATATAAAAGCAGGAGCCATAAAGTTTCTAGAAGAAAATGTAGGAAAATATTTTTAAGACCTGGTGGTAGGTGGTGGAGTCTTAAAGGAGATAAGAGGAGGACTGAGGTATACCTCTGATGTTTAATGTATGTAAAAGTTTTAATTAACCTTACTGTAAAAGTGTGGAACTGTATAGAATTGAAGGTACCACATTATAGTGAGTAACAGCTGGTTTATAAATGGGAATGTGGCTGAAAAGGGTAGTCTATGAATGTAAATGCCAAATGACAGAAAGCTAGAGAATTACTTAGGGACTAAATCACACAGTAAAACCAGAGGTGGGTGGGAATTGTGGTTGATGGTACAGATGCAAGAATTCTTTGTGAGCTAGAGCAGAAGTACATCACTATTGCAGGTTGGTGGGAATGTGATGAAGCATGGGAAAACAATTGGAGTGACCTATGTGCTGTCATTAACAGCAGTGATGTAATATTCATGCATCTATGTTAAAGATGTACTGTGTTGATACTGTGGGAGTATGGAAAAAGTGTGCCAAATATATGCTATGGACCTAGTAATGATCAATGATATTATCTCATAATCTGTAACAAATGTTCCACCATGATGTGATGTGTTGACAGAGGGATGTTGTATAAGCATTCTGTACATGTACATGATTGTTTTGTAAGTTTGTAACTTCTATCATAAAAATACATTAAAAACATAATAGCAGGGTGGTTTGGGGGGAAAATATACCAAATAAAAGATAAGGACTATGGTTAGGAGTAAGATTTTGAAGATATTCTTTCACAATTTGTAACAGATGTCTCACAACAATGCAAAAATGTTGGTGGTGAGTTGATGTATGAGACCCCTGTATGATGTTATGCATGTTTGCTTTGTAAGTTCACAACTTTTCTATACACATATTATTTATGTGTGTTCATGTATAAATGATATAAACATAAAAAATAATAATAATAGGGTGGGTTAGGGAAAAATAAACCAAATGTAAGATTCTTTGGTTATTAGTAGTATTTTAAGGATGCTCTTTAATCATGAGTAAAAAATGCTCCACAACAATGTAAGGTATTGGTGATAGGATGAGGTATGAGAGCCCTGTATGAGGTTTATATGTTTCTTACACTATTTCTTTATCTATGTTTATGCATGAGTGATATAATTCAATAATGTTAAAAAATACAAAAAAAAAAAAATAGATGTTCAATGGGATAAAAAGTAGAGGTGGGAAGAATTGGGTAGGGCTTGATAGGAATGGCCCAGAGTACTTTGAAGAGATTGTTGGTAGAAACACAGATGCTAAAGGAACTTCTGATGAGGCCTTAGTCAGAGATGATGAGTGTGTCGTTGCAAACTTGAAGAAAGGCGATACTTGTTTTAAAGTGGCAGAGAATTTGGCAAAGTTGAGTCCTGATATCATATGGAAGATGATAGAATTTGGAAATGACAAGCTTGGAAATGTAGCTGAGGAGATTTGAGACTAAATGTAGAAAATGCAGCCTGGCTTCTCCTTGAAGCTCATAGTAAAATGTGAGAGGTAAGGGATAAGTGAGGACTGAACTGATGGGTACAAAGAGAGCAGATATTGATGACTTGGTAAATTCTGAGCTTCTGGAAAGTGAGTCTCCAGAGAATAGTGCCCCATGTGAAAACATCTCTGAACAGGGAGCCGGTCATCAGTGTGCATCAGGACTGGGAATGCAACCATCCAGGGAGGATCTCCAGAAGGTCCTTTGTCTTATGGCCTGGACCCCAGTGTTCTACCTGTGAAACCAACAAGTTTTTTGCAAAATCTGTACGAATGGAGCCATTACCGGTTTGGTCTATAAGGAACAGAAATGGGGTAGATTGATGGAAAAATGACTTCAAAGGCACAACCATGGCAGCTGAGGTCTGGACTGTAGACAGTATTCAGCCAAGAGAGCAGACCAGCCCTGCCATGTAGAAGGTGTGAGTACACCCAGGAGCCTGGAGGTCATCCCTGCCATGTGGAGGTGTGAGTACACACAGGAGCTTGGAGCTCAGCCCTGCCATGTGGAAGGTGTGAGTACACCGAGAGCTTGGAGATCAGCCCTGCCATGTGGAAGGTGCGAGTACACCCGGGAGCCTGGAGGTCAGCCCTGCCATGTGGAAGGTATGAGTACACCTGGGAGCTTGGAGGTCAGCCCTGCCATGTGGAAGGTGTGAGTATGCCCAGGAGCTTGGAAGTCAGCCCTGCTATGTGGAAGGTGTGAGTACACCTGGGAGCTTGGAGGTCAGCCATGCTATGTGAAGGTGTGAGTACGCCCAGGAGCTTGGAGGCAGCAACCTTTTGCCTTGTTGTTGTAAGAGTGGCACCACCCCAGATTTCTCAGATGCCTTGGGGATGATGGAGAGGCTGTTTGCCACCCAGATGCTTGACAAGGTGGGGCTGAGAGCTGGCTGTCACCTCAACATTTGATGATGCTGGAGCCTTCACCCTAGTGTTTGGGGCAGGCAGGGACCCTGTCAAACACCTGGAAAGGGTGGAGCTTCTGATGTACTAGGGCCTGAGGTCACACCGTTGTTCCATAATGACTCTCAGACCTGGAAATCTCATGGGTCTGCCCTGAAGGGTTTCGGAATTGTTTGGGACCCATGACCCCTGTTTTCCTTCCAATTTCTCCCTATAGCAGCGGGAATGTTGGCCCTATGACTATCCCTTCTGTGTCTCTTGAAAGCAGGTAACTTGTTCTCTGAGTCCCCAGGTCCACAGCCAGAGGAATTGTGCCCCAGGACAGATGACAGCTGTAACTGATTTTGATGAGAAGTTTACTTAATATTGTTACTGAAATGAATTAAGGCTTCTGGGATGTTGTGATGGAATGAATGTATTTCAATATGGCAAGAACATGTCTTTTTGGAGTTCACGGGGTGGAGTGCGATGGTCTGAACCTGCGTAGACCCCAGAAAAGTACGTTCTTAAAGCTGATCCATTCCTGTGGGTGTGGACCTGTAGTAAGTAGGGCCTTTTGATGAGGTTCCTTCAGTTAAGGCCTGGCCCAGGGTGGGTCTTAATCCTCTTATTGGAGTCCCTTATAAGATAATGAAATCCACACAAAGAGAGAAAGCCATGGAAGGAAGAAGCTGGAAGCAACACAGCCTGGAAGAGGAGGGAGACCAGCAGATGCCACCAAGGACCTTGCAGTGTGACAGAGGAGGCTAGGGTCACTGGCAGCCGGTCTTCAGGAGGAAGGTACCATCTTGATGGTGCCTTGATTTGGACCTTTCCAAGGCTCAGAACCATGAACTTGTACACTAATAAATCCCCACTGTAAAAGCCAACCCATTTCTGGTATATTGCTTTCGGCATCCTAGTGGACCAGAACAATTGTGTGTGTGTGCAGGCATGCTTTTGTGCACAGATACGAGTATAAGAGGAACATGAACCTGTATGTGTGTATGCATGCATGTTTGTGTGTATGTATTTCAGACTTCATATGTGTGTGCATGTGGATATCATCATGTGTGTACATGCATGTGTATGTGTGTATTTGGGTTGTGTATGTGCATGCATGCATGTCCATGTGTGTTTGTGTGTTCATGGGCATGTGTGAGAATCATGTTTGTGTATGTATCTGTCTATGTACATGCAGTGTGTGTGTATTTGCAATGTATGCATATGTACGTGTGAGCATGAATATGTGCGTTTGGATGTGTGGTGTGTGCACATATGCATGTGTATGTGCCTTTGTTTATATTTGGGTGTCTATATGTGTGTGCATGTGTTTGTGTGTGTGTGAATGTGTGTGGTGTGTGAGTGTGTTTGAAGTGTGCAGGAAGTTGCTCATTTGTGAGTGGCTCTGTGAGGGTGCTTGTGGGTATCTGTGGGCAAGTACATTTTTCCCCTCTCGAAAAAAAATGTTTACGAACAAGAAGAAAGGAAAAGCATATTTAGAGCCCCCTCGACACAGCACCAGCCAGTGGAGCACAGGAACACACGAGATGGACGTCACACAGCAAAAATTAGCCATCATCCCCGCTGCACAAAACTGAGTGGCCATTTGAAACCTGCAAGTCACAGCATCAGAGGACGGGGAGCCCGACAAGCGCGGCTCAGGCGTGGAGGAAAGACATGGCCAAGCCCGATGTCCAGCATGCTCCAGCTCAGCGCAGGGGGAGAAGGGCCTCCCAGCGTGGCAGGGGCACCTGCTCATTGGCCGGCAGCTGCCTCCTCCCCGAGGTGGAATCCTGAGCCCCGTGCCCACCCGGGAACTGGGCAGGAGCCCTCTCCCCGGCCACAGCCATGGGGCCCTGCTGAGCGCGGCCAGTGGGGACCTGCTCGACTGTGACTTTTGGTGCCGGGTCTGCGAGTGTGGGAGGCCCTCCGCACCTGGGCTGAGCTCTGCTCTCACCTGTAAAGCAAGGGGTGACTGCACACTGCCAGCATCCCATGGCTTTAGGGAGCCCCATGGGATTTCAGGGGTGGAGCTCACCCTAAGGAGAGGCCTGGCAGGGCACAGTCAGGGTTTCTAAGAATCAGTGGTGAGAAGAGGCTGCTTGGAGGCGGTGTCCCCACAGCTGCTTCCTTGCCTGAGTCCCCTTGAGTGTTCGTTCTGGGGCAGCTTGTCCTGAAAGGAAGAGTCGAGGGAACACAGCCCTGAGTGCGTCCTCACAAACCTGTTCCACATTGTCCTTGCAGAAAGCCCTGATATCAAGGTGCATGGAAGAGGCTTTGCGAATGCCCTGAATAAGGACATTATTTGCAGATTCAAGTTCAGCAGAACCAAGTTCAAAGGTAAGTACCTGCCCAGATGCCTCTGAGTCCCGAGTGACCCCACAGCACGTGTTGCTTCTGAGACGCCTAGCCTTGCCTGTCCTTGCTGGCCTCTTTCAGTAGACACAGTAGGGTCAGAGGTAGCATGCCACACAGGGTCAGATGGGTGAGGGGCCTGGCCCCCTCCCACCCTGACCAGAAACAGACCCCAGGCACCTGGAGCAGGGCTGAGCTCCGCCTCACATGGAGTCCTCCCCAGGGCCAAGATGGAGGCCACAGGTGGCTCTGGGGGCATGGGCAGCCAGCCTGGGCCCTGTGCCCTGCCTGGGCCACTGGCCCCTGCAGGGAAGGTGGCGCTCCAGAGTCTGAGGCCCAGGCCCCAGGGCCTTGGCTCCTGAGCCTGTTTTCTTTCCTATAACATGGGCCATGGTCGTGGCAAGATCTCGTAGTAGAGGGGGAGGTGCCCTTGAGGCCATAATAATTGTGTGAAAATGTAAGAAGCAGCCTATTACTTGGCAGGACTGAGGTGCCAGGCACGTGGCCGAGGGTGAGCAGCCTTAGGAAGCAGAGGGCCTGGCAGGTGGCCCCTGGGGAGCTGGGGCTGGGTGGGCCTTCCCCAGAGCCTGGGCTGCTGGGCGGCCCTCAGCACCCTCTGCCTGCCAGCTCCTCACTGCCTCCGGTTGTTACGGTTGCATTTTCCTGGGCCAGTGCCTTGCCCAGCCACCTGGTAGACCCAGAACTGCTCCCTTCTCCAGCACTGGTGGGCATCTGCTCCTCTAGGTGGGCAGAGCACAGGGAGGACCTTGGCGCTGGCTCTCCACCCAGGAGAGTGCTATTCCCCTTTACCTGCCCTTCCCCAGCGTGGGTGGACCCGAGCCCCCCAGTGCTGATAGCCAAAACCATGGAGGGTGCCTTCTAGTTCACCTAGAAGAGAGTTTCTGGTGCAGGCGGAGCCCACCTGACGGCCCTGGAAATGCTTCTGGGTCCTTCCCAAGAGGGCTGGGGGTTCCTGTGCCCCCTCGGGGGTCCCTGGTGTCCCCTCTGAGTCAGTGCTGGGTGCCGGGCACCCAGTCACACCACATGGGCAGAGCCACAGCATGTGGCACATCGTGAGCAGCTCTGATGTGCTGAGAATTTGTCTTGTTCCTTCCAATCATGTTTTCCTCTTATTAAAACACCTGGGAAAACTTTTGGAAAACTGAGAAATGAGAAGAAAAATTTAATAGCCAGTGTGGCCCCCTGTTCCACAAGTTTTGTCTTTCATATGTTGTTTTCACGACAGGGGAAAGGCCTGTGAATTCGGGTGATGAGCTCATTCTAGGCAGCCCCTCCCTCCTGATCTGCCCACCTTGCCCCTCACACAGCCGTCTTGGCCATGAGCCATCTTGGCTGTGACTTGGCAGCACCTGCAGTGCCCTGCACTTCCTGCCCCTGACCTTGGACATGCTGTGGTCATCCACTCCCTGGGGCTCTGTTTTCCAGTGAATCCCAACCTTCCCACATTGCCTCAGCACCTACTTTGGAGATGAGTTTCCAGATCTGTCCAGATCACCAGTTTCTTGGCTCCTCTGACAATTGAGATGGGCCAACACGCCCGTCCCCATGGAAATGAACCGTTTTGTTGAGAAGAGCCCTGATCCATGGTGGAAAAGAGATAAACAATCACAATTGTTAAAGATTCTTAATTATAAGATTGATGTGGCCACAGGGAAGTAGAGGAAAGAATAGAGAATAAAACATTACCCTGATCCCAAACCCAAGTAACTATTGTTTCCAGTCTCAAATGCAGCATAGTGAAATTTACTTTCCTAAATTTATGGAAGAAAAACAGACTGAACTGGAATCAAAGAAACTGTAATCCCCTACAGATATTTCTTCATGAGACCTATGAGTTTCTAAAATTAATGAAGTGGTTAGGGCCATAACTGAGGGTTCTGTTTCATTTTTGATCCATGTGTTTTAAAAATTAAGTTACTCAGGAAATAACACCTGGATGCCAGTCCCATCAAAATTAGTGAGCATTTCTAAACTGATAACACACTTAGTTTTTTTTTTAAACAATTCTATTTTATTGAATCATATTAATAAAGCATAAATCCTTCCAAAGGATATAATCATTGGTATTCATTATAATCACATAGTTGTTCCATTCATCACTTCAATCATTTTTGGAGCATTTTCATCATTCCAATAACAGCAATAACAATAATAATAAACAAACAACAAACAAACCAAACTCAACACCTCTCAATCTATGCTTCTCCTGCCATACACATAGCTGTTCTGCTCTTTGTCTAGTATGTTTGCATTTACAGTGTGCATGCAGTATCACACATATTCATATTTTACATGAGGTTTCACTGTTATACAATCCCATGTTACATTTTTTAGCTTTCTTTCTAGTAATAAACATTACCTTAAATGTACCCCTTCAACCACTGTCATAGCCATATAATAGCTCTGCTAGTTAAAAATACCATGATGTGTTCTCACCTGTTCCACATTTTCTGTCTTTAGCATGTACTATTTTCACAATAGTACGTGCTAAAGACATTTATTTCCAAAGATTTACAAACAACCTTTTTACCAATTCTGTACAAATTAACCCTCAGCTCTCTATTCTCTAACCTCATTCTATTTTCTGGTGACCTATATTTTAATTATTAACTCCATGAGTTTACATAATACATTTTGTTCATAATAGTGCAGCCATACTGTATTTGTCCTTTTGTGTCTGGTTTACTTCACTCATCATAATGTCCTCCAGGTTCTTCCATGTTGTCACATGCTTCATGACTTCATTTCTTCTTAAAGCTGCTTAATATTTCATCATGTGTACACACCACAATTTGTTAATCCATTCATCAGTTGATGGACACCGGGGTTGTTTCCAGCTTTTGGCCATCATGAATAATGTTATGAACATGCATCTATTCTTGTCACTGCTCTCAGTTCTTCTGGGTATACACCCAGTAGTGGTATTGCCAGGTCACATGGCAAATCTATATTTGACTTCTTTAGAAACTGCCAAACAGTCCTCCACAGTGGCTATACCATTCTACATCTCCACCAACAGTGAATAAGCATTCCTATCTCTCCACATCCTCTCCAACGCTTTCAATTTTCAGACTTTCTAATAACGGCCAGTGTAACAGGTATGAAATAATATTTCATTGTAGTTTTGATTTACATTACCTTAATCACTAGTGCTGTATAACATTTTTTCATGTTTCTTTGACATTTTTATTTCTTCTTTGGACAATTGTCTTTTCAAGTCTTTTGTCCATTTTTTCATTGGGTAGTTTGCCTTTCTATTGCTGAGTTATATGATCTCTTTATATAGCATGTATATTAAACCTTGATCAGATATGTGATTGCCAACTATTTTCTACCATTGAGTCAGCTGCCTTTTTACCCTTTGGACAAAATCCTTTGAGGTACAAAAGTGTTTAATTTTGAGGAGGTCCCATTTATCTTTATTTTCTTTTGTTGGTCATGCTTTTGGTGTAAAGTTTATGAAAATACAGCCTATCACAATATCTTGTAGATGCCTTCCTACATTTTCTTCTTTCTGTCTTTCTTTATTTATTAATTTTAACAATGGGGCATCATTAACTTTACTGACAAAGATTTTCTTACAGCTTCATTGAGACATAATTCACATTCCATAAAGTTAAATGTTAAAAAAGGTACAATTCAGCGATTTTTAGTACATTCACAGAGTTGTGCATCCATCACCACTATCAAATTCCAGAACAATTTATTTTGGGAATTTTATGGTTCTCGCTTTTATATTTATGTCCTTGATTTTTTGATTTAATTTTTTAAAATAAGGTGTGAGATAGAGCTCCTCTTTCTTTTTTTGGATATGGATATCCAGTTCTTCCAGCACCATTTATTAAAGAGACTGTTCTGGCTCAGCTGGGAGGACTTGAGTGCTTGTCAAAAGCCCCTTGCCTGTAGATCTGAGGATCTATTTCTGAGTTCTTGATTCATTGGTTAATCTGTCTGTCTTTATGCCAGTACCATGTTTTTAGTGATGTAGCTAAGTGTATGCTTCAAGTCAGGAAGTGAGAGTCCTCCAATTTTGCTCTTCTTTTTAAAGACATTTTTGGTTACTGAGGGCCCCTTACTCCTCCAAATAAATTTGATAATTGGCTTTTCCATTTCTGAGAAGATCAAAAGGGTGCCAGGATTTTTAATGTAGTGTTGAATCTGTAAATCAGTTTGGGTAGAATTGACATCCTAACGATATTTAGTCTTCCAATCCAGGAACACAGAATGTCCTTACATTTATTGAAGTCTTTGGTTTCTTGTAGCAATATTCTAGTCTTTTGAATATAGATCCTTTATGTCCTTGGTTAAGTTTATTCCCAAATATTTGATTCTTTCAGTTGCAAATATGGAATTTGTTTTCTCGCTTCCTCCTCAGATTCCACATCAGTAGTGTATAGAAATGCTATTGCCTTTTGGGTATTAATCTTGTGTCCTGCCACTTTGCTGAACTTGTGTTTTAGTTCTAATAGCTGTGTTGTGGAATTTCCAGGAATTTCTGGAAATAGGATCATATCATCAGCAAATAGTGAAAGTTTTACTTCTTCCTTTCCTATTTGGGTCCCTTTTATTTCTTTATCTAGCCTAATTGTTCTAGATAGAACTTCTAGCACAATGTTGAATAACAGTGATGGCAATGGGCATCCTTGTCTTGTCAGTGATCTCAGCAGGAAAGCTTTCAATCTTTCATCGTTGAATACAATGCTAACTAGTTTTTTCACTTATGTGTTTTACCATTTTGAGAAATCTTTCTTCTATTCCTATCGTTTGGAGTATTTTCTATCAAGAAAATGTGCTATATTTTTTCAAATGCCTTTTCTGCATCATTCAAAGGGATCGTGTAATTTTTCTTCTTCAATTTATCAATGTGGTTTATTACACTAATTTTCTTGTGTTGACTCACCCTTGCATACCTGGGATAAAACCCACTTGATCATGGCATATAATCTTATTTTTTAAAATAAAGATTTATTTATTTATTTGTTTGTTTATTTATTTTTAACTTGCTCCCAGATGGCTCCCTTGTCTGTCTGCTCATTGTGCTTGCTGTGTCTGCTCATCTTCTCTAGGAGGCACCAGGAACTGAACCCAGGACCTCCCATGGAAGCAAGTGCCCAAAGCCCTGAGACACATCCACTCCCTGCTGGCTGTGGTGTCTGCTCATTGTGGTGGTTGAGACTTCTGCTGATTATGGTGTCTGCTGATTGTGGCAGTCTGCTTGTTGCAGCGGTTGCAGTATCTGCTTGTTACAGCGGTTTCATCTGCTCTTGTGGTGCCTGCTTGTTGCAGCATCAGCTCTCTGTGGTGTCTTCTTTAGGAAGCACTGGAAATCAAACCCAATTTGTTTAGTTCCTCATTGATTTCTTTTAACATTATTTTGTAGTTCTCTGCATGTAATTCCTGTACTTCTTTGGTTAAATTGATTCCTGGGTATTAGACTCTTTTTCTTGCTATTGTAAATGGAATTTACCCCCTGATTTCCTCTTTGGATTATTTAATATTAGTGTACAGAAACACTGATTTTTGCATGTTGATCTTATATCCTGCTACTTTGCTGAACTCATTTATTGTTTCAAGTAACTTTGTGATAGACATTTCAGAATATTCTAAATATAGTATCATGTCATCACAAATAGTGAGGGTTTTACTTCCTCTTTCCCTTTTGGATGTCTTTTTTTTTTTTTTTTTTTTTTACTTCTCTTGTCTAATGGCTATGGCTAGAACTCTGGCACAATGTTGAATAACAATGGTGACAGTGGGCATCCTTGTCTTGTTCTTGATCTTGGAGGGAAAGCTTTCAAACTTTCCCAGTTAAGTACAGTGTTGACTGTGAGTTTTTCATATATGCCTTTTGAGGGATTTTCCTTTTACTCTTAACTTTCAAAGTGTTTTTTTAATCCAGAAAGGATACTGGATTTTGTTGAATGCCTTTTCTGCATTAATTGAGATGATCATGTGTTTTTTTTTTCCTTTCAATTTCTTAATGTGTATTACATTGATTGATTTCTTATGTTGAACCGCCCTTGCATACTAGTAATAAATCCCACTTGGTTATGATCTATAAGTCTTTTGATATATTAGATTCTATTGGCAAGTATTTTGTTGAGAACGTTTTGCATCTATATTGATTAGAGATTGGTCTGTAATTTTCTTTTCTTGCAGTGTTTTTATCTGGTTTTGTTATTGGGATGATGCTGGCTTCATAAAATATGTTGAGTAATTTTCCCTTCTCTTCAATTTTTTGGAAGAATTTAAACAGGATTGGTGTTAATTCTTCTCAAAATGCTTGGTAGAATTCACCTGTGAAGTCATCTAGTCCTGGACTTTTCTTCGTTAGGAGTTTTTTGATGACTGATTCAATATCTTCAAATGTGATTTAAGTTCTTGTATTTCTCGTAGCTTCAGTGTAGGTTGCTTATAGATTTCTAGGAATTTGTCCATTTCATCGAGGTTGTCTAGTTTGTTCGCATACTATATTCTCTTATAATCCTTTTTATTTCTGCAGGGTCATAGCTGCATCTCTTTCCTTTCTGGTTTTGTTTATTTGCATCTTCTCTCTTCTTTGTTAGTCTAGCTAGGGGTTTGTCAGTTTTATTGATCTCAAAGAACCAGCTTTTCATTTTGTTGATTTTCTCTATTTTTTTATTCTCAATTTCATTTATTTCTGCTCTAATCTTTATTATTCCCTTCCTTCTGTTTGCTTTGGGAGTGGTTTGGTGTTCTTTTTCTAGTTTCTCCAGTTCAGCCTGTTCTGACTTTTGCTCTTTCTTCTTTTTAATATGGGTGTTTAGGGCTATAAATTTCCCCTCTCCAGACTGTCTTCAATGTATCGCATAACTTTTGATAAGTTGTGTTCTCATTTTCCTTTGTCTCAATATGTTTACTGACTTGACTTGCAATTTCTTCTTTTTTTTAAAGGACTCTTTTTCTTTTTTTAAGATTTATTTTATTTATGTCTCTCCCCTTCTTCGCCCCCGTCTGCTCTCTGTGTCCACTGGCACCCTTGGTGGCACCTGGAAACTGCATCTCTTTTTGGTTATGTCATTTTACTGCATCAACTCTCCTTGTGTGCAGTGACACTCCTGGGTGGGCTGTGCTTTTTTCATGCAGGGTGGCTCTCCTTGTGCATGGCGCACCCCCATGCAGGGCCGTCCTGCGCGGCATGGCACTCCTTGTGTGCAGCAGCTCTGTGCATGGGCCAGCTCACCGCATGTGTCAGGAGGCCCTGGGTATCAAACCCTGGACACTCCCATATGGTAGCCAGACACTTTATCAGTTGAGCCATGTCTGCTTCCCGCAATTTCTTCTTTATCTCATTGAATATTTAGGAGTGTTGCTTAGCTTCCACACATTTGTGAATTTACCTAGTTCCTGTCTATTATTAATTTGAAGTTTCATTCCATTATGATCTGAGAAGGTGCTTTGTATAATTTCAGTCTCTTTGTATTTTTTGAGAAATGTATTGTGATCTACCATGTGGTCTATCCTGGAGAAAGATCCACGTGCACTTGGGAAGAATTATAACCCACTGAGTTTGGGTGCAACATTCTGCATATGTCTGTCAGGCCTAACTCATATTGTTCAAGTTCTCTGTTTCCTTGTTGATCTTCTAACTGTTCTATCTAATCATATGACTAGTGTGCCAAAGTCTCCAACTGTTATGGTAGAGGTGTCTATTTCACCCTTCAGTTTTGTCAGAGTTTGCCTCATGTATTTTGGGGCACCCTGGCTAGGTGCATAGACATTTATGACTGTTATTTCTTCCTGGTGGATTGTTCCTTATATTAATATATAATGGTCTTCTCTATCTCTTATAACTTTTTTTTGCAATTCAAGTCAGTTTTGTCCAATATAGCTACCTCTGCTCTTTTTTTGGTTACTGTTTGTGTGAAGCATCTTTTTCCAACCTTTCACTTTCAGCTAGTTTGTATCCCTGGGTCTAAGGTGAAACTCTAGTAAGCAATATATGGATGGTTCTCTTTAAAAAAAAAATCCATTCTGTCACCTATATCTTTTGACTGGGGAGTTTAATCCATTCACATTCAATAATGCTACTGTACATACATTATTTACTTATACCATTTTATTCTTTGGTTTTCATATATCAAAGATTTGTTTTCATCTGTCCTTTTACTCTTTTGGTTATCCTTTCTGCTATTCCTTCTTCTATCCTGTTTTCCAAACCTCTCTCTCCTGTCTTTTCCTTTCAGGCTGTAACTCTTTCTTTAATATTTTCTGCAAAGGTGGATCCTTTTTGTTTTTTTAATGAATTATCTTAGTTTCTATTTGTTTGTGAATGTTTTACCCTGGCCTTCATATTTGAGGGACAATTTTGCTGCATAAAGGATTCTCAGCTGGCAGTTTTTCTCTTTCAGTATCCTATTTGTATCATATCATACTGCTGTCTTCTTGCCTCCATGGTTTCTGATGAGAAATCTGCACTAGGTCTTACTGGGTGTTCCTTGTATGTGATGATTTGCTTCTCCCTTGCTGCTCTCAGAATTTTCTCTGTATCTTTGACATTTGACATTCTGAGTAGTATGACTCTTGCAGTGGGTCTATTCAGATTTATTCTGATTGAGATACACTGAGCTTCTTGGACATGTAAGTTCATTTCTTTTGTGTGAGTTGGGAAATTTTCAGCTATTATATCCTCAAATATTCTTTCAGCCCCTTTTCCCTTCTCTTCTCCTTCTGGAATTCCCTTGACACGTATGTTGTTGCATTTCATGTTATCATTCAACTCTGAGCCCCTGCTCTATTTTTTCCATTCTTTTCTTTCTTTCTTCTTTTTTCTCTTCAGTTTCAGCGTTCTGTCTTCTATATGACTTATTCTTTCTCCAGTCATTTTGAATCTACTGTTGTATGCCTCTAATGTGGTTTTGATCTTACCTATTTTGTCTTTCATTCCCATGAGCTCTGTTACATTTCTGTTCAGGTTTTTAAATTCTTCTTTGTGTTAGCTCAGTATCTTCTATTGTAATATTATTTTTATTTTTAAAGAAGCTTTGGATTACATAAATGTCACATAAAAATTATAGGGAATTCCCATATGTCCCATCCTCTCCCCCGTCCACATTTTCCCACCTTAACAACATCTTTCATTAGTGTGGTACATTTGTTACAATTGAAGAACACATACTGAAGCATTGCTCCTACCCATGGGTTATATTTACATTATAGTTTTTAACCTCTGTCCTGCACAATCTTATAGGTTATGACAAAATATATAATGGCCTATACCAATCACTGCAGTGTCATGCAGAACAATTACAATGTCCTGAAAATACCCACTATTGCACCTATTTTCCCTCTCTGTCCCTTCAGAAACTCTGGCGGCCACTGATTAGTGTTTTCTTGATATTCTTTATGTCTTTGGATGCCTTGTCTTTCAAGTCATTAATTTGATTTTGGAAATTTATGTTCATCACATTGATTAATTGTCTCAAATCTTCTGTCTCTTCTGGAGTTTTGATATATTCCTTTTCTTGGGCCATTTCTAACATTTTCTTACTATGGCTTGTAATTTTTGATATCCAGGCATCTGATTAGGGTGGTGAGTTTACTCAGATGCTAAATTTTTTCCTCTTTCATAGGGCTTTAATGGCAAGAGGCTATGTGTTACTGCTATTCTTTGATTTTTGGTTCAATCTGTTCTGAGTCTCTGGGATTGTCCTGGTTAGTTGATCAAATTGAGCTATGAACCCAGTAATGGGGAGCAGACCTGCTTCCTAGGGCCTTGTGGAGGGAGATTGTAAAGGCCAAAAAAGCCTCTCTTTCTTATTTAATTTTAATTTTCTCACATGCAAATCCTTGGTCACCCAGCAGATGGCGATCTTTGTTAACCCTCTTTCAATGCCCAGTTGAAGTGTGTTGCTGCAACATCGACTGGATCATTGTGACAAAGTTTCCTGTCTGGAGGCTAATAGCTTTGTAATTGACACTTTCTCAGGGGCAGTTCTCCAAACTTTGCTGGCTGCCCCCTCTCATTTCCCAGGTGGGAAGTAATTTCTCTCCCCTTTGTGACCTCAAAAACCAGTCCTGGTCAGTAGAGAGGGAGATTGAGAGAGTTGGATCTCTTTAATCTCTTGCTAGCTCTTAAGACAAACAATGGTGTGGCCCCATCTGGCTTGGAAGGGCCCATGGGACACAGCAGACCAAATTTGTGTGTCAAAAGCTGGGTCAGCCTTAGGCTGTGTCCTTCTCTCTCACTTTTTCTGGGGAGGTAGATCCCTAGGGCCCCATTTGTAGCCATCAATCCAGAGGCCTGAGAATTCAAAAGTTTTTATATTGTGGGGGAAGGTGCTGGCATTTGCAGCTATGGCTTTTAATGCATAGTTTTGTAGACACAATTATTTTCCCTTGCCCCTTTCTCTTCTGGGCAGTGTCCAGCCATCCCCTCATGTCCTAAAGCCTAGAAGATTATTTTCCCAAGCTGTTTATGTCTGCCGTCTAGATATTTTTTAAGGAAAGAAGAGAGTCCAGTGTGTTTTTAGTCAGCCATCTTTCTGGAAGTTCTAATGTATTTTTTAAAATATTATTTATTATTATTGTTATAATTATTTATCAGTTGTATTGGTGTATATCATTCATACATGAACACACATAAACAGTGTGTAGTAAAAGTTGTGAACTTACAAAACAAACATGTATGACATTATACAGAGTCCCATATATCACCCCACCCCATATATCACCCCACCCCACATCTTGCATTTTTCTGAAATATTTGTTACAAATTATGAGAGTATCATCAAAATATTACTACTAACCATAGTCCATATCTTATATTTGGTGTATTTCCCCCCAAACCCACCTTATTATTATTATTATTTTAATTTGATAAACTGCTTTTGTCTGTTATTTTTATTTTATTTTTATCCCCCCACCCTTATGGCTTTTTGCATACTGTCTGCTCTCTGTGTCCGTATGCTGCACATTCGTCTGTGTTTGTATGTATTTATTTTATTTCCCTTCCCCCCTTGTGGATTGCTTGCTGTCTGTTCTCTGTGTCCATTTGCTGCACGTTCTTCTGTGTTTTTGCTTGTCTTCCTTTATTTTTTTGTTGTGTCATCTTGCTGAGTCAGCTCTCCACACTGCTTGTGGGCTGGGTGGCTCTCCGCAGCATGCAGGTGAGACTGCCTTCACAAGGAGGCCCCAGGATGCGAACCCAGGGCCTCCCATATGGTAGATTGGAGCACAACTATTGTGCCACAGCCGCTTCCCCCTATTATTATTTTTTAATATATATTTATTACAGAAGTTGTGCACCTATAAAACAATCATGCGTATGTGTAAAATTGCCATACAACAGCCCTTCACCCTTCACCAACACCACACCGTAGTGAAACATTTGTTACAGATTATGAGAAAATATCATTAGACAATTACCACCAACTATGGTCCATAGTGTACATTTGGCATACTTTTTTCTTATTCCTTCATGATCAACATAGTAATCTTTGGCATAGATGCAAGAATATTACATTATTCCTGCTAACCACAGTCCATAGGTCACAGCAGTTGTATTTATTCCATGCTTCTCCACATTTCCACCACCCTGTAATAGTGATGTACATCTGTTCTTGCTCACAGAAGGACACTCTTTCATCTGTACCATCAAAAATTCTCTTCCACCTCTGGGTTCACTGTGTTATTTAGTCCCTAGATTAAGCTCTAGCTTTCTTTCAATTGACATTTACATCCCTGGATCACCCTTTCCAGCCACATTCCCATTTATAAACCAGCTGTTATTCACTATAATATGTTACCATCAACTCTGTCCATTTCCGTGCTTTAACGGTCAAGTTAATTAAAAATTCTACATACGTTAATCATCAGTACTCCTTCTCAGACCTCCTCGTAACTCCTGATAATCTGTCCTCTAGGGTTTAACTCCATGAATTTATTCTTCATATTTCGTTCATATTAGTGAGACCATGCAAGATTTGTCCGTTTGTGTCTGGCTTACTTCACTTAGCATAATGTCTTCAAGATTCATCCATATTATCATTGGTGTCCCAATTTCATTTCTTCTTAATGCAGCGTAGTATTCCATCATATGTATATACCACATTTTGTTTGCCATTCATTGGCTGTTGGAAACTTGGGTTATTTCCATCTTTTGGCAATTGTGAATAATGCTGCTATGAACATCGGTGTGCCACATGTTCTTCTGTTTGTGCCACAGATTTCAGTTCTTCTGGATATATTCCTAGTAAAGGAATTACTGGATCATATGGCGGTTCTATATGTAACTTCCTGAGGAAGAGCCAAACTGTCTTCCACAGAGGCTGCACCATTTACAACCCCACCAACAGTGAAGGAGTGTTCCTATTTCTCCACATCTTCTGCAGCACTTGTTTTGTTTTGTTTTTTAAATTATGGCGATTTTATGTGGTGTAAGATGAGATCTCATTGTCGTTTTGATTTACATTTCTCTAGTAGCTAGTGATATGGAACACTTTTTCATGTGCTTTTTGGCCATTTGTATTTCCTCTTTGGAGAAAAGTCCATCTAAATCTTTTGCCCATTGTTAAGTTGGATTGCTTGTGTTTTTTTATTGTTGTTGTATGCTCTCTTTTATTTAGAATGGAAATCAAGCCCTTATCAGATATGTGGTTTCCAAATATTTTCTCCCATTTAGTGGGATGCCTTTTCACCTTCTTAATGAAGTCGTTTGCATCACAGACGTGTTTGAGTTTGAGGAGGTCCCATATATCTATGTTTTCTTTTGTGGCTCATGCTTTTGGTATAAGGTTTAAGAATCTACCACCTACCACCAGGTCTTGAAGATGTTTTCCTACATATTCTTTTAGGAGCTTTATGGTTCTTGCATTTATATTTAGGTCTTTAATCCATTTTGAGTTAATTTTTGTATAAGGCATGATATAAGGGTCCCTTTTCTTTCTTTTGACTATGTATATCTAATTCTCCCAGCACCATTTGTTTAATAGACTGCTCTGCCCCAGCTGGGTGGGTTGGATAGGCTTGCCAAAAATTACTTGACCATAGATATGAAGGTCTATTTCCAAACCATCAGTTTGGATTCACTGGTATATGTGTCTGTCTTTATGCCAGTACAATGCTATTTTTTTTTTAACCATTGTAGCTATGTAATGTGATTTAAAATCTGGAAGAGAGGGTCCTCCAGCTTTGCTTTTCCTTTTCAAGAAGTTTCTGCCTAATTGGAACCCCATTACCTTACCAAATAAATTCAATAATTGTGTTTTCCATATGTTTAAAAACTGCTGGTGAAATTTGTATTGGGATTGCATTGACTCTATATCAAATTGTGTAGAATTGATGTCTTAATGATATTTAGTCTTCCAACATATGAGCTTGGAATATTCTACCATTTATTTAGGTCTTTTTAAAAATTTCTTTTGACAATGCATTGTAGTTTTTTGAATGCAAGGGCTCTACATCCTTGGTTAAAATTATTTTTATATATCTGATTCTTTTAATCACTAATGTAAATGAAATTTTTTTCCTGACTTCCTCCTCAGACTGCACATTATTAGCGTATAGAAACATCACTGATGTTTTTGTGCATTGCGGGTTGCTTATTGGTATAGCATGCTGATTGATTTTCTTGTGCTGAACCACCCTTGCATCCCTGGTATAAAACCCACTTTATCATGATGAATAAGTTTTTAAATATGTTGTTGGATTCACTTAGCAAGTATTTTGTTGAGGATTTCTGTACCTGTATTCATTAGGGAAATGGGTCTGCAATTTAAAAAATTTTTGTAATATCTACATCTGGCTTTGGTATTAGGGTGATATTGGCTTCATAGAATGAGTTTGGTAGCGTTCCTTCTTATTCCATTTTTTGGAAAGAGCTTGAGTAAGATTGGTATTAATCATCTTTGAATGCTTGGTAGAACTCACCTGTGAAACCATCTGGTCCTGGGCTTGTCATTTTGGGAGTTGTTTGATGACTGTTTCAATCTCTTTACCTGTGATTGGTTTGTCGAGGTCTTCTATATCTTCTAGGGTCAGTGTAGGTTGTTCATACATTCCTGGGAATTTTTCCATTTCATCTACATTGTCTAGTTTTTTGGTGTACAGTTGTTCATAGTATCCTATTACGATATCTTTTATTTCTGTGGGATCAGTAGTAATGTCCCCATTTTCATTTTTTATTTCATTTATTTGCATCTTCACTCTTTTTTTCCTTGTCAGTCTAGCTAAGGCTTTGTTGATTTTGTTAATCTTCTCAAAGAACCAATTATGAGTTTTGTTAATTTTCTCTATTGCTTTTTGTTCTCCATTTCATTTATTTCTCTTCTGATAGTTGTTATTTCATTACTTCTACTTGCTTTGGGATTAGTTTGCTGTTGTTTTATTCTTCATTTTAGCTCTTTCTCCTTTTTTAGTATAAGCATTGAGTGCCATCAATTTCCCTTTCAACACTGCCTTCACTGCTTCTCATATGTTCTGATATATTGTGCTCTTGTTTTCTTTTGTTTTGAGATATTTTTTGTTTTCTATTGAAATTTCTTCTTTGGCCCACTGATTATATAAGAGTGTGTTGTTTAATTTCCATATATTTGTGAATGTACCCTTTTTCCACCTCTTGCTGATTTTCAGCTTTATTCCATTAAGATCAGAGAAGGTGCATTGTATAATTTCTATCTTGTTGAATGTATTGAGATCTGCTTTTGCAGAGTTAAAATGGCAGCTACTGGCTGCTTTCCAACTTGAACAGGTTCAAACTTTAACTGTTTTTAGGGTTATATTTTAGCCAGCCGTATTTACTAATCACTACGTGAATTCAGGGGCCAACTATCTCTTCCTCCCCCATTTTTGGTAAATGGAGCTTCCAACTCCAGCCATGGAATAGCCCTTGAGGCAGCTTCTCCACCAGTGGAGAATGGACACTGGCCTCCATAGTGTAGAGTGCTCTACTCATGAATCTTCTCTGCAGATGGTAGGTCTCCTCCTTCCATTCTTTCAAGGATGTTGCAGGATGCTCATCTGCTCTCCTAGGGCCCCCAAGCAGGTGCTTTACATAGTTCTGGGAGATCACCAATTGCCTTGTAGGATGAGCTAACTCTCAGAGCACCCTACTCTGCTGCAATCTTGCACCTCCTCCATCTAATGTATTTTTTTTCTAATTTTTCATACTTTATTCCCTGTATGAATAGGTTAAGAAAGTAGAATTTCCCCAAGCACTGATTTATAGATAATGTGAAAAAGCAGCACACAAAACAAAACATTCAGTTTCACAGATAGTTACATTCAATGATCACTTAAAATGCAATTTCAACTCTCATTTTAAGCTAAGTGCAATAATAATTTAATACAAGATAGTTAAATACACACACAACCTGTATATCCTGAACTACAAGTGGTTTCTGTCGCCACATATGCTTTTAGGCAAGTACACATTTCCACAATGAACAAGTACTAACAAATATATTAATAAAACACTACCCCAAATGCTTATCCTGCCATCAGCTTTTTAAGCAATGCCATTCATGCTACTGAAAGCATTTCTTTTTAGAAGATTTAAGCTGACTTGGGAAACTCAGTTGTAAAGCTTGACAAACAGAATGTATAAACCCCAAAGATTTTAAATTAAAAAAGCCTACCAACACTGAGGCATTTACATGAAACTTAGTTTCTCAAAAAACAAAACACTCTTGCTATCTGAAGAAAATTAAAACAAATGACCACTTAAGACACTTAAGCATTCTCTAAAAATACTGTATTTTCCTATATAATCATCTACTTAAGAAAAACACAAACCAGTTCACTTCATTAGTAATATCAGAGTTTTGTCTAGAAACTTAAGAAAATATAAAAAACATGTCTCAGCTATCACAGGATCAAAGGTGCCATTACTTGTCACATATAAAACAGCCACAATATAGCCTACAATGACAAAAAAGGACACCTAACACATAAGTACTACTTCATCATCTAGTCAAAAGTCAGAAGGAATTACATGAATTGCAAGGTACTTTAACTTATATATGATCATTAAAACCCAATGGCAATATAAAGACAGGCAATTAAGACTCAAAAGCTCTAAAATTGAAGACAGGAAAATAAAGGCTGAAACCTGTATGTTTCTCCAGCTTTCATTTTCATGGTTAGATATCCAGACCTTACTATAGGAAATATGCAGTTACTATATATATTTGACCCAGAATATAAGGAAGCTTTAAGAAGTACAAAAAGGATCAAGATCCATAGTTTGTGTGATCAAATGCTTTTCTAGCTTGTTTCAATTCTTCATTCATAGTAAGTATTTAACCCTAGCAAACTTCCTTGGGTCCTTTCGAATCAAGAAGGTGATATATTCAACTTGTACTCGACCTTGTCTTCCAATTGACATTGCCTTGTGAGTCATCTCAGTGATGACCTCTATGACAAGGTCTTCAAGAATATCCACTGACTCAGTATAAGGATTCTGGTCATCCCCAAATCCATACATCATACACTGTAGTTCCTTAGAAAAAAGTCTCTATTACTCTGTCCACCTTCTGCACCTCCTCCAATTTCTTCATTTTCTTCCTCAAATGTGGGGCCTTCCTCTTCATCTTTCTATTTTTAATTTCATCCATTGTGTCTTTAATTCCCATTAGCTCTGTTACTTTTCTTTGCAGTCTCAAATTGGTCTTTATGCTCACTCAGTGTCTTCTTAATACTCTTTATCCCTTTAGTCATATTTTCTTTCAATTCTTGGAAGTGATTTAGGAGTGTTGCATGATTATCATTCATTAATTTTCTTAAATCTTGTATATCTTCAGGATATTTGGTCGGTTCCTTTGGCTGGGCCATGTCTTCCTGCTTCCTAATATGGCTTGTAATTTTTCGCTCATGTCTAGGCATCTGAATACGTCAATCAATTTGCTCTGATAGCCAATTTCTTCTGTTGCCTGTTTGCCGCCTCCCCCCCCCCCACCGCCCCAGCTCTTCTTTGATACTTGGTTCACCTTATTCTGAGTCTTTAAAATTACCCAGCTTAAGTTATCAAAACCGGGCCAGGGATTCACTAATGGTGTACAGATTTTCTCCCAGGAGTTGGGGTTAAGAGAGTCCTTAAAGCAGTTTTTGTCCATGCAATTTCCAGACCAGCCAGCACATGGTGTTTCTTGGAAAACCTTTCCGTGGAAGTGTTTCTTTCAATCTCTACTTTCCTGTGTGGTGCAGTCAGAGCTGAAACTCACAGCAGGCTTTGCTGGCTGAATTCATGGAAGAGAAGCCTTCTGATGCCCCTTCCCTTTTCCCTTGAAACAGCTGGCAGGGAGGAGGACATCTGTTCCCCCCCACTGGGCTGCAGGGAGCCAGGGCTTTTACCCCAGCTTAATATCTTGGGATGGGGGAGGGGAGCCCTTCCCAGCCATGGTGGGCATTTGATAGCTCAGGTTTGTTGTTTTGGGTTCTTCATCTCTCTGTCCCTTGCCCTCCTGGGAGTTGCATAGCACTGTCCTGGTCATTGACTCCCAAAGCAGGTCCCTAGGACAGCTTTTGGCCCTTTCTCCATTGTTTTTGTGAGAGAGTTGAGCCCTGCCTGCCTACTCCAATGCCATCTTCCTGGAACTCAACTAGCCTAGTTGAAATGAAAACATTCCACAAGAACCACCCCTGTGAGGTGGCTGGCCTGCCACCTCCAGGGTCCTTCTGCTGGAGAGGGCAGCACTCCCAGCAGCTCTGGGCACAGCCCTCATGGGCTGCAGGTGGTGGCAGACCCAGCCTCCATCCTGCAGAAAGACAGTGGATGCCGCTGCTCACCCTCCTCCCCGGGCGCAGCTGGGCCCGGGCCTTGGAAAGCAAAGGTCCTGCTCCTCCAGCCTGGGGGATGACTGTGAGGCCAAGCCCCGCTCAGAGGGTGGCTTTGCAGTGCCCTTCACCCGAGTCCAGGGGCCAGTGAGTGTGCAGGCTGCAGACTGAGAGGTGCCCCCATAGCTGTGGGCCTGCACTCAGCCTCCTGTGCCCCAGTCCCAAACCCCACAGTAACCAAAGGCTAAAGGAAAGCCAAAGCATCCAAAATCCCCTCCCATGTCAGGCTTCCCCATTGCAGGAAAGGGCACCCCTAGCCACTCAGTCCTCTCCTCCAAAGCTCACGGCCCCCTCGTACCTCTTTGTTTCCCCCACATCCAGCCACCAAAAGTCCTGCTGCCTTCAAGTCCACACCACCCCGGGATCTGTCAGGCCCTGGCACACTCGCTGTCCTTGGATAAAGCCCACGCTGCCTGTCCTGCTCGCTCCCTTACTCCCTGCACAAGCGCGAGTAGTTCTGACCTCAGGACCTTGGCACAGGCCCCTCCACAGCCTGGAAGATTCCTCTCTCAGACCTCTCCCTGGTGGCTTCCTCACCTGTTGGGGCTCAGAGCAAGCACTGCCTCCTTGGAGAGGCCTGATTTTTAGTGAAGGTTCAACAGCATACAATTGTTGTGAGAATCGTAGAATGAACTTGAAATACTCATCACCTGCTGTCAGTAATGGCCCACCCATGCCAAGCTGGTGACGTCAGTATCCCCGCTGCCGCTTATTTGAAGCAAATCCCGGACATGATGTCAGTCATCTGCAAATATCGTAATGTCTCCAAATGAGAAATTGTAAAAGATGATCCAGGCCACCCGTTCTGAAAGGATGTCCCTTCACTTCTGTGCTCTGTGCCTTCCCCATTTTCATTGGCATGCACTTCACACTCCCTGACATTTATTTTGTTCATGGTTATATTTTATGGGATTGCCTCCCCATCCAGTCATGAGAACGTTCCTGCCCTGAGAACGTCTCTCTGCCTGCCTTGTTTCTGTTAAATACCATCGGCTGCCCAACGCCTGGGGCAAGGCCAGGGATCCCACAATTTCTCTGAGTAGACGATGACCGAAGGAGAGGCTGGCCACCTGCCAGGGTCCACTTGTCTGGCCGAGGGCAGCAGGAGGTGGTGGATGGATGGACATGCACTGACCTTCTGCTGTGGGTTTTCTCTTTTAGATAAAGCAGCAAGCTCTTCTGGAGACAATGTCATAACTTGTCCTGGAGTAGAACCTCAGATACTTGGAAAGTAAGTGCCCCGACCTGGGGACCCTCATGGCAGGAGACCAGATGGGCAGTGGTTTAGGGGTCCTGGGTGAGGACACCCTCGGCCGGGGCACCCGGGGAGCCCTCTGTACCTACCCTGATGGGTGGTCCTGGGGGTGGGCAGGGATCCATGTGGCCAGGCTCTGCTGAGGACGGCAGGAGGTGGAGGGTGCCTACCTTAGTTTCCCCACTGCTGGGACATCTAGCAAGCCATGGGTTGTCTTGACAAGAGGGATTTCTTGGCTGCCAGTGTTGGGGCTGGAAGCTGGCTCCCTCCAGGGTGGGCAGCGCTCTGGTGCTGGCAGCCGACAATCCTGGGGTCCCGTGGCTCCCCCACCACATGGCCGTATGCTCTCCTCTCTCTGCCAGTTCCCAAGGACTTCCAGCATCTTCTCCTCCAAGTGGCTTTCCCTTGAAAGCCCCCAGTCACAGCACTAAGGGCAGTCTCATTCCCCTGACTGCAGCATAACGATGTCCTCAGAAGTTCCACTGACGCTGGGTTACACCCCAGGACTGGGTGCAGGTCGTGAACATGGTTTTTTCTGGGGCACGTGCTTCAGCCCATCCGGTTCCAAAGGGCTCCTGCCACTCGCCAGAGCTGAGTCCATGTGCCCTGCCCACACGGAGGAGCCCAGGGAACCCCCCCATTGCTGCCACTCACGTGGCACGTGGCCACACGGCGGGCAGAAAATACCGGGCTCCTGGGGCCAGCCGTGTCCCTCTGGGCCTCTGCGCCAGGCCGACCTCATGCTCTGGGGAAGGAGAGCTTGCCCCGTTCTCTCCACTACCCCAGTGCCTTGCTGGCAAAGTCACTGTACCCAGGAGAGCTAGGGGCCAAAGCTCAGCCACAGGGGAGACCTGTTTGTCACCGGCCCACCCCCTCTGTGCTTTAGGCCCATCTTCGTTGAAATCAGCCTCAACAAAGGCATAACCTTCATCGCCAACAACCTCAAATTCAGAGGAAAGGACTGCATGAGTACTGGGTGGGGACACCCCCATCATGGGGCCCATCGGCCCAGCCCTGATGCAGACACACTGGGAGGCAGCTGGCAGCCAGGGTGAGTGAGTGGGGCAGGGGTCCACTAAGACCAGAGTCCAGTCCTGCAGCACCCCTGGCTGTATGGGCCCCAGGGCCCACCCCTCCAGGTCGGGGTTCAGGCAGGGGGATGGGGCAGCCTTCACCACACATGGCATCCGTGGCCCTGGGTGCTGCCGATGTGGTCTGGGCATCTGGCCATGGACTCCTGGCCCCTCTGGGGTCCCCCGAGGTGGAGTGCCTGAGGAGAAGAGGAGGCTGAGGGTGGAATGCCTGGGGATGGGAGCTGGGAGTGGGCCACCCAGCCCCATCCCAGCCCTTGGCCACACCTGTTCTCTGGCAGCCAAGGCTGGATGGTGATGGTGGCCTTTCCACAGGGGGAGAATCCTGCTGCCAAACCCACCGAGGGCAAGGCTGGGAACACAAGCAAGGTCAACAGCCAGCGCCCCATTGAGCAAACCCCTGAGAAAGCCCCTGAGATGCCCCAGGAGGCCCCCCCAAAAAACCTCCCTGGAAAGGTCCCCAAGCAGGCCCCTGGAAAGCCGCCTGAGAAGCCCCCCGCAAAGCTCTTCAAGCGTCTTGCAGCCAGAGCCCTCGAGTGGCTTTCCAAGTACCACAGTGGTGATACCTACCGCAGTGGTGATGCGGACAGCAGCAATGAGCGCACTGACCAGGAGGGGACCCCCGAGGGCGAGGGCGGTGGTGAGGAGGCGGAGCCCCGTGGCTTGGAGATCCCCTTACCACCACTTGTTGAAAGCTTCATCAGCACCAGCAGCAGCGACTTCCCCTGGATCCCCTTGGTGGCTGGCGCAGCTGCCCTGCTCTTCCTCCTGTTGCTGTGCTGCTTCTTCTACCTGTGCTGTTGGGTGAGTGCCCCTGCTACGTGAGCAGGCAGGTGAGTGCCCCTGTTACCTGAGCAGGCAGGTGAGTGCCCCTGCTGCCTGAGCAGGCAGGTGAGTGCCCCTGCTGCCTGAGCAGGCAGGTGAGTGCCCCTGCTATGTGAGCAGGCAGGTGAGTGCCCCTGCTGCCTGAGCAGGCACCTGAGTGCCCCTGCTGCCTGAGCAGGCAGGTGAGTGCCCTGCTGTGTGAGCAGGCAGGTGAGTGCCCTGCTACGTGAACAGGCAGGTGAGTGCCCCTGCTATGGTTGCATCTCCCAAGACTGACCAAGGCTCAGGCCCCATCACCCCCTGGAGCCTAGAGGTGCCCTGGCTTCCTGCCCCACCTGCCATGGGGTGCTCACGGGGAGGCTGTGCATGCTGGGCCAGGCTGCTCCGGTGCCCACAGCCTTTCTAGAGGTGACCAGAGGCAAGTGTGCAGCAGGGCAGCAGGAGGACAGAGAGGAGTGCTCCTGGGCTAGGAAGGAGGGGACTTTGAGGGCCTGGAGGACCGTCCCAAGGGCTGCAGGAAGGAGGAGGAGAAAGGGGGGGGCAGAGAAGGAGCAGGCGGGTCCCTGCCCAGGGAGCGCTCAAGGGAAAGCCTGTGGGGACCATCCCACAAAGGGCTCTCGGCTTGGGGTGGCCTCAGCCTGCCTGGCCTGCCCCAGCCCTCCAGGGAGGGGCAGTGTCCCCATAAGAAAGGAGGAAACTGAGGCTCAGAGGCAGCCATGCTGACCACAGCCCCGCAGGCATCAGTCTGTGCCCCATGGCTCTGAGCAGGGTCCCCACCTCTCCCAGGGGCTGAGGCTGAGCCCAAATCACACCCTCCAGCACAGGTTATGTCTTTTTTAAAAATATTTAATTTTAAAGAAGCTTTATATTACATAAATGCTACATAAAAAATATATACATAAGGGATTCCCATAAACCTCACTGTCTCCCCCTCCCACACTTTCCCACATCAATGACAACCTTCCTTAGTGTGGCACATTTGCTAAAATTGATGAACATGTATTGAGGCATTGCTACTAACCATGGACTCTAGTTTACATTACAGTTGACACTCTGTCCTGCACAGTTTCGTAGGTTATGGCAAAATCCATAATGCCCTGTACCCATCATTGCCTTGTCCTGGAGGACAACTCCAATGTCCTGAAATTCCCCTCATGTGACACCTCTTCTTCCCTCCCCCTCCCCTCAGACCCTCTGGTGGCCACTGCCTTTCTATCAATGATAGAAGTTCTTCCATTGCTAGAATAATGTCTATAATAGAATAGTAATAAGTCTACTTTAGTCCAGTGTTCATTCCCCAATCTTGAGGATTTGACGATGGTGATGCAGTTTCTGATTGAGAGGGACCCTGTTTCCCAGGTGGTAGGTTGATGTTACTCTCTTTCTTGCAGTTGCAGACACTCTGCTCTTTGGGATGGGCATTGTCCATCATCATCTCCTTGTTAGTTGTGCTGGATGAGTCCAATGAGCTGGAGAGTAGGTGCTGCAACTCTGCTGAGATTCAGGACCCAACTGGCACATGGATGGACCAAAGATTTTAAGTCTCTGGAACATACATTTAATAAGTAGAGTGCTAATTATATTTCAAATAAAAGGGACAGAGGAGCCTTGTTTAGGGAAACTATTCAAGAGTCTAAGTCTGTTACACTGAGGAGCATAGATTCCAGAGTAAGGCCAGCTGATAGGGTGCCTAACTCCTGAGCTGCTCTGTGCTGCTTTTGGTGTTTGGGTGTCTCTAGCTCTTAGGAGCCCTGCTGTTTGAGGCATTGTTTACCATGGCAGTCAATGGGATCCTGCTGAGCCTGCTGAGATGCACAGAAGTGTAACCTCTGGAATGACCTTCTGATTCACTTTGAAATCTCTTAGCCATAAAAACTCATTTGTATTGAATATTTCCCCCTTTTGGTCAAGGTCTTTGTCTGCATGCGTTGTTGGTTGGTGTTGGTAATAATCCCTTGGTGCCAGGGGGGCTCATCCACAGGCATCATGTCCCATGCTGGGAAAAGGATAGTGTGTTTATATGCTGAGTTTGGCTTTCAGAGAGGCCACATTTCGGCAACAAGGAAGCATTCAGGAGGTAACTCTTAGGCAATATATAATGTTAGGCTAAGTTTCAAATTCACAGGACAGGTCTGTAAGTACGGTCATCAATATCGAGGGCCTGGCATCATGGTCTCTCCTCCTTCACTAGGCACTGCCCTTGTACTTGGGAGATTCTTGCCATGCTGTTAGAGAATGCAGCAGCCCTCTCCAGGATGGGAATTCAATATTCTTTTACTAACTGTGTGGGTCTTCAACCATCCAGACAGTGAACGCTTGAACATATTCATATGCCTTCGAGGCATGCCCCAGGTGGACCCCTTCCCACATTTCTGTAAGCTACAGCTTCTTTGAAAATAAAGTGGAAAAAATAAGGTCCTGGGGGAATATACAGGAGAAATTATTACTGTACATACAAGACAACAGACCTTACAGTGATGAAAGACACAGTGTCTAAAAACTTTTTATATTATGTCAATTTTTAAAGTTTTTTTTGTATTTTACTTGTTATTTTAAATACTAGTATTATTTCATTTTCTTATTAATCTTATTTGGCTATGTCTTTTTAACTTTCTAGTGTAAAAGGGAGCCGGACCCATGTAGGGTAAGTCCTAAGTGCGTCCTGACTTCCTGTGAGCTCATCTGCCATGCACCGAGCCTCCCGCTGCCCATGGAGGGGTCCGCTCCCACCCCAGGAGCTCCACCACCTGTGCCAAGAGCCTGCAGAGCAGGAGGAGGGGGGCACAGGGGTGGGGGGGTTGGAGGCTGCTAGGGAAGCCAGGCGTCCCCCTTCCCGGGCTCCCACCAAAGGGGCAGTGTGGGCAGCCTGTGGGGGATCTGCCACGGGCCCTCCTGAGACAAGTGGGGCACTTGAGCCCCTGCCGGCTGGCAGGATGGTACTTGCCCAGGACTCAGGGAAGCTTCTGGAAAAGGAGCCTCATGTTGCAAGGACCCACCTCTGGGATCTGCCATGCCCTTTTGTTAATTACGGTCTCCTCGTGGGCAGAGGGGCCTGGCCAGGTCAGCCCTTGGGCCTGCAGCGCTGAGGGTGGGTGAGGGAGCTTACCTGGCACAGAGCTGCGAGGGACGCCCACCCAGGGGAGCCCAGGGCTGGGTTCAGGGCAGCAGCCATGGGGCCAGGTGGGCCTGGGGTAGTTGTGCTTTCAAAGCTGGAGCCCAGTGGCTGAGGGGCATCCCCTGCCCATGCGTGGACCCCTGGCTGGCCCAGCACATGGTGTCTTCATTTGCCAGGGCAGCTCTGACAAATGCCATGCACCAGGTGACATGAACCTGGAGGTCACTGTCTCTGGTCTGGAGCCCAGAAGTCCAGCTTTCTCCCGGATCTGCAGGGTTCCAGTGCCAGTCACTGCAGCCCTCGGGGTCCTTGGCTGCCCTCATGCCTCGGCCACACGGCGCCATCCTTGGTCCCCTCCATCCTCTGCTTTCAGGCTCCTCCCAAGTCACATTTCCTCCTTCATGAGGCTCCTGGAGTGGACAGAGCCCCTGCTTTTCTTTGGCCACCCCTCCAATAGTGACTTCCTGGGCACGCCCTGTTACAGACGGCTCCCCCCAGAGAGCACGGCTGCAGGCGTGAACCCCTCTCTTCTGGGGCCCTCAATCCAAGCCCCACACAGGGCACAGCCTCAAGGAGGCTCTGCCAATGGGGGCATCAGATGAGCGAGGGGACAGGGGAGCTTTGCAGCACTTTGGGGACGAGCCAGATGCCGTCTTGTTTGCCCCAGAGGATGCTCCCTGGAGGCGCGGGCTGCTGATGGAATCCAGGGTCCCTCACTCAATCGTTCCTTATTCACCCCACAAACATCGGCTGAGTGGCAGCACCAGCCCCCCCGGTTGTGCCGTCCTGGAGCAGGTGCTTTCTCTTCCTACAGACAGTGTGCTGCAGCCCGCCATGCCCCATGATGATTACCCGCTGCTGTGACTGCCCGGACACTGGGCATGTGAGGCAAATGGAGGTGAGGAGGGCTGGGGCAGGGGGGAGGGTGATGGTTCAGGTGCAGAGGCCCTGCTGGAAGGCTCCACCTGGGGGAGTCCAGGGTCCAGGGCACTTTGCTTCCTCCCTGGGTGCCGGGGGCCAGGGGAGGGCACGAAGCTGGGGGTCAGTGTCCCAGGTGCTCCAAGTCGACTGAGCCCAGCTGCCCCTGCCCCACCTGGTTGCTGGGTGGTGGCAGGCAGCCCACAGGAGGCAGGTAACTGGTTGCCACCCAGGTTTCCTCAGCTCAGGTGTGGCTCAAGTTTCAAACCCCAGCCAGGGGTGGAGGGAGAAAAACAGCCTGAACCACAAAGAGGGGTGAATGAGTCATAGAAATAGAGACATTCTGAGCAGCCACTGTTAGCACCTTCTCAATTCTCTGGAGACACCGCAGCTGTGTCTGGCCCAGCAGCAGCCTTTTTGGCAGATTGAGGACAAGAGCTGCTGGCTTCATGGCTGGTGACACGGGGTGCAGGGCTACAGGGAGGAGGAGCCCCAAGACCCTGTCCTTGAGTGACCAGTGCTGGGCCTTGAGTCCTGGGAGCCCAAGTCTCAGCCCTTCACCCCTCCCTGGACACGCTGCTGCCCACCTGGTCGGGAGAGCCCTGCCAGGCCAAGGGTCCTGGGGTGAAAGGGCCACCTGGAGGACAAGAGCCCCAACCTCCTGCTGGCTGGGCCCCTCTGTCCTGCTCTTGCATCTGCTCTGTGCTCCTCTGCAGCCCTGGAAAGCACTGGAACAGCCAGCCCTGCCCTTGTCCTGACACAATGACTTGTTCGGCCTGCTTGGCCCAGACCCGCCCCGCCCTGTGGCTCAGGCCAGCCAGGTGCTGCCCTCCACCGGCCCAGGGCTCCTTCTGGACTGTTCTCTGCCCTTCCCACCCCCATATCAGGAACCTGCCCCTGAGCTGAGCATGGGACCTCCCACCTGGCCCCTGCCTGCCCCCTCCTCCTCCACCCCAGCACAGGCCTCCCTGCCCACCGTGGGCTCCTGCCCAGCTCCCCGCACCCCCCAGCTGCCCCCTCAGGGACCTCTCCTGGCTCCTGGTGTAGCTCACCCGACCTGGGAACTTGTCTCCTAAATGAGCCACTGACCCCCCACACCAAAAGGGTGTCTTGTTCCAGATTCTGACACTTAGCACAGTGACCACCACCCCAGCAGGCACGCAGGCCGCCAGGCTCCGCTCCCGAGCTCATGAGGGTTCTTGGGGCTCAGCGGGGGTGCCTGACCCTCTCTGGACGCGTCGCTCAGCCATGCCGCATCCTCATGCCACGTCTCCTTTGCAGGGCAAGCTGAACCTCCTGTGTGCCCTGTTGAGTCGGCGCTGCACCCCAGTGCGCCTGGTGCGGCCCCTGTTCCAGTGCATGGTGAGCAGGCGCGGTGCTGCCCCCATGGCAGGCTGATGCCCCAGTGCTTTTCCTCGTGATGCCTGCCCACAGACAGGGGCCCAGCCCTGGGAAACGGCCTCAGGAGCACGCAGGCCCCAGGGGCCGGCCGTGGCCGCCCATGCGCTCCTTCCCTGTGGTCTTGGATGGGCGGGGGACTGTCCAGGCTGGAGGCTGAAGGGCCACGGCCAGAGTCAAGGGCAAGGGGCTACAGAGCAGGGCCGACCGCCGGCTCCAGCACTCCTGGCCCATGAGCCCCCTGCGCCTGCAGCCCTGGGGGTCAGCTGGCTGGCTTTATGCCTCCCAGGAAGTGGCCTCCCATGTGAGGGCCTCTGGGTGGAGCCCCCACGGGCTCTTCCAGGTAGCCACAGTCCCCTGGAGTGGGCTCCCCGGCACAGGGGGTAAACGGCAGTGCTGCGTGTGCACCTGGAACCAGGGCGGTGCTGTGCTCGTGGTGGACCTCCTGGGCAGCTGCCCTCAGGGGGCCCTACAGTCCTCCCCTCCAGCCCCTCCTCCGGCCCGAGCCTTGGCGCTGTGGTTATGTGCAGTTGTAAAGACCGGGAAGCAGTAGCACAGAGAGGCTCGTGCCTTGCCCCACCTCACACAGCCACTGCGGGGCGGGGATGGACCAGGACCCAGCAGCCTGGCTCCGGAGCCCAGTGCCCTCCTCGCCCTGCACTGCCTGTGCTCGGGTCAGCACTTGGGATCTCATGTGGTCATCCTACATCACCTGGCAGCTGTGCCCACGTGGCTGCGGGCCCCCTGACCCAGCCTGCTGTCCACCCTGTGCGGCCTCCCCCATCACGCTTTGTGCAAGTGGGGCAGGGGCCCTGGAGGTGCCCAGCCCTTGACTGCCGTGTCTGTGGCTCTGGTGGTGCTCCAGGACTGCTCTGGGCTGGGGCACAGGCTCACTCTGGGCACGGGCCAAGGCCCTGAAGGTCACTCACCTGGCGTCCTCACCTGGGTGCAGGGAGGCAGCCGCCCACCCCTGACCGGCCCTCACCCCTGCCCTGGCCGCCTCCTCTGCACCTCCCAGGTGTGGAGACAGAGGCTCCGCCTCAGCAAAGGGCTGGGTACTGCAGGGGGCAGTTCCTCTCCCCACAGAGCCCCTGGCTGGCCCGCATCTGGCCGTCAGGTGGACCCTGGGAACACCTGGAAAGCACGTTTCTGTAGTGGACTGGGCTGTACGTGCAAGGCTCTCGGGCACTGGTGTCTTGATTTCCACCCCATGTCCCAGCAGACTCCTTCTCCATGGGAACCCGCCTGTGTTTGTGTGCCTTGGTTGGAGCGTGTTGGGGTGGGTCTGAGGCTGCACGGGTGCCCAAGGGGCAGGTGAGTCTTGTTCTTCTCATCCTGCCCATGATGGAGCTGGACCAAAGGGGGCACAGACGTAGGGCTGGGGAAATCCTAACGTGACAGTGTCCTTCCACCAGCGATCTTTAGAAACATCTCTGCTCGTGCCTCTGGACTGTGATGGCACCTGGCTCCCCTCCCTCCCACTTCCCCAGGAGATCCAGAAACAGGGTCCAAACCCCAGAGCCCTGGACGCTGAGGCTCCCTATCAGCCCTACCGGTCCCTTCAGGAAAGGTCCTGAGCTGCGCAGTAGCGAGCTGAGGAGACATAATGGTAGTTGGCTTCACGTGGCAATCACTGATGGCCAGAGAGGAAGGAGAGCTGCCCCCCCCAACCTCACATCCCTTCACCCCCTCATGCCCATGCCACGGACTCAGGATCCCTGCAGCCCCCAGAGGGCTCCTCTCCTGGGTAGAGGTGTCCAGGCGCTTACATCTGCCCCTCTATCAGCACTTGTTCAGATCATTCCAGGGTGCCCCTGCAGCCCCAGGATGGGCATGATTGGGGCAAGAGACTGCAAGTGTCCCGTAGACCATGCCCTGAAGGAAAGCAGAGGGACCTGCAGCCCTTGGGGAGCACCAGCCCCAGAATCAGTTGCTCATGTTCTGGAATAAATGAGCAGAAATAAAGGAGCGAGAAACAAAGATAAAGATTCCATTCTATGCCCAACAGCGACAAAAACCAAAGTTCCTGTAAATAAGTAGAACTCGATGGATGTTATCCCAGGGTGGCATGCTCTGGGTGAAGAGAGAGGCAGCAGGTCTAGAGAGAGTGGGAAATCAACATGATCTTCATCAGCCCAGTGGTCAAGGTGCTCGTGATGATACTTAGTGTTGGCACAGAGAGAGGGTGGGGGACGGACATCTGCCTGCCCTGCAGGCGTCAGTGTGGACAGGATCAGCTTTCTGAAGCACTTATCATCCTGTGCCTGGGCCTGTAGATGCAGCACTCTCTGTGGATGGAGGAATAGATGGATGAATGGGAGGATGGATGGATGGGTTGATGGGTGGATGGGAAGGTGGAAGAGTGGGTGGATGGATGGAGGGATGGAAGGATGGATAATGGATGGATGGGTGGGTAGATGGAGGTGTGATGGATGGATGAATGAGCATTTATGGTTGGACAAGGGCCTGCAATGTTACTTTTAGTCATTTCTCTGACACCAAGATGCATGTTTGGATCTGGCATGTATGAAGGCACAGAAAACCTCTTTGGGGGACAATTGTGGAAGGATGGAAGGGGTCCCTGTAACATTTTCAGGGGTGACCATAGGAAGAACTTTGTTTAACCAGTTACTGCTTGTGTAAACTTGGCCTAGTTTCTTAACCTCTCAAAGCCTCACTTTTCTCATCTGAAAAACAGGGAAAAATAATAAAACTCGCTTGTCCTGCAAAATACAAAGGCCACACACCAACCAGGCCCAGGCGGGAGCCCCTCCCCAGCCCAAGAGTCACAGTCCCCAGGCCAGATGAGTAGAGGGTCTCGTGGCTCAGGGTCAGTGCTGGGGGACAAGTGCTGTGATTGCAGGTAGGATTGGGAAGTCCCAGGAGGCACAGGCATTTTATTTTATTTTTTCATTGATTGAAATACATCACTCATACATAAACATTCATAAACAATAAATGTATAATAGTTGTGAACTTACAAAACAAGCATATATGACATCAAACAAACATATATAACATCTCGCCCTACCACCAATAACTTGCATTGTTTTTAAACCTTTTCAACTAATGATTAAAGAGCATTGTCAAAATATTACTATTAAGCAAAGTATTTTTCCCCTATCCAATCTGATTATTATCTTTATATTATTTATATACAAACATACATAAACAATTAAGTGTATAGTAAAAGTTGTGAACTTACAAAGCAAACATGCATGACATCATACAGGGGTCCCATACATCAGCCCTCCACCAACACCTTGCATTGTTATGAGATGTTTTTTACACACTGTGAAAGAACACTGTTGAAATCTTACTACTAATCATAGTTCCTATCTTACATTTGGTGTGTTTTTCTCCCAACCCACCCTATTATTATTTTTTAAATGTATTTTTTATGACAGAAGTTGTAAACCTATAACACAATCATGCACATGTGCAGAATTCCCAAACAAAGCACCCCTCCATCAATACACCACAATGTGGTGTGTCATTTGCAACAGATAAAATAATATCATCTGATTACTGCCATGTCCATAGTGTACATTTGACTCACATTTTCCATACTGCCTCAGAATAAACACAGTACATCTTTTGCATTGATGCACGAATATCGTATTATTCCTACTAACCACAGTCCATAGGTCACTCCAGCCATACCTTTCCCATGCTTCTCCACATTCCCATCGCCCTGCAGTAGTGATATACATTTGTTCTAGCTAACAAAGGACACTCTTGAATCTGTACCATCAACAGTTCTCATCCACCTCTTGGTTTACTGTGCTACCCAGTTCCTAGATTATTCTCAAGCATTCTGTCAGTGGCATTTACAAAACTAGACTACCATTTTCAGTCACATCCCCATTTATAAACTAGCTGTTACTCACTGTGTGTTAGCATCCACTCTATACATTTCCACAATTTTACAGTAAAGCTAATTAAAACTTCTACATACATTAAACATCAGTAGTCCACTCAGTTCTTCTCTTATCTCCTTTAAGAATCCACCACCTACCACCAGGTCTTGTGCTACATTCAGCTCACAATAGGTTGGCTTGAAGGGAAGGCAACACAGAAGTAAAGGTAGAGACACAAGAGGGGAGAGAAACCTGAGACCAGGGGACTCACGGCTTCTGGAATGAGAGCCTCAACCCTGGTTTTCCCATTGCATTTATTGGGAACTACCAAGCAGTTGTTTGCTATCTGAACTACAACATCATTTACAAAAACAGGAAACAACTGCAACATCTAACAACAGCTACGTTTAACAGGTGTAACATTTACAGTAACAAACAGGTAAGCCAGTTTTCCACAACAGTCTTGAAGATATTTTCCAATAATTTCTTCCAGAAGTTTCATGGTTCTTGCTTTTAGTTTTAGTTTTTTGATCCATTTTGAGTATGTGTCTTGGAGTTGGTCTATTTGGATTTTTTCAGATGGGAGTTTGTTGTGCTTCTTGGACAGGGATATCTATGTCCTTCAATAGGGTTGGGAAATTTTCTACCATTATTTCTTTAAATATTCCTTCTGAATCTCTGGACTGACCATGTGATAGCCAGGCCCAACAGACTTGCAAGTCCTATACTCTGGTTTATTGGACTTACCCCACTCAGAGATCATGGAGGTGAAAAAGGTCAGCCACCACACCAGGGAGCCAAGAGTGCCTACAACTGAAAGCAAGAGGATTGCATCCAGCATCCATGTGGAATCTAAGCCCCCTCATGATATAGATTTGGAGTGGACACAACCATTCTAAGGTCCACAGGATGGAGGAATAGAGTATGAATTAGAGTGGACTTACTGATATTCTATTCATGAACTATTGTGATTAGTAGTAATTGAAGAAAATGTGGCATTGGTGTGGAGAAAGTGGCCATGGTGGCTGCTGGGGGTAGGGAGTGTAAGGAAGAGATGTGATGTGGGGGTGTTTTTGTGACTTGGAGTTGTCCTGGGTGGTGCTGCAGGGACAGCTACCAGACATTGTATGTCCTCCCATGGCCCACTGGGTGGACTGTGGGAGAGTGTGGGCTATGGTGTGGACCATTGACCATGAGGTGCAGTGGTGCTCAGAGATGTATTCACCAAATGCAATGAATGACGGAGGGGGTTGTGGTTATGGAGGGGAGGAGTGGGGTGAGGGGGGTGAGGGGTATATGGGGGCCTCATATTTTTTTAATGTAACATTAAAAAAACAAATAAAGACCAATAAAAGTAAAAAAAATATTCCTTCTGCCCCTTTTCCCTTCTCTTCTCCTGCTGAGACACCCAGGACACGTATGTTTGCATGCCTTTTGCTATCATTTAGTTCCCTGAGACCTTGTTCAATTTTTTCCATTCTTTTCTTCATCTCCTCTTTTGTATGTTCACTTTCAGAGGCCATTTCTTCAAGCTCACCAATCCTTTCTTTTGCCTCCTCAAATCTGCTATTATATGATTCCAATCTTTTTTAAATTTCATTGATGGCACCTTTCATTCCCATAAGGTCTGCTAATTTTCTATGTATGCTTTCAAATTCTTCTTTGTACACATCTTAATATCCTTAATCTCTTTAGCCAACTCATTGAATTTATTAAGATTTGTTTGAACATCTATGATTAGTTGTCTCAACTCCTTTATGTCATCTGGAGGCTTATCTTGTTCCTTTACCTGGGACATAGCTTCCTGTTTCTTGGTGTGGATTGTAATTTTTTTGTCGGTGTCTTTGCATCTAGCTTACTAGGGTATTTTTTCTGGGTGCAGTTTTTCTCTCTAGTTTAGGGCTTCCTGCCCTTTCTCCCTTGCTGGTTATGCAGTAGGAGCCAAGCATGTAGTTGGTCCTGTAAGCTGTGGAGGCTCAAGCTGCCCTCATTGCACCAGGGACCAATGAAGCTTCTTCCAACTTTCTCCTTTGCCAGGGACAGGGACAGAGTCATAGCCATGTGGAATAATCCATGTGCAGGCCTAGACTGTAGTTGCCCAGAGAGACTGATGGAGCTTCACATCCCTTTCTCCCCTACCTGGGGCAAGGATGGAGCTGCAGGTGTGGGCAGCAATCTCTGCAGTGCAGGTCTAAGATGACTGCAGTTGCCCTGGTAGTCTTCTGATTTTCAGTCTATGCCAGCCAGAGTTCCCTGCTGTTGCCTGTATAGGCTGGTGCAGGGTTCCTCAGCCTCCTCCCTGCCAGAGGTGGGGCTGAAGCCTAGGTGGGCTGCAGGCTGATCTACGTGAAAGAAACTGTCAGCCCAGCTTCCCCTCAGGCTGGGGGTGGAGTCAGAATGGTGGCTACTGGCCTCTTTCTGACTTGGGCTGGTTCTCACCCCAGCTGTTCCCAGAGTTATCTCTTAGCCAGCCAAGTCTCCCAATCAGTAGCTGAAATCGGCAGCTAACCGTCTCCTCCTACCCTGTCTCTGGGAAATGAAGCCTCCAATTCCTGTCACAGAACAGCTCCTGGGGTGGCTTGCACCACCAGAGTAGGATCATCACCTGTGTCCATGGTTTGGCCAGTAATTTCCCAGAGAGGCTGGCACAGGTCCCTGCAGCTTCCTCCCTGCTGGAGGTGTCTCTGGGGCCGAGGCTGGAGCTGCAATCTGACCTGGAGGGAAAGAAGCCAGTTCCCACCAGCACTGGGATCCTCAGTCCGCCCCGCTTCCCCTCGTGCCAGGCACGGAGTTAAGAAGGCAGCTCCTGGTCTCTTTCTGACCTGGACAGGCTCAAACCTTAGCTGTTCTCAGCATCATACTGTAGCTGACTGAGTTTACCCATCAGTAACTGAAGTTGGTGCCCACCCATCTCTTCCTCCCCCATTTTGGGCAAGTGGAGCTTTCAATTCCAGCCACGGAACAGCTCCCGAGGCGGCTTGTGCCTCCAGTGGAGGATGGGCACCGGCCTCCAGGGTGTGGAGCCTGTACTTACGAGTCTTCCCTGCAGACGGGCAGTCTCCTCCTTCCACTCCTTCAAGGATGTGGCAGGATGCCCTTCTGGTCTCGTGGAGCCCCCAAACAGGATCTTCAGCTAGCTCCAGAGAGCTCTGGGTGTTTGCTAACTGTGCTGTAGCAGGAGCTGACTCTAGGAGCTCCTTACCCTGCTGTCATCTTGCTGGTTCCCCAGGCGCAGTCATTTTTGATGGAAATGAGACTTTGTGGAGGAGGTAAAGTTTGGGTTATCTTTTAAAAGATGAGTAGATGAGAAAAAAAAGGGCATTCCAAAGAGAAGAAGAGTGTATATAAAAGCTTAGAGATGGGGAGAGCTTAGTGAATGTAAGATTTGGCCACATCCTGAGCCCCCTGAGCAGGCTGCCCCGGTCCCTGCCACGGTGGGATTGCTGCAGGCCAGCACAGGCACCACGGGGCCAATGAGTGACCACAGCCAGGGGACAGCAGGTCTCCGACCCAGGAGGCATCCACCCAGCAGCAGCGTGTCCGCGTGCTGGAAGGTTCTCCGAGCACTCCTGGGCAGTTCATGGCCCCTGAATCCAATACCCACTGTGTCCTGGGTTGGGGGTCAGGCCCCGTGTCTTGCAGAGGAAAGCTCTGAGCTTCCTGAGGTGCCGGGCCCCTCCTCAACCCCAGCTGCGTGGGGCTTGCTTCCACCTGCCTTCTGTGTCCTCCACCGTCCCTCATGCATGAGGTCCTGAGGTGACCCCACCACACAGGACAGACCCTGGTGTGTGCTCAGGGTGTGGGGAGAGATGCATGAAGTCAGCAGGGCCTGGGGACCTCACGTGGTTCCAGTGGCCATTCCTGTGTGGCTTGGAGGCTGTGACATGACCGTTCCCTGGGGCCCCTGCTTGGCTGTCCTGGGCAGTGTCTTAGCTTCCTCCAGCTGCCATGGAAGTTTCCCGAGCTCCGTGGCTTCAGGCGCGCACACTGGCCCGTCCTCCATCCACAGGCTGGAGGGGGTCTCCAGGCCCCTTGGCCTCACCTGGTGATGTGCACAGCTCTGCAGGCCATTTGAGGACCTGGGCGCCCTGGGCTCACTTTCCAGCAGCCGGGGGGCCACGTGCCTGAGAGCAGGGCTGTCTTGACATCAGGCACCTGGCTCAGAGTGGGGCATGGGCAAGCCCTCATGGAAGGCCAGGCAGACACGGGTACACAGGCGAGCTGGAGGACCACGGCCCCGGGCCTGAGCTGAGGGGGGTGGGCAAGCACCCGCCGGGGCCCTGCTGGGCCTGTCCTGCTGAGGCTGGCCTCTGGGGCACTGAGGGTGCTGGGCTCTAAAGGCAGACGCCAGGGTCTTGGGGTGCTGCCTGCTGGAGGCAAGCAGGGGTCCCAGAAGGCCGGGGGTCTCCCTTCTCCCAGGGGGCTGCCCGAAGGTGCGGGGAGACCCTTCCTCACTGGAGTGAGGGAGGGGCCAATGTGCTCTGGTTGCTTGCGGGGGCCTTGACTGGAGGGTGGGGGTCCTCGGCAAGCCCGGGTGGGAGGGGCAGGGAGGACAGCAGCGCCGGGGCAGCGGGTGCCACAGACAGACGCAGGGTCTGCACGGGCTTCCTTGCACAGTGGGTGGGGTAGACCCTCTGCCTTCAGGGGCCCCTGCAGCCCCCAGCCTCATGTCCTGCAGTGGCCCAGGGCCATGGGGAGGGGTCCTCCTTCAGCAGACACTCGCCAAGGCCCAAACCAGGCAACGCTGCAGCCCCAGGGGGAGTCGGGACACAGGGAGAGGCCAAGGTCAGAGGTCAGGACTGGGGAGGGTGGGGGGACCCCTGCAGAGGAGGTGACAGCCGAACCTTTTCACCAAGTGGAGTGGAGGATGGAGGCCAGCACCCAGGGAAAGGTCCACCGATGGGTGCAGGTGTCCTGAGCCCAGCCCACCGTGCCAAGGGAACTGTAGCCTCCGCTCCCAGGTCGGATGACCTTCCTGTGACCTTCTCTCTCTTCTCTGCCCTACAGGGGAGGTGCCTCACCTTTGCCCCAGTGAGAACCCCATGCATGCCGGTGGTCTGCGACCCAAACCTGTGTGCCCCACCCTGCCGCGAGGGGGCCCCTGTTGCGGCGTGCCCGCAGTACTGCCGTCCCCCCACTGCATACCCCCATCCCTGCTCCCGGGCTCTGGCTGCCTGCCCTCCACGAGCCCTGCCTGCAAAGCCTCATCGCTAAAGCGTCAAAGGGCCAGGATTGTTGACTTGATGAGGTGGACACATAGTTTTGGTTTTACAATCAAAAAGATGTTGGCATTTGTTGCTGATGATTAAAAGAGTTTATTAGATGGTGAGTTTCTGTCCTCTCCGAAACGCATATATGCTCCACCTGCTAGAATAACGCATCCCGGGGCCCCGTGGGGGATGGACATGGATTGTGCCTCTCACAGCACCTCGTCTTCATCCATCTGCCAAACTCCGCTCCATGAAAAAGCCCAAAGAGCCTGTTTCATGTGAATCCAGTCCTAACTTCATGCAAAGAGAAGCCTTTGAATTTCTCATCTCCTTTCTCCATGTCCCTGGTCTCCCACTTTGGAGTCCCACATTCTGAACGTGTCATAGAAGGTGGTGAGGAGCCCCCAGGGTCACTAGCTGGAAGCACAACTTCTCCATCCAGGTGCCCTGAACTGTGCCCAAGCCCAGAAGGATTCCACTGAACCGTGTCCTCTCCACTAGAGAAGAAAATTGAGTCCCCATCTGGGTCCATCTGCCCCTGCTGGAGAATCCACGCCCCAGAAGGATGAGTTTTAGTGAGCAGCGTCCTCCCACCAGGCGCAGCCCACGGTCTCTCTGTGTCTGTGAAATCACCAGGCCCCCGGGCCCCCGGAACCCAGCGTGGCATCCCTGAGCCCCTCAGGAGGGTCTGCAAGGGCAGCTGTGACTGAAGGCGCCCAGGCATTCTCTATTACATTATTTTTTCATTTAAAAAATTTATTGAAATATATCATTCATACATGAACATACATAAATAATAGGTATGTAGTAAAAGTTGTACACTTACAACACATCATACTGGGCTCCCATACGTCACCCCAGCACTAATCCTTGCATTGCTGTGAAACATAGCAAACTATAAAAGAGCATCATCAAAGAATTACTCCTGGAAAACGGACTTTGGCCCATGGTTAGGGCGTCCGTCTACCATATGGGAGGTCCGCGGTTCAAACCCCGGGCCTCCTTGACCCGTGTGGAGCTGGCCATGCGCAGCGCTGATGCGCGCAAGGAGTGCTGTGCCACGCAAGGGTGTCCCCCGCATGGGGGAGCCCCACGCGCAAGGAGTGCGCCCTGAGGAAAGCCGCCCAGCGTGAAAAGAGAGAGCAGCCTGCCCAGGAATGGCGCCGCCCACACTTCCCGTGCCGCTGATGACAACAGAAGCGGACAAAGAAACAAGCCGCAGCAAATAGACACCAAGAACAGACAACCAGGGGAGGGGGGGAAATTAAATAAATAAATAAATCTTTAAAAAAAAAAAAATTACTCCTAACTACAGTCCATATCTTACATTTGGTGTATTTTTCCCCAACCCACCCTATTATGTTTTTTATTCATAAACCTTACAATTTATCTAAAGTGTAAAATCCATTGGTATAATCAAAAATTGGGTATTCATCATTTCTATCAATTTTAGAGCATTTTCATTATTTAAAAAAAGGCAACTGTAATACCTATATATTAGCAATTCTGATTACAAATTCTCTTATGTGCTTTTGCCATTTCTACTCATTTCCAAACATTTACAAACTACTTTTTGCCAATTCTGCTCAGATTAAACCCAACTTTCCATTCCCTAACTACACTCTCTTCTCTGGTGACATGTCCTAGTTAGCCATTCTTTATTTTTATTTTTTTTAAAGATTTATTTATTTATTTGTTCCCCCGCCCTGGTTGTCTGTTCTCTGTCTATTCGCTGTGTCTTCTTTGTCTGCTTCTGTTCTCAGCAGCACAGGAATCTGTTTCTTTTCATTGCTTCATCTTGCTGTGTCAGCTCTCCGTTTTTGTGGCACCATTCCTGAGCAGGCTGCACTTTCTTTCACCCTGGGTGACTCTCCTTATGGGGCGCACTCCTTGCACGTGGGGCTCCCCTATGCAGGGGACACCCCTGAGTGGCAGGGCACTCCTTGCATGCATCAGCAGTGTGCATGGGCCAGCTGCACACCAGTCAAGGAGGCCCGGGGTTTGAACCGCAGACCTCCCATGTGGTAGACGGATGCCTTAACCACTGGGCCAAGTCCGCTTCCCAGCCAGTCTTTATTGATCTTACTAGTTAGGAAACTAAACTCTCCACCTCAGTCCTGTCTTCTTGAAACTTTCAAGTGAGTGTAAGGCAAGAACAGGTTCTGGTGTTTAATCAATACTGATTGAAAGAAATAACCATAATATCTCCCATGTTTAAAAAAAAATTCCTGGAGGGGCCCGTTTCTGTGTATGCAGGTTGTATGTGCAGGCTTACCCTGGGACAAATAACCATTGACCTTCAAAGCCTTCCTGTCTGGCGTTGCTGCTGCTTGAGGGAGCCCCCTCTCCCCCTCCTGCCCCTCGCCCTCCTGTGCAGCTGAGTCCCCCATCTGTCCAGCCAGCTCCCAGGACGGGCTTGGGGAGAGCATTTCCCACTCACCTCCCAGGCTGTCTGTGTGCCAGCAAATCCTCTCCCAAGCTGGTGGTAAGAAGGTTGTTCCTGTGACAAAATGCCGCTCAAGGCAAATCTGAGCAATGGGCCAACTCAGAGCCAGGAGCGAGGGAGAGGGGCTTAAAGCCCTGGGGAGGGACTCGGCAGTCAGTTTAGGCCCCATTTGGAGACTCGATCCCAGGTCAACTGTAGAAGCGGCTTCCCCACACTGCGCTTCCTGGCTTTCTCTGCAGGATGTGGAGCCTGACTCAGTCAACTCTTTTTTCTGTTTTCTTTTTATTTGTTTCACAAAGACTAAGAGCTTCTGGTTGTATAAATAAGAGAATGCTAACGAGGAGGAACAGGACATTGCACTGCTGGCCATTGGAGACACTCATTCGGAGGACCTGGCTAGCACGTCCTCCACCCCAGGGGCAGGAGGGGCCACAGGGTCCTGACGTCATATGGGTAGGAGGGAGCTACACCCCTGAGTGTGGTGACCCGCTGGCTGGAGGCCCCAGCAGGCCATGTGCCAGGTGTTCCAAGAGCCCTGACCACTGCAGGGGAGGGCGTGGCAGGACCCTCTGGACTTTGACACCAGCCTGGGGAGGGGGAGCCCCCATGGTGAGAGGGGGGCTTCAGGAGCTCAGAAGGCTGCAATCTTTTTTTTCTTCAAAATTAATATAGTTTTTTATTATTTTTTTAAAATGTTACGTTAAAAAATATAAGAATTTCCCATATGCTCCCCCGCCCCACTCCTCCCACATCAACAAGCTCTTTAATCATCGTGGCACATTCATCGCACTTGGTGAATACATTTTGGAGCACTGCTGCCCCGCATGGGTAATGGTTTACGTTGTTACACTCTCCCCCACCCATTCAGTGGGTTACGGCAGGATATATAATGTCTGGCATCCATCCCTGCAATGTTGTTCAGGACAACTCCAAGTCCCGAAAATGGCCCGCATCACTATTGCCTAACATGGAAGCTTCCAGAGACCCAAGAAACCTGCACAACTCTCCACAGGCCACTTCCAGATGCCCCCAGCCTGCGGTGTCCCTCAGTGCCTCTGTGCAAGGGGCTGTTTTCATGGAAACATCAAAGCTGCGCTGCCAAGAGCACAGGCCTGACCCGCCTCAGGCTGTGCAGAGGCAGCGGCCCCAGAGCAGAGGACAGGGCTGAGGGGGCGGGACCCGGGGCTGGGTTGGAGCCAAGGGGGCGGAGCCACGGGGGTGGAGCCAAGGGGGCAGAGCCAAGGGGGCGGAGCTGAGGGGTGCGGAGCTGAGGGGGGGCGGAGCCGAGGGGGCAGAGCCGAGGGGGGGCGGAGCCGAGGGGGGCCAAGGTGGGCAGCCAGGCCCAGGGCTCCAGAAGCTGGAAAGCCTTGGGAACCAGCAGCGTTTCCTCCTGCAGGCTCCTGCCCTCTGGGTGCTGCCCGCACCCCCCACAGCCCCTGCTTGGAGGACTGAGGGGCTCCCAGGCAGCTGCCCGGTGCCCTTACTGGTCAGGGTCCCTCCTCGCCACCCACTGGTCACGTGACTCCAACAGAGCTGCTGTCAGGGCCCAGGCAGGGGGAGGGGCAGTTAGGAGGCAGCCCCGGGGCTGTCAGCACCCCCAGAGTTGTCTCCACATGTTGGGGAGCCTCTGCCTCTGTCCTCACGGGAGGCCTTGGCATCAGGAAACCGAGAAGGGACGAGGCTGGAGAGGTTGGGGTGCAGGGCCCTGCCCTGGGTGGGCCGGGCTGGAGGCTGTCTCAGATGCGGCTGAGCCAGGGGTGCAGGGCCTTCCTGCCTCAGCACCAGGCGCCCAGGTGGGGCTGGGGGTCGGGAGGCCCGTGTGAGGTGCAGACGGCTCCCAAATGGCGCTCGTAGCTTACATTCATCTCCTTGCCCAATGGCATGCCCAGGCTTCCGGGTGGACAGCTGAGGGGGCTGTGAGCAAGCGGGGAGGGTTCTGGGTGGGAGAAGCGCCTGAGAAAGGCCCTCTTGTGTGGGAAATGCCTTCAGAACCTTCTGGATGTGGAGACGTTCGGACCCCAGAAACAAGGAGAGAGGAGCCTGTCCCTCACCGGGTGAGCCCCAGTGACAGGGAAGTCAGGGGAGCAGACCGAGGGCCTCCCAGAGGCCGACCGGGAAGGGAAGGCGACAGGAGCGGGGAAGCTGGCGGCGTGCGCCCCTCCTCACAGAGCCAGCCAGGGGGCCCGAAGGGGCCTTGAGGAGGCGCCTCCCACCGGATCCTCACAGCAGTCTTGGGCGTGCCGGGACAATTCCGAAGTCGCTATGTGCAGATGTGATTTCCAAATTGGGTGTTATCGAGGTCTTCTCGTAGGGTTTATGCACCCTCTTAATTCTGTGTGCGTCTTTGCCAGGCTCTGTTCCAGGTTCTGTGTGGAAACTGGGTTCATTTTATACACATTTTACGTGTGTGGTTGAATGCGTGCCACCAAGCCCGTGTATCCCCGCGCCCTGTTTCCGCACGGGTCACTCTGCTGGCATCTGGAGCCCCCAGGTCCACCGCTGAGGTGCCTAAAGGATGCACAGCCTGCAGGCCAAGGTCTTGCCCCGCCCTCGTGTGTTCCCCGCGAGTTCCTGTCCCCTGGCCTGGGCAGGGCTGGCATCAGCCTCCCTCTCCCGCTTCTCGCAGGGGACTCAGTGCCTGAGCACGAGCTCTGCGGGCGTGGAAAGGAGCCGGCCCTGCACCAATGCCTCGGCTTAATGATTAGAGGGATGTGACCCAACCAGTCCTGGAAGCATCAAACCAGGATGGGGCGAGGTCACTCACCCACTACAAGGCTGGGCTCTGAGCCATGGTCCCTGGGCTAATGCCCTTCTCGGGCAGACAAGGGCCAGGGGGAGGTTTGAGTCTCAGCTCCCTGTGGGAGGAGCTGTCATAACAGCGCTGGCCTCGGGCAGGAGCCCTGCATGGTCAGGAAGGCCATGCTCTCCAAGAGGGGACAGAGAACAGAGCAGGGATCCCTGAGCTGAGAATTTGGCGCATCACAGTCTTGGGGACACATTAGGGAGCCGGCGGTTCCAGCAGGGCCTGGCAGGAGCCTCTCCAGGGCTGGGCTCCTCCCAGCCTTCCATGTGGGGGAGAACACATATTCCAGCCAATAGTTTAAGTGACAGGTGGGAGGGATTGCTAATACTACATTATAAAGTACCTTAACTACCTGTGAGGATATAGTGTTATTTGAAGGTGGATTTGAAAATTCCTATTTCAAGCTTTAAAGAAACTAGTAAAATAATTTTAAAAGAAATATATTTCTTATGCTAGGAGAGGAGAGAAAATGGAATAATAAAATGCTTACTCAAAACCACAGAAGGCATAAAAAGAAAGAAAAAGATGTTAATGGGGAAAAGTGGTGGGGGAGGAGGTAGGGTATATGGGAATCTATATTTTCAATGTAGTCTAGAGCTTCTTTAAAAAGAAATTAAAAAAAAGAAGTAAAAGACAGAACAAGGACAACAGTTACAAAATGAAAATAGTTACAAAATGATATATATTAATCCAAGCATGTCAATTGCTTTAAATGTGAATGGTCTAAATACAGCAATTTAAAAACAGACTATCAGCGTGGATTAAAAAAAATAAAAAGATGACCCAACTATTTGTTGTCTAAAGAAACCCACTTTAAATATAAAGACAAACACAGATTAAAAATAAAAAGGATGGAAAAAGATGCACCACACAAACACTAATCAAATAGAAAGCTTTAATAATTCTGTTAACTTCAGACATAGCAGATTTCACAGTAAGGAAATTTATCAGGGATAAAGAGTGGCATTACATAATGAAAAAGTGGGCAGATTTTTCAAGACACAACAATCCTGAATGTATTTGTGCCTAACAGTAAAGCACCAAATGTGTGAAGCAAAAAGGGTAGAACTGCAAGGAGAAAAGACAAATCTCTCTGGAGACTTCAGTGCCCCTGTATCAACACAGATCCAGAAGGCAGAAAATCTAGAAGAATACATTTGATATCAACAGCAACAATCAACTAGATCTAGTTGACACCAATAGAATTCTTCCTCCAAAAACAACAGGATACACATTCTTCTCAAGCATCCAATGAACACTCACCAAGATAGCCCAAACCCTGATCCATAAAACACATGAACAAATTTAAAAGACTAGAAGTAAGACAAAGTATGCTCTCAGATCACAGTGTAATTAAAGTAAAAATCAATAACAGAAAGACCACTAGAAAATCCCAAAATATTTGAGGATTAAACAACACATTTCTAAAAAACCCATGTGTCAAAGAAGACATCTCAAAGGAAATATAAAATTCATCTCAAATATCAGGGCTACCTGCCAGATATTAAAGCTGTTTTCTTCTTTGCCTTGCTATCACTTCAATGGATAATTTATAAAATCTTGGCAGAATCAGGAGATGTATTCAATTATATATAATATTTCCACTAAGGCCAAATGCATTCCTGATAGTCCTTTAATAGATACCTCCCAGCATTTGGATACTTATATATGGTGATACATTATAGAAGCTTTACCTAGGCCTTTGGGACCATAGGTTTTCTCTTAGAAATATTGAATATCTGTCTCCCTTTGTTTAATTTTTTTGAAGCATATAGGTTAAAGGTTTAGATGCCCACTAGTCCAGAAAATATATCCATTTAGTTTGAAAAAGCAACAATTTTTTTCTCCACACAGTAGATTTAGAATACAAAGACCAACATGAATTTTTAAATAAGGAGATCCAACTTAAACATTTTATTCAACCATATCTCTTAAATTTACAAATTTGAATACTGTTATGGATAAATTATATTTGCACATACTGCATAATAGGAAACATACAGAAATACTACCTTAAGTTTGCTTCTTTTTCTGTAGATACCTAGAAATGTGTTACCTTAAGTCTAATTCATGGCTTCAGAAAAGAGCATTTTGCCTTTGCTTGTCTTGCATTATGAGCCAATCTCCTATAATAGATTTATCACCATTGGCAGTACTGATCACTAGAATTTTAACTGGATGGCAAAGTTTAAGTAACTCTTGCTTAATTGTATTTCTTCTAAGACTCGCTCAAATATCAAATCAAATTTACTTAACTTATGATTGAAACAGTTCTATCAATTTCAGACATAACACTTTCTGGCATGTTTGAAACAAATCATTCCCCAAAATATACCACTCTATGAATATAAGAAAATAGGGCACTCTCAAATACCAGGCACATTAAATTCTGAGTCTATTTAAGAATGGTTTATACTGCGAGGGAAAAAACATGTCTGCTTTCAGGAGGAAAAATGGCTTCATTCAAACAAATTATCCAAACTTTCCTCCTGATGATGGTGCAGCTATCAAAATAAACATCATCGCACTTGGCACATGTGCAATAGAATGAAGTCAGAGATGCCAGTCAAGGTCTTAGTTTTCCTTCTCTGCAAAAAAAAATACGATGAAATGCGTCCATGTTCCTAAGCTGCCAACTTTCAAATCACAGGTATCTTTTTATACCAAAAATATATTCAACTCCCACCCCAGTGCAGAGAATATCATGAACATTTCATGTGTAATATATCAGTAATAGGTCACTTATTTAAAAATAGAACATATTAATTAACACAAATCCATCACCATCTCATATTTCCTGTCCTTCCAAAGCAAAATAAATATTTCACAAAGCAATGAGTGTTTCATGCAATGCACATATACATTGTACTTGGGAAACTGTGTGTACGCTAGTGTTCCAATATATTTGTTTATAGATGTGCATTATTGCCATTTGCATGTGAATAATGGTCAACCATTTTCTATTTGACCCTTTGCTTGGAGGGCAGCATTCATCTCTGTTTAAATTATATGCTCTTTGTAACATATTGGAAAGCTAACCTGTAAGACAAAACTCTCACTGTCGGTTTTCCTTCCTGGAAAATGGTGCATAAAGTCTTGTTTAAGTGAGTGATACTCCTGAAAATAGAATACATCCCTCTGAGCCTCTCCCATGTCCAATCAAGAATGAGTTAAATTTGAAACATGAATCTAGGAGAATAATACAAACATCCAGCTTCAATTTACAAATTGATACGTACAAAGCTCAATCTTCGGCAGATCAAAGGTAATAGAGACATTCTGACAGTGAATTGTGTGGTTGTCAGTCAATGCTCTGACCCACGAGGTAAGCCAGTTTGTGAGTGAAGTGGAGAGGTGCAGGAACGCAAATCACATCCTGTAGGAGGAAGAAAACTAAGAGGAAGTTTCTTTTTCTGAATTTAATTTACATCTATTTTCTTTAGATTTACATTTACATATGTCACATCATAGATTCAAAACATAGGCATGCAAGTTTGAGCCATTCATTTTACAGATCTGGAGGAAAACCAGGATCAGAAGATACATACTGGCAAGTTATAATACATGCGGCACAGCTTGTAAGTCAAATGCCGCACTGTGTCTGGGGTCAAGCAAACAGTGTCGTAGATGACATAATGTGTGGGAGTAACAGTCCCCTGTTTCACAGGCTGACTCACAATGAAGAAATCATACCTGGAATTATAGGACACATGAGAATCAGCTCATTGCAGAAGAAAAGCATGTAGTGAGTGGAGGCTCTGAAAACATTTAGTCTGTTACTCAACAGAAATGCGTTCCCCAAGCAGAAAGTGTTTTCTTAAATGAAACAGTCTGTCGAACAGGTAAACAATGATATAATGACACAACTCCATAAAGGACATTTAAATCATTGGGATGGTACTGTCAGGTGCTTAGACTAATAAGGTACACACAGATGTCTAGAGAGAAAAATAAAATTAGCACATTTGCTATTACCTACATATTATCTCTAAACAACGTACATTTCAAAAATGTATATATATTTATATTGTGTGTGTGTGTATATATATGTTGTAGGTTGTATATGTCAAAAGAACTTTTATTTACTCTAGTTTAAAGATTTACTCACATTGTTGGAAGATCTTATTATCCAGAATTACATAATAAAATGTTCCTAGTCCATTCAGTTGCCTGTTGAGTAATTCCCCATCATACACAGGCTTCAAAATTCATTATCCATTCTCTTGTTGATAGTTTCCTCCTAATTTTTTTTTCCAGTCTAAAGACATGAGGAAGAGTCTAACGGGTGCTTTCTTAGGTCCAAAATGCAAGTCTTTCTCTAAAGTATATAGCCAGATAGGAGCTTAGGTTGAGCAGCTGCGAATTCAGAATTGGTCTCTTTCTGGTGAACTGTTAGTTTCATTTATTTCTTTTGATCAATATATCCAAGTCCAGCATTTTGAGTTAATATTCTGGTGTGTTTTTCCATCCCTTTTTTCCCCCCAATTTTATCATACTTTTAAGATTTACTAGGAGTGTTTCTTCCAAAGAACAACTAACTTAATGATTTTTCTCCAAACTGCAATCTGACTTAAGGGGCAAGGTTAATGTTTAAATTATCAGGTTTATTTTATGTGGACCATATTATTTTGTTCTTTATATTTATGTTTTTTCTGTGTTTTGCTTAATCCTTTCCTGTCTTCTACTAGATTGACCAATATGTCTGCCTTTCTTCCAATTTCATTTATCCCTCCTCCCACTGTATTGAGATGGAAGTCAAATTTTATTTCACTTCATGGTTTCCCATATATTTTAATTTACATAGTCAACTTAACAAGTCTAAAGTTAATCATTTAAACTTTAATTTAACCATTCTACCTAGCAACTGAGGATCTCTAGATTCTTTAGCCCTGATCCCTATTTTCCCATGCAAATGGTATTTATGTCCAATATTTTATATCTACCTAGTTCTTACATACTCCCCAAATTTGACATTTATAAGGTCAGTGTTTTAAACTCCCAAATATTTTTGATAGCATTGCTTCTTGAATCTCATTCCTTCTTTATTTGTTCACTCTCCTTTTCCCTAAATATATACTTTAAGATAGTTATATTTCAGTGAAGGTCTGATGCACATATACAATATGTATAATTATCTAAATCTTGTTTTATTTCACTCTCACCTTTGAATGATAGTTTAACTGGGTACCAAATGTTAGGGTGAGAGTTACTTGTTAGCATATTGAAGATATTATTTCAATGTCTTATGTTTTCTATTGTTGAATGCAATTTTTATTGTTTATCAATAAAATATTTTCCTCTTCTCATTTTAAAATCTCTTGTCTCAGATATTTGGATGTTCACTATGTGTCTAGGTATTGATTTATTTTAATTGTTCTTGCTTAGGTTCTATTATTCCTGAATCTAAGAAGTCAGGTTTTCAACAATTCTCTCTTTAAGTATTGACCCCCTTCCTGCTATCTCCACCTTTTTGAACTTCTACTCAACCTATAGCAAATCTGCTTGCTTAGTTTTACATTTCGATAATCTGTATTCATACCTTCCATCTCTCCATGACTCTGCACTGAGTTCTGTGAATTTCTTTGAATGGATTTTGCAGTTATTTATTTCTGTTCTTTTGTGTCTAACCTGCCCTTTAACTCTTCTATCTTCTATCTATCTCACTTCTACCATCTTTATCATTGCTAGATATTCAATTACAAAGTCAACTTTCTATTCAACATTTATCAGTTCTCTTATGTTCTGTTCCATTATACATATATATAATCATTTAAAAATGCATTTATATAAACTATTTCCAACACTTTATCTGAAACTTGTGTGTTTAGCTCTATGTTGTATTGCCTGCAGCTTCCCTCTAAGAGTTGCCTCCTCAAAAGAAGACAAAGCAATTTCTGAATCATCATTTTCACTTATTTCTTGATGTCCATATTATCTAGTCCTGATTTTTAAAAATTAAACTCTGTATTTTGTTGCCAAATAACTGTTAATATTACTTTGGTATTGAATCACCCCAGTTCAGAGGAGATAGGTATTACATGCAGAAAATTTGCACGTAAGAGAAATTGTGCTTAACTTAGTTTAGATGCTGTCCCCTAGAAGTGCAACAAAACATTTAAAAACAATAAACCTCCTTAGGGTGTTAATTTAATACTTTGATTTTTAGGTTATATTTGCTAAGACCTGACTTTGATGACTGAGGAGTGTCAATATAAGCACAATTTACTCTCTCCTATGATTGTAACATACAATTTAGGGCTCCATCAAAAAACAATGGTTTTGGGTCACAGACTCCTATGAAAGTGAGATTAAGAAACCCATCCAACCAGATCACCAAGCACAATTCCTATATCCAAATAAAGAACCACAGTGTAAAAGTAATAATATAAGCTCAAAATAGGTGTAAAGAACCAAAAATAATTTCTAAGGAGAAGTTATTTGAATTAAATGACTTTGCTAAACTGAAGTAATTTGAGAAAATTATATAATCAGATCTTTAAAAATGAAAATAAAACTAAAAAAGGGCTTACTATTCCCTTCTGGGCAGCTCTACATCGATAACCATGCCTGGAAGTGATTTTGAATTCTTCCTTGAGACTCAACAAAAAATCTGATGTTAATGCATTTCTTCACCACAATTACAGTCAGTTTGGCACTTTAAAAAATTGTGATAAGTGCTACTGTGTCTACTCAGTCTTATCTTGGAAGCATTCAATATGTAAAAGATCATATACATAGGATCTCTTAAAAGAGTTTGCAGGGAGTGGGTGTAGCTCATAGGTGAGTGCCTGCTTCCCACATAGAAGGTCCTCCATTCAATTCCCAGTACCTCCTAAAGATAATAATCATATGGGGACAGCAGCATTCTAGGTACCCATTATCACTGTTTTAGGTTCATGTGCCTATTTCAAGATGTAAATAAAAAGGTGTCTACTCCGATCCAGCCACCTACTCCCCAGGGGAAAGGTCCTTTCCTCCAGCCTTAGGAGCTATTCCTGCTGTTCTGGCAGGGCAGCAGAGTCAAAAGACACACAGATGGGGCTAGAGAAGCCAGCTGGGAGGGCTCCCCCCCTCCTGGTACTTGCAAAACTGTGGGTGAAGGGGAGAGGAGTGCAAGCCACTGGCCAGGCTAATGTCATGGATCTTGTGAAAATCTGAGGCCACCAAGCCTTCCTACTTCAGGGATGGAATGGAGATTGAAAATGGCAAAATTTTTACCCTGGAGGCAAAGAAATATCTGCTCCTCAAACATACCAATTCTGCCTTTTTTCCCTCTGTCTCTGGTGTGGGACCCAAAGTCAAAGCAGTAGGGTCTCTATTTTCTCCTGCCATTGCCTGAGGCCCACCATTGGTGTCTAGTTCCTTGTCCTCATCATTAACACTTGGAATTCCTTTGGAAATATATATATATTTTGGTTTTTATTTTTGCTTTGGAAATTTTAAAGACTCAAATGCAGATCTCACATACACACATGCACACATACACATAAAGGTGGCCCTTTGCAATGTAGATACTTACTCAAAGGATTTAGCAACTTGTTTTAAGGAGGTCGAGCTGTGGTATTCTGTAATCTAGCAATGCTTGAAGCTGCCCATCTCCCACCCTATACCAATACATGATAATAACAGATGGCAGGACTCTTAGTCCAGGCCTTCATGGCAGCTGAAAAGAAACCAGACCCCTGTGTTAATAAACAGTAACCATTGGTAGTTTTGACAAATTTGAGGCACATTTTTGACACTACAGCACTTAGGGTCTTTCACAGCCTAAACCTTCAGTCTAGTCCAGGACTTCTCACCAAAGGACTGTTGACATTTGGGGGCCAGATAATTCTTTTCTGCAGGAGGTTGCACTATGCATTGTAGAGTTAGCAGCGTCCCTGACCTCTGCGCACTAGAGGCCAGTCACCAGGCACACGCCCAACCCAAACCATGAACCATGACATTTGGAAAAGTCTCTAGACAATGACCAATGTCCTCTGGGGATGGGGGTTGGGAAGGCAGAAGGTTGTCCCAGTTGAAAACTATTAGTGTTGACACTGACCATGCAAGCAGGTCTTCAGCCCATCCACAAGCTCTTGCCCTGATTCCTGGAAAACACATTGAGAGTACCATCTGCTCAGACAATAATAAAGTGATGGATTTGGAAAACAAGAGCCTTGGAATCTTACTTCCCTTCTGAATGAATCTATAACATCAACATTACAATCGGAATTGAGGATCTTATTAAAGATCAATTCTATAACCCCCTACAGAGCTCAACGGAAGTCTTGGTCCCCTATGACATCAAACATATTTACAAAACATTGATGTGCACAAAAGGAAGAGATAAGGGTGCATTTAACAGCAATACTACAGAATACACCCACTTTCACTATGCATGGCTGTGGCAGTTTCACCTATGGGATAATGCAACAACAACAACAACAACAACAACAAACAAACAGCCAGAACTCCTGCGGGTCTCCTCCTGGAGATGGAGTTCTCAAACTCTGGCTCATCTACAACCATCTGCTTTGAGAAAGCAGCTCTCTTGAGAATGGTGACAGCTGTTGTAACAGCCACTTAATATGTCAAGGAAAATTCTACATTTCCCTCAAGTTTCAACTGTCTTGTTGTGTTTTAGTTTACTTCAGCACATCTTTTTTTTTTATTGATTTTGTAAAAATATTACACTAAAAAAATATGAGGTCCCATTCAACCCCACCACCCCCACCGCACCCCTCCCCCCCCCCCAGCAACACTCACTCCCATCATCATGACACATCCATTGCATTTGGTAAGTACATCTCTGGGTATCTCTGCACCTCATGGTCATTGGTCCACATCATGGCCCACACTCTCCCCCATTCCATCCAGTGAGCCCTGGGAGGATTTACAATGTCTGGTGATTGCCCCTGAAGAACCATCCAGGGCAACTCCAAGTCCCAAAGGCGCCTCCACATCTTGTCTCTTCCTGCCATTCCCCATACCCATCAGCCACCATGTCCACTTTTCCCACTCCAATGCCACCTTTTCTCTGTGGTCCTTGGATTGGTTGTGTCTGTTGCACCTCTATGTCAAGAGAAGGCTCAGATTCCACATGGTTACTGGATGCAATCCTCCTGCTTTCAGTTGTAGGCACTCTAGGCTCCATGGTGTGGTGGTTGTCCTTCTTCAACTCCATCTTAGCTGAGTGAGGTGAGGCCAATAAATCAGATTGTAGGAGCTGGAGTCTGTTGAGGCTCAGGGCCTGGCTATCATATTGTCAGTAAAAAGATTCAATCCCCTAAATATATCTTAAACCCCAATACCAACTACAATTCCAGTAAAGTAGCATGATAGTCTTATGAAAAGAGATCCGTTCTGGGTCCAGTTTCATCATGCAGAAACACCAGCTCAAAAGAAGGGCCATCTGACATGGCATTGAACTGTATCTGCCATGACCATAGAACCCGTGGGTCCCTTTAGCCCTCAAAGGAACCAATACCTTGGGATTGTATCTACTTTATCTGTCTCTTAGACTCTGCTCAGTTGTGCATAAGGGCAATCCTACTGACAGCCTCCAGACTCTTTTTTTTTAGAGACTCATAGCCATATAAACTCATTCCTCCTTTCTATTTCCCCCTTACATTAGATCAAACAGCATTTTAAAGTCATATTATTCTATGTAGACAGGGATATTCTACTGATCCACAACAAACCTTCAATTCAAGGTCATTTTCCAGTTGCATTATCAGTTGTTAGTTGATAGTGATCTCTCAGTACCAGGGAGGCTCATCCCCGTGTGTCATGTCCCATGCTGGGGGGAAGGCATTGCATTTAGATGCTGAGTTAGGCTTCGAGACTGGCCACATTTGAGTAACATGAAGGCTGTCAGAAGGAAATTCCCAGGCACAGTGCTGCTCTAGGCCTTGTTCTTATTTCAGGCATATAGGCTCACAAGCATAGTCATTAGTATCAGGGGCTCACTGTTGGACCCTCATTCCTTCTTGGTCCTTGCCGCTGCACTTGGGGGACTGCTGCTGCTCCCCTAGGGACCACAGCACAGCACCCCCGGCCAGGGACCCAGTACTCCCCCCAGCTTTAGTTTTTAATTGTTGCCACTATGAGTATATCCAAACATTACGATGCACCCTGGACATATGCCCTGTATAGCTCCCTGTCAGCCATATATCCCCTGTCAATAGTATCCTATACCAGTATTCCTCCACTGCTATTGTTGGACCACTCTGGGATCCAGAACTTCCTGAATATTGAAGCCCCAATATAATGTCAGGATCTCTTACTAGCAAAATGGGATATAGCGATGGGTTTAAAGGTTAGATATAGAATATGTGTTGACTTGGAAAAATTCTACATCCTATCTTTTTCTTTTCCTTTTTTTTTTCCCCTAATTATTGAACTTCTCTTCACAAGAGCCCTAGACCACAGCAATTCATGTATGCAATATACAGCACTCCCACACCTCCACCACAAAACCTTTTCCCTTCCACAGCACTACTCTTACAACCTATTCACAACATATTTACTTAAAGTGATGTACAGAGTCTGAGACAATAGCTTTCAAACCAGGTGACATCTATGCTTACATGGTGGTGCATACTTTAGGACATGCAGTTTTCTAACATTTTTAGTTATCCTATGTTTTACATTATGGTTTACATTATCATTCTGTCATCCCCTATATATTTATGATGTAATATTACATATTTTATATCCATCCTTGTGTACTCTCACGAAACTCCTCTCTTACCCCACATTTACCTTGGTTTCACACATTTAACATCCATTTTCCCATCCCCTTGGTGCCCACAGTGACAGCCAACCTCCGTTTCCCGAGGAGCCACGTCCATAGATACTTGCAACAGTGTTCAGGTCCTAAATTGCTCAGCTGCCCCAATGCCCTGGGAGCCACCCTTTCTCTTGAGAGATACAGTTCCCTCTATTTGATGGCATTAGTCCTCCCCAGGATGTGGGTCCACCCCCACTCTCACTACTTGGGTCTCTACCCAATGGTATCACCCACTCTGGCAAAATGAGCATTCAGACATTCCCCAGGAGCCCGTCCCGCATCGGACCATCCCTTCCGAGCATCCTAAACAGGTAACCCTCTTAATTATATTTTGATATGATTTTCTCAGCATTTTACTCTCAACCAACACCTGACACTCTCCTGTGTTCGTATGCTACCCCTCCCTCCCCCCCCCACTTTTTGGGCAATATTACCCATCCGCCCATCCCCAGCCCCCCTCAAACCCACAAAGCCCTACCCAAAGGCAACCCCTTGCCCCCATTTTATCTCTTCTTTGTGTTCATACTTACTGCCAGCTCATCATAAATTCCACCCCTGCAGATGTCAGCTCACATCCTTCCTCCACCCCCCGATTTCCTGTAAGCCTATTGTTCAGTCTCTAGCTCTCTGAGGCAGCTTGTTTATTTCATATCAATGAGGTCATGTAGTATTTGTCCTTCAATGCCTGGGTTGCTTCACTCAACATAAGGTTCTCAAGATTCATCCATGTTATCACATGTTTTTGTAGTGTATTTGTTCTTACAGCCACGTGGTATTCCATTGTGTGCATATACCACATTTTATTGATCCACTCATCTGTTGATGGGCATTTGGGTTGATTCCAACTTTTGATGATAGTGAACAATGCTGCTATGAACATTGGTGTACATATATCGGTTTGTGTCCTTGTTTTCAGTTTTGCTGGGTATATACCCAGCAGTGGTATTGCTGGATCATATGGCAAATCTATGGTTAGCTTTTTGAGAAACTGCCAAACTGTCCTCCAGAATGGTTGGATCCTTCTGCATTCCCACCAGCAGTGGATGAGTGTTCCCCTTTCTTCACATCCTCTCCAGCATTTGTATTCTTCTGTTTTTTTTTATAGCTGCCAATCTTATGGGAGTAAGATGGTATCTCCTTGTAGTTTTGATTTGCATTTCCCTGATAGCTAGAGATTTGGAGCATTTTTTCATGTGCTTTTTAGCCATTTGTATTTCTTCTTTGGAGAAGTGTCTATTTAAATCTTTTTCCCATTTTTTAAATGGGTTGTTTATCTTTTTATTTTCAAGATCTATGAGTTCTTTATATATGCAAGTTATAAGTTTCTTATCAGATATATGGTTGCCAAATATTTTCTCCCACTGTGTGGGCTCCCTTTTTACTATCTTAACAAACTCCTTTGAGGTGCAGAAGGCTTTAATTTTGAGGAAGTCCCATTTATCTATTAGTTCTTTTGCTGCTTGTGCTTTTGGTGTGATATTCATGAAGCCATTTCCTATTACAAGGTCCTGTAGATGTTTCCCTACACTGTTTTCCAAAGTTTTTATGGTCCTGGCTCTTATATTTAGGTCTTTGATCCATCTTGAGTTGATCTTTGTATAAAGTGTGAGATGGTAATCCTCTTTCATTCTTCTACATATGGCTATCCAGGTCTCCAGGCACCATTTGTTGAATAGGCCACTCTCTCCCAGTTCAGAGGGTTTGGTGGCTTTATCAAATATTATATGGCTATATATGTGAGGTTCTATATCAGAGCTTTCAATTCGATTCCATTGGTCTGTGTGTCTCTCCTTATGCCAATACCATGCTGTTTTCACTACTGTAGCTTTGTAGTATGTTTTGAAGTCAGGTAATGTGATTCCTCCAATTTCATTTTTCTTTTTCAGTATGTCTTTGGCTATTCGGGGTCTCTTTCCTTTCCAAATAAATTTCATAGTTAGTTTTTCTAGTTCCTTAAAGAAGGCTGTGTTGATTTTTATTGGGATTGCATTGAATGTGTAGATCAATTTTGGTAGGATAGACATCTTGATAATATTCAGTCTTCCTATCCATGAACAAGGAATATTCTTCCATTTATTTAGGTCTTCTTTAGTTTCCTTGAACAGTCTTGTATAGTTCTCGGTGTATAAGTTTTTTACCTCTTTAGTTAAATTTATTCCTAAGTATTTGATTTTTTTATTTTCTATTGTGAATGGTATTTGTTTCTTGATTTCCTCCTGATCTTGCTCATTATTGGTGTACAGAAATGCTACTGATTTTTGCGCATTGATCTTATAACCTGCACCTTTACTAAACTCACTTATGAGTTCTAGAAGCTTTGTTGTAAATCTCTCAGGGTTTTCTATGTATAGGATCATGTCATCTGCAAATAATGAAATTTTGACTTCTTCCTTTCCAATTTGAATGCCTTTTATATCTGGTTCTTGCCTCAGTGCTCGAGCAAGTACTTCTAAGACAATGTTAAATAGGAGCAGAGACAATGGGCATCCTTGTCTTGTTCCTGAGTTTAGAGGGAAGGATTTTAGGATTCTCCATTGTAAACAATGTTGGCTGTAGGTTTTTTTGTATATACTCTTTATCATGTTCAAAAAATTTCCTTGTATTCCAATCTTTTGGAGTGTTTTTATCAAGAAAGAGTGCTGTATTTTGTCAAATGCTTTTTCTGCATCTATAGATATAATCATGTGATTTTTTTCCTTCAATCTGTTTATATGGTGTTTTACGTTGATTGATTTTCTTATGTTGAACCATCCTTGCATACCTGGAATAAATCCCACTTGGTCGTGGTGTTTAATTTCTTTAATGTGTTGTTGAATATGATTAGCAAGTATTTTGTTAAGTATTTTTGCATCTAGGTTCATTAAAGAAATTGGTCTGTAATTTTCCTTTTTTGTGGTGTCTTTGTTTGGCTTTGGTACTAGGGTAATGTTGGCATCATAGAAGGAGTTCGGCAGTGTTCCATCTGTTTCGGTTTTTTGGAATAGTTTCAGCAGGATTGGTGTTAATTCTTTCCAGAATGTTTTGCAGAATTCACCTGTGAAGCCATCTGGCCCTGGGCTCTTCTTATTTGGGAGATTTTTAATGACTGATTCTATCTCTCTGCTTGTGATTGGTTTGTTAAGATCATCAATTTCTTCTTTCATCAATATGGGTTGCTTATGTGTTTCTAGGAATTTGTCATTTTTGTTGGAATATAGTTTTTCAAAGTATCCTCTTATGATAGTCTTTATTTCTGTGGGGTCAGTGGTGATATCGTCTTTCTCATTTCTTATTTTGTGTATTTGCATCTTCTCTCTTTTTTACTTTGTTAGTCTCGCTAAAGGTTTGTCAATTTTGTTGATCTTTTCAGAAAACCAGCTCTTGGTCTTGTTTATCTTTTCAAGTGCTTTCTTATTTTCTATTTCATTTAGTTCTTCTCTTATCTTTGTTATTTCCTTCCTTTTTCTTCCTGTTGGGTCACTTTGTTGTTGTTTTCCTAATTCCTTCAAATGTGCAGTTAATTCTTCAATTTTTGCTGTTTCTTCTTTTTTGATATATGAATTTATGGCTATAAATTTCCCTCTCAGTACTGCTTTTGCTGTATCCCATAAATTTCGGTATGTTGTGTTATCATTATCATTTGTTTCAAGTTAGTCATTGATTTCTTTTGAGATTTCCTCTTTGACCCACTGTTTTTCTAAGAGTGTGCTGTTTAATTTCCAAATCGTGGTGTGAAACCTGGGCATCTGTCCCTTGCAAATTTCCAGCTTGACTCCACTGTGGTCAGAGATACTGTTTGGTATGATTTCAATCTTTCTGAATTCAATCAGCCTTTCTTTGTGGCCTAGCATATGGTCTATCTTGGAGAATGATCCATGTGCGCTTGAGAAGAATGTATATCCTGCTGTGTTTGGGTGTAATGATCTATATATGTCCATTAGTCCCAGCTCCTCTAATATACTGTTCAAATGTTTTGTTTCTTTAGTGATTCTCTTTTGAGATGTTCTGTCCAAGGTAGAGAGTGGTGTATTAAAATCCCCCACTATGATTGTAGTTGCATCTATTGTTTCACTTAGTTTTTCCAGCGTTTGTCTCATGTACTTAGAGGCACCCTTGTTAGGAGCATAAATATTTATGATTGTTCGATCTTCTTGACAGATTTTCCCTTTCACTAAAATGTAGTATCCTTCTTTGTCTCTCACAATTGTTTCACATTTAAAGTCTACTTTGTCTGATATTAATATAGCTACTCCTGCCTTTTTTTGGTTATTGTTTGCTTGTATGATTGTTTTCCAGCCATTCACTTTCAATCTCCATGCGTCTCTGGGTCTAAGATGTGTCTCTTGTAGACAGCATACAGATGGGTCATATTTCCTTATCCAATGTCCCAGTCTGAATCTTTTGATAGGTGAGTTTAATCCATTGACATTCAGTGTTATTACTTTCAAGGAATTATTTGTGTTAGCCATATTTTTATTGGATTTGTGTTTGTCATATTTTGTTTGTATTTTTTTTCCCCTTCTAGTTTGTCTTTTTTTGTTGCTCTTATACTCTCCTCCAACTCTGCCTGTCCTGTTTTTTCCTTTCTTCCTGCAGAACTCCCTTTAGAACTTCTTGAAGGGGAGGTTTCTTGTTGGTATACTCTTTCAGTTTCTGTTTATCTGCGAATATTTTGAACTCTCCATCATGTTTGAATGTTAGTTTAGCTGGATATAGTATTCTTGGTTGGAAATTTTTTTCCTTTAGTACCTTGACTATATCATACCACTGCCTCCTTGCCTCCATGGATTCAGATGAGAAATCAGCACTTAATCTTATCGAGCTTCCCTTGTATGTGATGGTTTTCTTTTCTCTTGCTGCTTTTAGGATTTTCTCTTTGTGTTGAGCATTGGATAATTTGACAAGTATATGTCTTGGGGTGGGCCTGTTGGGGTTTATGACCAGTGGAGTGCACTGTGCTTCTTGGATATGTACGTCTGTCTCTTTCAGTAGATTTGGGAAGTTTTCAGTCATTATTTCCTGCAACACTCCTTCTGACCCCTTTCCCTTCTCTTCTCCTTCTGGAATACCTATAATACATATATTTGAGCGTTTTGCATTGTCATTCAGGTCCCTAAATCCTAGCTGGATTTTTTCTATCTTTTTATCAACCCCTTCTACTATCTGTTTGATTTCTGATGTACTGTCTTCCACATCACTAATTATCTCCTCTGCCTCTTCTAGTCTGTTGATATTTGCTGCAAGTGTATTTTTGAGTTCTTGAACTGTGGTGCTCATTCCCATCATGTCTGTTATGTTTTTGCATATGTCTGTAATTTCCCCTCCCAGTGTTGTCTTCATGTTGTTAACCTCTTTCATTACTTCATCAAATTTGTTGGTGATAAATGTTGTGAGATCTTTCATTGCTTGTGCGAAGTTCTGCTCCCCTTCCTGATTTTTAGTTTGTTGATTGGATTCAGCCATGTTTTCCTGATTACTGATTTGGTTTGTCGATTTTTGTTGCTTTCTGGTCATCCTTTTATCTTGATGGGTTTAATCAGTTCCTTAGCTTCTTTGTCTAGTCTTGGAGATTAATTAGCTCTTATTTTTGCGTAAGTATTATATCTTCTTTTTGTCACTTTGTTCTTCTTATTCTAATTTCTTGTTGCTGGTTAAATTCACTTTAAAAGAAAGTATTAGTGCTGGGGAAAGGCAATTGTGTAAGCAAGGAAAAAGTGTAGAGTAGTATTGGTGATATATGTTAACAAAGCAAGAATATGAGATCTGGGAGGATGGAGGTTAGATTCATGTAGATTGTGTAGAGTTATAGCTGTAGGTAGAGTACCTATTATGAGGTAGATGACTGAATATGGGAGGAATATGGTATGAGCTACAAAGCTATTGTTTTTGTGAGAGAGGGAAAAAGAAAAGAAAGGTAATAGTTTCAAGAGTCAATACCAGACAGAAAACAAAACAAAGGTATTAGAAATTAAGAGTTAGACACTTTGTGGATCAAAGAACGGGAGGTGGGGGGTGGAATATAGGAGAGACAGTAGATGAAAGCGGATATCAAGATGCAGTGGAAGGGGGATAGTGTAGGTAGCCTAAATCAGTTCACACAGAAATGAGGCAGTGGAGGATGGGAAAACCCAGCAAATGTGAGGTGTTCCCTGTAGCACCCATTGTATACTTGAATTAAAATAAAATAAGTGGAAAATGAGGGACAAGAGGGAGAGAGAAAACCGAAAAAGAAAAACTAATAATAATAAAGAAAAAAAGAAAGACAAGAAGAAAGGAAGAAAGAAAAAGAGGGTGGGCAAACGGTGGGGAACAGGTAGGGGGAAGAGAAATACAGGTATACACAAGCCACAATTGCAACACTATCTACAACAACAACAAAAAAAACCCTAAGTAACTGTATAAAAAAAGGACTTTGGGGGACATGCTAGGAGAAAAGACTAGGAGATAATGCAATATTAGCAATCAGGGCATCAAAAAGAGTAAAAAATAAGATAAAATGAAAATAAAAACAAAACAATATGAACCAATAAAGGTAAAACGCAAACATTAAGGTCCAGGGCACTCAAGGACCCCAGGTAGACTCCAGGGCATGATGGATTCAGGGGTGGAAAGTCTGAGACACTGAAGACTCAAGAGGCGTGAGTCTGGGGTGTGGACCACCAGAGTCCAGGGGACCCAGACCTGGCAACCTCAAATCTGGTCAACAGGAAGCTTAGGAGCCCCGCAGTGCAACACAGCCCTCAGGGATCCCCGTAGCAGGGTGCCAGCCCCATGGGGGAAGCCAGATCCGCAAACTCTATATTTAATGTCTGAACCCTGCAATTCACCTACTCCTCAGGGTTTCAGCCTTTGGACAGCTCCCACCCTGTGCTCCCATGCAACGGCCACTTGAGGGTGCCTCTACACCACAGCCAGTTCAATGACCCAGATCCCAAGCCCTGCCGGGTTGGCTGGGCTTCAGCTGGAAACGCCAAAAACAGACTCCAAAACCAGAAGGCCCAAACTTCCCAAAATATTCCCCAGTCGACTTCCAGACGTGTCCCCCTCCCTCACTGCACCCTGCAAAAATCTCCCAATTGTGTCCCCTTATTGCCAAAAATCCAATTCCATTGCAGATCGGCAGCCGGACCTGTGGGGATGGGGCTCCAGGCGGAAGCGCTCCTCCCCGTGTCCGGCGACCAAAACGTCCCCCGCTTCACAACAAAACACCGTCTGTCTCCCCAAATCGATCTGCAAAGGAGTCTTGTCCCATCAACCCCTCACCAGCCGGCCCAGTATCCACGAATTCCTCAGCACCGCAAAGCCTCCAGAACGAGGAAAAAAAAAAAAAAAAACCCTGGCCGCAGCGGCTCTCCAAGCTGCAGCAGCGCCCGAAACTGCAGCTCCGCCCACCCAAGGAGGGAACTTTCCGTGCCCAGCTGGGACCTCCGTTTATATATTATAGACGTATCCTCTCTGTTACCTTCCCACCAAATCAACATCCAGACACCTTCCAACCAGCAAAAATCCCCGAAACAGCATGGTCCCAAAGAGCCTTCAATGCTTCCCAGCTGCCTCCTGCAGAGACATTACCAGGCAAGTTCATTCAGCCACCATCTTGCCCCAACTCCCCCACTTCAGCGCATCTTGACCACTTGCCTGGGATGTGTGCATTTGTCTGCCTGCCTCTCCACCAGAATTTAAGCTCCATAGGAAAGGGCAGGCATTTTTGGTCTACAGGTTAACGACTACAATCTGAATATTTAGAAAATTGTACTCAAAAATATCTGTTGAATGAATGAAAGCTTAATTTGTCCTTATCACTGCAATATCGTTCTCTAATTCCCCCCCCAAGAAAAACATAGCAAAAGAAGGTTTTCGTTTTGACAGAGAATATGGTGGCTGGTCAAGTTAATCATCTGTCAAAATAAAAATGGTTCTTCTTGGGGAGCAGATGTCGCTCAAGTGGTTAAGCACCTGCCTCCCATGTAAAAGGTCCCGGGTTCAATCCCCAGGACCTCGTAAGGAAAAAATTTAAAAATAAAAAGGTTGCTCCTTAAAGAATACTCTTGGCAGTTATGCTTCACTGACCACAAACATTATGATGAAACAAAATGGTGATTTACGACAGTCATGTATCATGTAAAACAGAAGGAATTATGTACTGAAGTGTGCACAAATTCATTTCAGGGAGTAGTGTGGTTTGTACCCAAGAGCAGAATAGAAAAGGGCCCTCTGCCTCCCAGTTGGGTTTCCATGTTTGTCTTCCTTCTTGTACTGATGATCCACCTGGAGAGGCAGGTTGCATTCCCACAATGGTCCCCCAAATGCCCTACTCCAAACCCAGATCCTGTGTATATGCCGATTTACCATCCCTGTGATGATATATGCTATGGGGCAGAGTTCCCTTAAAATAACATTTTCCAAGGAGGAAAAATCTAATTACAGGAGACCCTCTAAAGCAGAGTGTTACTTCTGGCTGGTGGCAGAAAAGCCAGAGGGATTCAAATCAGAAGGAAGACTCAGTGTGCCCAGGCTGGTTGGAGATGGAGGGGCCACTTAAGAAATGTGGACGTGCTCTAGAAGCTTATATGACCTAACAGCCAAATCCCAACAGGACCTCAGTCCCACAACAATCACAAGGGATGGATTCTGCCACCTCCACGTGAGCTTGGAAGAGGACCTCAGGCTTGCAGGCGATGATGCAGCTCGGCTAACACACTTGGACTTTAAACTTGTGAGGCCTGTGCCCATACCGTACCAGGTTTCTGACCAACAGAACTGTCCAGTCACAAACAGATGTTACCTGGAGCTGCTAACTTTGTGATGATTGGCTACATAGCAATATAAAACTTTGTGAAGCCTTCCACTGTATTTTGGAAATATACAGAAGGGCAAAGAACAACTTTTCTTTCCAGCTCCTGACCTCTTGAGAAGCTGGCAACTTCTTGTTTGGTGCACCTCTCCAGTTTTACCCAAAGACCGCTTTCATTCTCTAGACTTAACACCAACTAAACAACATCTGCAAAAGCTTACTCACTGTGTTAAATCTTCATTCAAGCTTGACACAAACCTGCAACTGACTTCTGTCAATTTTCAATATCATGGAAACAATCGATACCAATAAACATTGCTTGCTTTAGCTTAAATTTTTAAATAAGGTAGATTTAGTTATAACAGAATCCAAGCAAACTTTAACCACTGAATTAAAAAAGAGTTCCTTAGACTCTTATCAAACCCCACTAAACACAAACAAATAAGGAGAAGCCAATGAGGGAAGTGGATGTGGCTCACGTGATTGGGCTCCTGTCTAGCATAAGGGAGGTTTGGGGTTTGATTCCCGGGGCTTCCTGGTGAAGCCAAGCTGGTTCACATGGAGTGCTGGCCTGTGCAGGAGTGCAGGTGCAACAAGATGATGCAACAAAAAGACACAGAGGAGAGACAATGAGAGACGCGGCAGACCAGGGAGCTAAGGTGGCGCAAGAGAGTGATTACCTCTCTCCCACTCTGGAATGTCCCAGGATGGGTTCCCTGTGCCACCTAAAGAGAAGACAAACAGACACAGAAGAACACACCACAAATGGACAGAGAGAGCAGACAGCAGGGTGGGGGGGATAAATAAATCTTTTTTAAAAAAAGAGAGTAGGCAACGAAATCCAACATACACCTGTGTCCACCTTCCAGAGCTCTCCTCCCATCTTGATAGCAATGCTCATTGGCATCTGTGATCTCTCTATGGTCCGCACCAGCAAGCACTGGCTCAGAATGGGACAGTCGGTACACAAGTTTTTTTTATGTTACCATACTTGTCTTCCCTGTTGTTGGACAGCATGCAGATGACCTTGAAAGCAAACACACGTGAGACTCCCAGAGAAACAGCCAGGCAGTGATAGGAGAAATGAAAACCATCAAGGAAGCAGTTGAGGTGGAGCAATGACCAGCTAGAGTAGACTGATTAAGCAAATATTTGGGTCCAAGAGGGTGACATTTCTAGAGCTTACATGACAGCTGTGAGGGAGAGTGTGTGGAAAGACAGGCTGCAGTGTAGGCGATTTGGCAGTTGCATCAAGAGCTTAAACTGGCACAGGTCCTGTGGAGCTAGTGTTTCAATTCCCTGGAATTTATCATGAAGCCAACAAGCAGGGTTAAAAAACCACTCACTGCAGGATTCCATCATAAGGATATTCATGAGGTGGCAGATTTGGCCCAGTGGTTAGGGGATCCATCTACCACATGGGAGCTCCATGGATCAAACCCCGGGCCTCCTTGAACTGTGTGGAGCTCGCCCATGCACAGCATTGATGTGTGCAAGGAGTGCCCTGCCATGCAGGGGTGTCCCCGCATAGGGGAGACCCACATGCAAGGAGTGTGCCCCATAAGGAGAGCCACCCAGTGCAAAAGAAAGTGTGTATGGCCCAGGAATGGTGCCACACACACGGAGAGCTGACACAAGATGATGCAACAAAAAGAAACACAGATTCCCGTGATGCTGACAATAACAGAAGTGGACAAAGAAGAAGACGCAGCAAATAGACACAGAGAACAGACAACTGGGGCTGGGGGAAAGGGGAGAGAAATTAATAAATAAATAAATCTTTTTAAAAAAATAAGGATATTCACCATTTACTGGACAAACATGATCAGTCAAGTACTTACCAAGAATTTCATTGGGCTCAGTTCATTACTTCTACAATCTACTGAGTTAGGTACTAACCACGGAACAAGCTGAAGAGTTCTGGAAACTGCCTGTTTATAAGCAACAAAGGAGGGTATCAAACCTTCACTGGTCTCAAGGCCTGGGCAGTCGAGGAGAAAGGGCTTGTTCCTGATTCAAAAGGAAATTCTTTGAAATGTTGCTTATCACATCATGATGCTCACAGGACCCTTTGGGGAGGCATCTTTTATTAGACTAGGAAATTCTCTGATTTTTGAGAGTGAGGGTTCAGTCCCTATCCTCCTGGTCATCCCTCAATCTCTGGAGAACATAAGAAGAAAGATTCTGAGGCTAGTCCTCTCACCATCTAACCTACGCCCTTAGAATATGTAAGGAGATGCCTTGATGAAGAGAAGAGTCTATTGTACCAGGAGGTAAACTAGTCAAGTTCCCCTTCAAGAGGTGAAGCAAAGGGAGGGTAGGTGGGTTGGTTTGTTTTCAGAAATCCCCAAATTAAAAGGCAGACCTTAATTTTTCAGGCAGATGCTAAACAAGCAAAGAAATTCCCATTATGATAATGATTTGAAATCCAAACACTGACCAAACTCCATCCCGTTCACACAGATTCTCACGCGCAAAATGCCATGCTGTGAGAGTTCCCAACAGAAGATTTCTCTGCTCTGAGGACCTAAGGCCACAACACCAGATGACAATATAAGATGGCACGTGATCAAGTAATAGGAACCAAGCCACAGCATTTGAAGAGAACAGGATTATGAAAGCGAGGCAGTTCATGTAAGAATGAAAAGTACAAGGAATTCTTCGGCATAGCCTGAAAAGTCCTCCTTAGTGGAAATTGTGAAGGAGAGAGAAGTCTAGGTTTTAGGTACAAGACAATAGGACAAACAGCTTGGTCACGTGATCAAGAAAGAACAAGCTCCTAAACAGCATGCTGGAGGAAGCAGAAGAAAGAGATGTGTTAGGAGAAAGAACTGAAGGAACAGTTGGTGAAGGAGTTCCCATCCCAGAATGACAACTAGGTCTAAGGCACTGGCTAAGGGAAAGGAAAGGGAAGATTCCAAGAGAAATACTGAGCTTTGGAAGCAACATGCTGGAGGAGATGGGTCATAGATGTAGTGAGTTATAAGTAGGGAGAGAACCAACACTCTAGCTTCTAAAATGCATGAGTATGCAGCTTTAGAACTACTCAACTGCTAAAGATGGACCATATATCAAGATGATATGTACCATCTGTATTTTTGATGAAGCATGTTCATCTAAGACCATTAAATAGGATTCAATTGTATCACCCACCTCAATCCTATAAAATATGTATATCTTCTATATACATAAGATAACGTAGAACAAAACATATAACAAGAATTTTACATAGCCCATGAAATGAATTAGAAAATGGCATAAGATACAATGCTGAGACAATCATCCTAGGGAAAATTTTGTTTTTGAAAACAAAAACAAGTTCAATTTTCTGAAAACATGATTGGGAGCTAGTTGTTATTACTACCAATGACAATTCCAGACCAAGTTGCTATTTCTGAAGCCTCCTTCAACATGGATTCCACTAGCCACAAACCGTATTTCACAAAATCAAGGTTCAACATATGTCTAAGGGAGACAAAACAAAAGACTTTTTGTTTACAAAATTTTAAAGGGTTTTGTCAAAGAAGGAGACTCATTCCTACAAATTAATATTTCAGTTCCTCTGCTGCTGGATTGCCAGGAACCAATTTTTAAGCTGGAATGGATTTCTGCTCTATATACTTACACTTTGGACTTTTCATAGCTATGCCCATGTTTTTTTGTCACTTTCTGCAGACTCCGTGCTCAAGACATGGCAGCTTTCTGATTTTTCCTGGTGCACAGCAAGGAACAGTCATGGAGGGACTTCGTCCTGAGTAAGAGCCCACTTCTATTTCTTTTGACCAGTCTGCAAGTTGTGAATGGGAGTCAAGCTGGAAAAGAATTCCAAAGCACATTATAAATCTTAAATGTTTTACCAACTGTGACTTCCTACTGAAATACTACAAATAACAAGCTCAAATGCTGACTGAATTACTCACTTTTCCTTAAAAATATGAGTTAGTAAAATTGGAAATCTCCCATGGCTTACAGTCTTTTAGATTGATTCTATGAATTTGTGTCTTCGTGGATAAATCTGGATTATTATGCCTTGAAAGAATGCTCACATTATTAAGTGGTAAAGCCATAATACAAAGCTTACCATGTGCCAGGTATTTTCTAAACATTCTTATTGCAAGCCTGTTTGTTCCCTCATGGGGAAGGGATGGCTAATTTGAGAAGACACAGTGGTCACAATTATAGCAGGACCGAGTCCATTCCTCTGGCATCATAATTCATTTGCCCCAAACTTGACACAACAATCTTGAAACACTCTTACCATTCTTTCTCCTTGGATGATTTTTACTGATTTCAAAACTCTCCCCAAGAAGGACAGAAATTTGCTATCAAATTTCAGATCCCAGCGCTGAAGCTCCCTTTGCACACACTCATCTCTGAAAATGGAAAACAGCTCATGAAAATAACCAAGAAACAACCCCATCATTTGCAAAAGGCAGGTCGACTTTCCTTTGAGCCGGCGCTCATGCCTGCTGCTGCTGTGGAAATACTGCGGACAAATACCTCCAACTCCAGTGCTGTCTCGGTTTCGCGACACTGTTCCTATAAGCACTTGAGAGCCTTTCCTTCTCGCCCCTCTTAACCTCTTTCAATATTCTAATGATACAACAACTAGAGTTGGCCAAAAAATGTCATTTTCTTCCCAATTGTCATTTTCTAGTAGAAGAATCTGAAATGCTGAGGATCTAGACAGGCCTTGAGTTTGGTACGCACAGCCAGAGAAGGAATACTTACTTTTGTGTAGTAATGATGAATTTTTTAAAATTCAGGTTGCTTCTTTTCTGGATCCAACCTCGTATGGACCACCAAATCTTTCATCATCCTATAATCCTTACACTTCTTGTCTGTTAAACTTTTAGAAAAGAAAATCAAATGGTCTATCTGAACAAGGAAGGCTATGTTTATGTCAGAGAATTCTGAACAGTGGCATCTGGGAGAGGAGGAACCCAGCAAGACTGGGCATCTAGTTCCAAGGGTATGGCAAGGTGCTGCCAGAAGCACACGTCTCCAGCCACAGGCCTGTGGGGCACAGAGGGGCTCGCTGTGGAAAGACCACGTGGCCCAGCAGTACCTGTCAAAGGGAAGAGCTCAGGAATCAGCAGCACAGGTTCTCTCGGATAGTTCCTCTGGCTCTTCTTCCACTTGCCCTGGCTGATGAAGGGTGGCTGCCTGGGATCCATGATCTCTTGATGGTAGTGCTGCACAGGAAAAGCAAGGGGGCATGGCCACCATTCTCAGGAGGGACCTCAGTGACAGCCATGAGCAGGTGCACAAGGGTTCGCCTTGTTCTGCTTCTTTCCGAGGAGGCGTGCTGGTGGCTGTTTTCTCCAAGTTAGAAATGAGGCTGTAAGTTCTGTTTAGAATTCTCTCACTTTACACCTCCAAGGAACCATCCCTTGCCTTTCTCATGAGCAGACATATGTGTTGCTGCACAATGCATGCCAAGGAGCACAGGGCCATTTTCAGAAGAGACAGAAATACGTCCAAAAGGCCAGAGGTGGCTGGGCTTTTGTTGGTGGTGGTTTTCTTTTTGAAAGAAACCTAGGAGTGAGCCTGTTCTGCTGTCTGGAGCTCTCCCACGCAGGAGCACGGGGTTTACACACACTGGTAGTAGAAGCATCATCACCTTTCACTGGTCCCCACTCCACCACACAGCTGAACAGAGCTCGGGGTGTGCTGTCCTTCCTGTGGGAAGATTTGCATCTCGCACGCTAATCCTTACCCTTTTCATAAATACCCTCGCATCATCCAGTGCAACATCGACTTCTGTATCTAACAAATCTTATTATTCCTATTCACATTATTAATAAGCTTCTATTGAAAGCCAGGGCTGAATTTCTCTTCCTGGGACTAATGTATAAATTTAGAGGATTTCAGGTTTTCATTACACTGTTAAACTTAAGCAGTTGCCTCCTTTTGTTCTGCCTTTCAAACAGGGTCTCTAGACACGACCCTAACAATTTCAAATGTCACCCCCCATTTACTCAAGTATTTTACTGCAGGAGCCACCTCTTTATTTTTCATCCACAACCAAGTCTTCTACCTACTGTTTAAAGAAATAAAACAAAGTAGAGTTACTGTGGCTCTAAGACATTTAAAATGGAGCCAGCAGGTCACTCTAGAGGTCACTCTTACAGAGGCCTGAATGAGAAGTCACAAACGATACCATAAACTTCTAAGTTGGCAAAGTCTCGAGCAACAGTGCTTCTCAAAACCCCAAGAACCTCTGAACCACAACATAAACCATAAGGTAAAGAACTCAGTTAACCATCTAACCTGAAGGACAAGAGCACCCCAAATACCCTCCAACCACAAACAACTTGTCAAACTTCTTTCCTTTATAAACCCTGGCCTAGAAATGCCAAATGGGACATGATTTGAGGTGCTCCCTGAATCTGTGCTTCCCAAATTGAAATTCTAAGACTCCAAATAAATGGGTCTGTTGTCTTGCAGCTTAGTTTGCCAAGTCTCAGTTGACACTACCGATACATGCAGGAAAGCAAGATGCCCTATTGAAAATTGTGCCTTAACCCACTGCTCTGTGACATGGACACACATGAACTAGTAAACTATTCCCAGCTAATTCTGGGGTATCTGATAAGTGCCAGGCATGTGATACTGAAGATATTACTAAAAGAAAAATAGACAGTTTCTGCCCCCAGAAAGTCATAATCTAAAAGGGAAGCAATTAATAAAATAATCACCCCCAAGTGCAGGTACCAGCTGAGATACCTGCAGTGAAGTTCTATGACCTCCCTGGGGGCCTCCCCCAGGCCCAAGGATGCAGGCAGGCACATGCATGGAGGCGGTTGTTGGGGTGTCCAAATGACTCTTCTGAGTCAATGAACCTTGAGGTGAAAGAGTTAGACTGACCAGACCCAAGTAGAGGACACATAACCTATGACCATGGTAAAAGTGTGGAAGTTTCCATCTCCCCCACATCATCACCCCCTTAGCTCTCCAGCTGATATCCATGCCCTGTCATTCGAATCCCTTCATCAAAAATGCCAGTGATTCCTTTGTTTCCTTAACCCTTCACTGAGTCGTGCGGGCTCGCCTGTAACTCTGGTCACCAGAATGGGCTGTCAGTGGGAGCACCCAGCAGCAAAATCCTGCTGGTTATTCACACCTGCAGCCTTTGCACACTCTTTGAGGGGTGCTTCCCAGCAAAGCCCACCTCTTCTCAAAATTCCTACATGTCCCCTAGTCTCCCCCCTCTAACCTACTCAGCCAATGACCTGGTTTATTTTCCACTGAGAGATACAAGAATTCAGAAAGAAACTCCCACCCCTTCCATCCACCTTTACCACCTTCCCTTCTACCAGGAGGTAGAGTACAATGGACGGTGTGTCCTGCTCTCCAGAAAGCTCTGTCTCTCTGCTTGAGCTCTGGATTCTAGACAATGTCACTTTCAAGGGTGTTTCCATTATCATTTATTCCACTTGCATCCTAAATTATCACTTCATTCTGTGTTATTTGAACATTCCCATCAGAATAAAAACATACTCTAGCTTTCCCTAACTTAAATATATTCTCCTCCAGCTATGAAACTATGCCCCTTCTCATCATTTTGGCAAAGCTGGCCACCGTTTTTCTTCAATAACTTCACAACTGGACTTCCATCCTCACTTGCAAAGGTCTCTTCTGGTTTTTGCCTTATTTAATTTCTTGGTAACATTCCTCCTTGAAATGTATTATTCACATGGCTATATATTCTAGGTTATTCTTTATAGCCCAGTTTGATGACATAATATCCAGAGACAGCTGGAAACAGCATCTCCAGCCTGTCCTCTCTCTGGAACTCCAACTTACCAACACATCCTAAAAGCAGGCTTCATTTACCCCTTGTAGCAGCAACTACACCATGCCTCCTTGAAATCATTCCACCTTGAGGCACAAGAGGATGGCATTCCCAGCCTGTGGTCAGCTGCATTCAGTCCATAGGACTGAATTTTGGCTGACAGAAAGACAAGCAGAAGGGGTCATTACTGCCAATCCAGCCAAAGGCACATATGTGTCACTGCACCACTTCTACTGGTTTTCCTCTAACATGCCACCATGGGACCACTTGTCAAGAGGGAAGAGCCACAAATGGTAACACCCTGGATCTTGAGTCATGTCTTGGAGCAGGGTTTCCCTGAAGAGTCCACTCATGGTAGACTTGGTTCAAGAAAAATTAAATCACTGATACAGGGAAGAAGACTTGGCTCAACAGATAGAACATCCATCTACCACATGGGAGGTCCACAGTTCAAACCCAGGGCCTCCTTGATCCATGGTGAGCTGGCCCATGTGCAGTGCTGAAGCACACAAGGAGTGCCATGCCACACAGGGGTGTCCCTCACATAGGGAAGCCCCATGCACAAAGAGTATGCTCCATAAGGAGAGCCACCCAGTGCAAAAGAAAGTTCAGCCTGGCCAGGAATGGCACCACACACATGGAGAGCTGACACAACAAGATGACACAACAAAAAGAAGAGACACAGATTCCAGGTGCTACTGACAAAAAAAGAAGCAGGCACAGAAGAACACACAGTGAATGGACACAGAGAGGAGACAACTGGGGGGGAAGGGGAGAGAAATAAATTTTTTAAAATCTCTAAAAATAATAATAGTAATAAAATAATAAATCACTGATACAGCATTTTGTGATCCTTTCAGATCCCATCTTCTGCCCTTCTTACAGTCTTCCCCATCTTATCAAATGGCACCAAAATCAAACCACTTCTTCATAAAATGTCCAAGGGTTACATCACACTCTCCTCTTTTCTACACGCACTAATCCCAAGACATCAAGTCCTGCCCATTCCCACCTACTTCTCCTGGCCACCTCCTCCCTTGCTAAACCATTTGACAACCTCGTCGCTGGTCTCCTTGCCTCCATTCTTTTCCACACCTCTGAAATCCATTAGCAGATAGTCTACAAATCAATCAATCTATACTTTCATTCATCTACAGGAAAAAGGTTCAATGAATATGAAATCAAATTTATTTGTCCCAGTCCCCAAAACTTCCTACAAGGTGGCCCCCACCTTGTAGAAGTTCTCAGACTTCTTCCTTAAGTCTCCTGAGCCATGCGAGCAGGGTACAATCTGGATACGGCAGCTTCTGAGCTGACGAAGCTGAGCTGCCACGTGTGGAAAATAGTCAACTAAGGCCATCAAGCCACAATTAAAGTAGTAATCAAGTGCTGAATCCCTTACTGTGATGGTGTGAGCAAGAGGCTCGCCAGGGGAAAGATTCTGGCTTACCTGTTCCCTTTCCCTTGTGAATAGGACTGGGTTGGATGGGGAGGTGGGAGGTGGGGTGTTGAGTCCTTGACTGCAGCTCCCACCAGAGAAGCCACGGGCTGGCTGTGCACCAAGTCTGGTGTGGGGAAGGCAGCGCTGCCAGGTGAGACCCCCAGGTAAAGGCTCTGGGATCAGAGGGACCCCAATCCAGGCAGCCCTGGACTCTTCAGACCAGAAAGAGGATGTGGGCTCTGCCGGAATCCTCTCAGCAAGAATCGGATGCAGCAGATGGTCTAAAAAGATTCTGGGAATGAAAAATCTCCACACCCAAGGGAAGACCCTCCCAGGGGGGCATACTGTCAGGAAAACCCAACTTTAAATGTTAGAAGGGGAGCCTGATCACCTCCCAAGAGGACCCCAGTACCTCCAGAAATTCAGGGGAAAGCCATCTTCTCCAGGTCTGAAAAGAAAGAGGAAAAAAAAAAAAGAAACCTGATGTTTAGGTTCAGCTAACTGCAGTTAGCTTCTGGTTCCACCTTCACTAAGATAGTGGAGGTTTAATTACAGTGGGAAAAACGTTGATGGGTTTAAGTCTTAATGCATCCTGAAAATTGGTCTGGATTTGGAAAATCTTGATTACAGGAAAATGGTTTGGTTTTTGTAATACAGTTTGATCTGAGTATAAGTTTACACAGTGAAAAAGCTTAGCCAGAAATAAATCTTTGTTTTGGTGCTGAGTTGCAAATAAGCTTGCTTTGTAAACAGCAAGGGTAAACAGAAAGTCCTATTAAAGGTTTGGTTTGAAAGTTTCCTCTTCCAGGAAGTGGACTTGGCCCAATGGATAGGGTGTCTGTCTACCACATGGGAGGTCCGCGGTTCAAACCCCAGGCCTCCTTGACCCATGTGGAGCTGGCCCATGCACAGTGCTGATGCGCACAAGGAGTGCCATGCCACACAGGGGAGCCCCACATGCAAGGAGTGTGCCCCATAAGGAGAGCTGCCCAGTGCAAAAGAAAGTGCAGCCTGCCTAAGAATGGGGCCACACACATGGAGAGCTGACAAAACAAGATGACACAATGAAAAGAAACACAATTTCCCGGTGCCGCTGATAAGGATAAAAGCAGTCACAAAAAAACAGACAGTGAATGGACACAGAAAGCAGACAATTGGGAGAGAAATAAATTAAAAATCATTTAAAAAAAAAAAAAGAAAGAAAGTTCCTTATTCCTAGGATTACAGTGGTTGCTCAGGGACAGCCGTGCCAGGGGAATAAAGGTTGTGGGTCAGATTGATGAGCTTTGTGCTTCTGTCTCTGTTGTTCAGAATGTTTTCATGCCTCTGGACAATGATGCTGAATTGTGTAATTGTGTGAAGTAGTGAACTTTGGTTAACCTGGAGCCCTCCCTTGCCACTGGCAAAGGAGTGAAATGATTGTAGTTTATAAAGCAAAACCATGGAGTCTGAATGTGCACACGCTCTGCTCTCTTGCCTCTGGGTCCATCTGATTTGCTGGGGCTCGGGGGTCATCTGTGTCTGCACCATGCACCGTAGTTTATTGGAGCTGGCCCCAGTCAGGATGGCTGGTGGAACAATGGCTTGAATCATGACCCTGCCAGGACAGGGGTCCCTGGGAAGGCACCAAGCCTGGAAAGTTTTTTCAAACCATTTAGCAGGCTGGAACTTGCTGCCATTACCTTCTCCTTCCTCCTCCTTTAGGGAGATGCATGACAGCAGTGGAAAGCCAGGGGCTGGCCTCTCCCAGTAAGTCCACACCTTCAACTCGTAAGCCACATTCCCATCTGATCATGTCCAGCTGCCTAGGAGGGGGGAGGTGGAGGGGTGCTGAGCAGAGCCAGGATGAATGCAATAAAAATTCCTCCCCGAGGGTGACACAGCCAAAATACATTTGCAAAATTAACTTCTGCCCAGATTCTGCCTCTCTGAATTTCTCTTCGCATGTCTGTGTAAAAATGCTTTGAAATGTTTTGAAAACTGTGTAACTGGTAAAGTACATTTGTCCAGAGAAAAAAACTATTGCCTACAACAAGAAACCTCTAATTACTTAATAGCCCTTTTAATGGTATAGCTGGGAAACTGTCTGACAATAAAGTCATAAAAAACTGCAAAGGAAAAGAACAATTTGGCTTGGCAACATCATGCTAAATATAATCAGCCTATCTCCCAATACCCCAGAAATGCTAAAGGTAAAAAATAATAATAATTCCTCCATTTTAATCTGTACTTAACTTTGTGTTCAACTTTAAAATCTATGCTTAACCTTGTCAGTTTGCGTGTGCCTAGAAAATCAAATTTAAAGTCCGCTTGTTGAATAACAGTAAAAAAGTAGCTGGACTCAGATGTGATCTTTGTCCACAAGCCTCTCCTGTTACTTTTACTGGATCTGTGGTTGCTGCTGGGGTTTAGTGTATACCCAGGGGACCTGAATCTCTGGACTGACCATGTGATAGCCAGGCCCTGAGCCTTGACAGACTTGCAACTCCTACACTCTGGTTTATTGGACTTACCCCACTCAGCTAACATGGAGGTGAAGAAGGTCAACCACCACACCAGGGAGCCAAGAGGGCCTACAACTGAAAGCAGGAGAATTGCATCCAGCATCCATATGGAATCTAAGCCCCCTCTTGATATAGATTTGGAGTGGACACAACCATTCCAGGGTCCACAGGATGGAGGAACAGTGTATGGATTAGAGCAGACTTACTGATATTCTATTCATGAAATATTGTGATTAGTAATCAAAGAAAATGTGGCATTGGTGTGGAGAAAGTAGCATGGTGGCTGCTGGGGGTAGGGAGTGAGAGGAAGAGATGAGATGTGGGGGCGTTTTCAGGACTTGGTGTTGTCCTGGGTGGTGCTGCAGGGACAGTTACCAGACATTGTATGTCCTCCCGTGGCTCACTGGGTGAACTGTGGGAGAGTGTGGGCTATGATGTGAACCATTGACCATGAGGTGCAACAATGCTCAGAGATGTATTCACCAAGTGCAATGAATGACTCATGATGATGGAGGAGGTTGTTGCTATGGGGGGAGGAGTGGGGTGAGGAGGGTGGGGGGTAATATGGGGACCTCATATTTTTTAATGTAACATTAAAATATAAATAAAGACTAAAAAAAAAACGTAACCAAGAAATGAATTTTTAAATACCAATACTGTCTTGCTGGTAAATTTAATGCATAACTCACAAATGAAATTTATTCAGTTATTAGAAAAGCAAGAAACTTCACAGGATTGTTACTAATAAAATTCTTGTGGCTTAATTATAAATTCACCTTAAGGTAAAAACTTACTAAAAACTGTAACTAAAAATTAAAATCATTTTATAAGTACTTATATATATGTGTGTGTGTGTATATATATATAAATTTATAACTAAACTACTATAGTGGAGTAAATATAACCTAAATTTCAGCTATTGTAATAGTAATATTAAATTAATTTACCTCTGTTTATGTCTACTTCAAGGTTATCTAGTGCTTATTATAATGATAGTAATCATAATTCAAACCTATCTTATAGTTATTTTATAACTAATTTAACCCTTAAACTTCAACTATTGTGATAGTAATTATAAACTGCATTTGCCTTTGCTTACGGTTCCTGCAGATCTGGCCCACCCCTTGACAATTCAACTTAATAATTAGACTATGGGAAACTTATAGTTGGATTTAGAAAAGTTTTATGTATATCACTTTTGTGTCATTCTAAATAATTTTGTTCTTCGCAATTCTTTACCCTTTTAAAAGGAAAGCTGTCTTTTCCTTGACCTTTCCCAATAATATAAATTAATTCTGATTGGCCATTTCCACGAGGAATCAGAAATAACTGTTGCCAGGTTTTCCAAAAGTAAGGAGTGCTCTTCCCAGTGTACGAGGCCTTTCCTTTGCCCAAAAGGCCTTACTAAGCAACCCCCATTGTTCAGGCTGTCTCAGAAGAAAGTGAGTCAGAGCTACCAGATTTCTTTTCAGTCTAAGCAGAAGCCCCAAATGCTTGCCAGGTTCCTCCAAACAATGTAACCAGGAAAACCAGTGAGAAGATTATACTCTGGATTAGCCAGCAAAGAAAAAAAGTTTTAAACAACTAAGTGGTGTTTCTGTATCAAACTATGCATGTCTGCCTATTTGCTCAAATTGCTGAAGTTAAATATGCAGTTATATAAGTAATATATATATAGTCCTAAAACCCAAATTAAACTAGGTGGTATTAAAAAAATGTATGGAAATCTGAATACAAAAACTATTCAAAAAGTTATAAAAATCCTTATTAAGCTACAATTGGAACAAATTAAGTAATTGCTTTATATTCCAAAGCCTAAAAATCAGTATGATTTAAAAATTATTCACAGTTTTAAAATGATCAAAAAGAGAAGATTTTAAGCCCCTGTACAGAAAAAGAAAACAACATTCTTTGTTTAAAAAATAACAGTTTCAATTTGTTTAGCTTAAGTATTATCTCTTTGGTTTATGGGATACCAGGTTAATAAGTTTACATTATATATATGGAATCTTTAAAATAATAAAAGCTGTAAGCTCATGTTTAATAAAATTAAATTAAATATAGGCCTGCTTTCTCTTAAATGCACAAAGAAAATCCCATTGCGTACTAATTGTAATCTAAGGTAAATTTGCCAGTCTGTAATTGTTGTCAATTGTAAAGAGTTTATAAAAACATCTTCCCAACTGAAGCATTTAAATGGCTCTAGTTCTAAGGGCCATTATTAACTAGAAGCCTGGATTACTATGAATAGCAATAAGTAACTTCATAGCAATGAAACCTGTCTGAAAGTCACCTCAATGTGCATATTCAAGTAGTAATAATAAAAGTTTCCTCTATTCCACTGGGAATCTTCTGTTTTAATTTTACCAATAAAAAATAGGTTTACTTCCACTGCTAAATTAAAATGCCTGCTAATTAACGTCTTCAAGATAAAAGTGTAAAAGCAAAAAGCAAAGGGGAAGCGGGCATAGCTCAACTGATAGAGCATCCATCTACCATATGGAAGGTCCAGGGTTCAATCCTCAGGGCCTCCTGACCCGTGTGGAGCTGACCCATGTGCAGTGCTACTACATGCAAGGAGTGCCATGCCACACAGGGATGTAGGGGTGCCCCATGCACAAGGAGTGCACCCTGTAAGGTGAGCCACCCAGTGTGACAAAAGCACAGCCCACCCAGAAGTGGCACCACACACACGGAGAGCTGACACAGCAAGATGACACAACAAAAAAGAGATGCAGTTTCCCAGTGCTGCCAGATAATGCAAACAGATGCAGAAGCAAATGGACACAGAAAGCAAACCACCAGAGGAAAGGGGAGAGAAATAAATGAAAATAATTTTTTTTTAAAGTAAAAAGCAAAGTACTAAAAAGTTAAGTTCATTTAATATGTAACACATTGCATTGAAATGTTTAAAAGATATATAAAAATCAAGAAGTAAACTTGAGCATTGTCAAACTCTTTTACATTCAAAACAGGCCTTGAATACATTGTAGGTTGCCTCTCCATGTGAGTTATTGGCTGTTTGGTCACTGACCTCTAAAACAATAAAAATATCTACTACTTCTCTGGTCATGCTCCTGAAGTGGATGGAACCTACTTTGCAATTTCAAGCTCCTGCAGCAGCCAGCAGTGGCTCAGTACAGCCAAATGTACATTGGACATCATCTTCAGACTGGCACTGTTTCAGAGTGCCAGAGAGCACTAGGCACCAGTCCAGTAAAACCTACTCCCTAGTTTCTCTCTAGAGTCAAAAGTACTGCTTCTGTGAAGAACATACAAAGTGGAACAATAAATACCAGAATACTGTAAGTAGAACTTGAAACACAATTGGCATTATGGCCTGCTCCCAGGGAGAGATAACATGTGAAGTATTGCAAACCTGAAACTTAAAACTATTAATTGAAGCTCAAAACCCTTATGCATTAAGTAACAGCCATCTTGGCTGAAAACATTGGAGTCAACAACCCTTTTAATCTAAAGGCCACCAAACTAACTTGGCGGCAGCCTCTCACAGACTTTACCCCATACAGCGTAAAGAGTGTGCTTATGGCCAGGGGCCACCATGGCTTATAGGTAACTGGTTCATTATAACAGGCTCAGCCCCCCTACCACTCTACTGTGTGATAAAAATGAGGCTTGCTTACTAACAGTGGGTCACCTTTTTAACAGTCACAATTACCAGGAATTATTCAATTAAAGCCAAAATGTAAAAAAAAAAAAACTTTACTCTGCAGTTCTGATCACTCCCACAGCTAAAGGTAAAAGAAATTTCCAAGTTGGTGCATTAATCCTGAATGAGACCAGCTGCCCAAGAAAGTGCCAGTTCACCTGCAGCACCTGATGAAGCGCATAAGTGCCAATCACTGAACAGCCTGAAATGTATCTTCAAAACAAAGCTAAGTACCTAAATCATTATCTATTACAATTTCTCTCTGAGGGTTAACCAAGAACTTAAAATACATATATACTGTTCGCCACCAACTTTTAAAAGAGGTGCCATCTTTACGGGCACCTAATCTTTTCTACCTCTGTAATCCAGTGTACTCTTTAAAAAAAACAACATGTATTCTAATTAAATTTGTTTCTTTCAGAATGAGCATCTTATTAGCCATGTGAACACTTCATCCAGCTTCATACAAAATGCCAGATCCATCTTCCTCCAGGCAAAATAAAATAACAAAGTTTTTACACCTTGTCAGGTAGAAACTACAGCCCATGGCCAGCAGGAAGTAGCTATGGAAAAAAGATCATCTGCCTTCAGCACCCCTTTAAGATGAAAGGTGTAAACTCTCTAAAGAAAAACTAAAAATTAATCCATGTAAGCACCAGTAACCCCCAGGATTCTGCTGTGCGGAACGAGGACTTCTCCTGGGAATAGGAAGAGGCCCCGGCTGTTGCGCAGGGGCTTTGTGCTTCATCCCACACTAGGAAATTGATAAGTGGAGTAATCAATCAAAACAACAAACAGCCACCCACCTCATAACTCCAGCAATAATTATGCCAAAGCTTAGCAAGTAAGCTACCATAAAGGGGGGAAACGATAGGAGCCCTGGGTGGGGGCTGCGCATCTCTTTGTAAATAACCTGGGCTGTGTGTATCAGACAAGGAAAGGCTGAGCTTCACCTTTCCTAAGGATGCCAACCACTCCAGTCTCAGGAAGCCAATTAACAATGTAAGCTCTAGAGACTTGGAATATTCAGGGAGGATGCAAACTAAACATGTTAATTCAAGCCTACCTGGAATGTGGGAAATAAGTGTTAACTCAAGTTTTGAGAACTCAAACAAAGGACCATTTGGCTCTTCCTCTATAGGAAAAGAACCCAAAAATCCTATTTGGGGCTTGGGTTTTTGGACAGAGAAGCTCCCAAGCCAGTCGTAAATAAATTTTTGCCTTCCCAAAATTATTACTGAGCCCTGGCCTTCCATGTGCAATTATTGAACCTCTTGATTCCACAGCACCCTTCTGGTTTGCTGATACAGTCTGACTCTCAAGTCAAGGACAGTTTCTTGCTGGAGGAGTTTATAATTCACATCAGCACAGGAGGAATGCTGTTTTCATATTGAAGAATAAAAGCTGTATAAGCAAGCCAGAGCTCCAACCTGCCAGAGAGAATTGGTTCACGAGGGTTTCAGAGTTCAGTTTATGGTGATCTTGCTGGGATATTTAAAGGTGAATCTCACACTTTATTTTAAATTTACATCAAACTGAAAGCTTAATTTTTCATGGTTGGTGGATACCATTTAAAAAGCCAGCACTTGTGAATCATAAAACTTAAAATTGGAGTAACTTTCTTAAGTCTACAGAAGGTGAAACGTTCCACCATATACAAACCGATGATGAGGAATCTTAGTTCGGTCATTTGTGTTGTAAGAGTTGTGGCCAACTTGTTGTGAATTCATTACCCTCAAAATTCTAGAAATTAAAAGAATTGATTTCATTGAAAGAATAGTGACTATTATTAAGCATCCAGTAGCATATAAGAGAATACACTTGGAGAAATCCGACTGTGTTTCAACTCTGCATGAACATGACATGCCTAATAGGCATGTACAAGGGAACTGTATTGTGACCTGAATGGTATGTTCACTTCTGACCAAATTTTCTGGTCCCTTTTCAGACAATAAAACCAAGTAAGGTGGAACTACCATCAGGATGTCCTCCATGCCCAAACAAAACCAAAATGTCTTTTTAGACTCTGTGCCCCAGTTTTAATTTGATCAGCAGAGTGAAATGTAGAAGAGAAAACAGGTGTATTCACTGCAGGGAGAAGGATGCACAGATATGAAGGGTCAGGGTTTATTATTCTGTCTAGATGGAAGTCTGGCATGGGAAGGGAAAGTGGGAAAACAACAGTGTGGGGGAGGCCTGAACTTGCACGTCTCTAGGTGAGGCCCAACAGTCATTTCATTTCAAAGACCCTTCACTCTATGCAAAGCTGGAGACCATCAAGATGTGAAATGAAAAATTTTAAAAATAAAACATAAATAAATAAAAAGGTGTGGAATGCTAAAAGCAAGTGACAGTGATCAACAGCTCTGCTACACAGTAAAACAAAACTCTCAGGCACTAACTGTCACTACCTCACCTTCCGAAGTGAATATTGTAATAGCAGAGGCAATCTGGTGAGGTAGGCGGGAGCTCTTTGGAGAATTTGATGGTAATCTTCACATTCTGATCATGTCTCGTCTGGCTGACCACTTCCAATTCCTGAGATTAAAATTTAAAAAATAACATCCAGTGACTCGTCTAAGAAAACTAAGCTTCCTTGCATAAGAAATAAATGATTACATCAGTGGGCTATCCAAAGCAGTCTATTGGGCACAAACATGCATCGTATCAAGTGCAGCTCTACCAAATTGAACCGTGAGCAGGTGACGTGCCCGTTTTGACTCACTGCCGTGCTTCAAGTCCTGCCTTGTGTCACCTTGAGGCCCTGAAAAACCCCACGACAAACCTCCTTCTCCAGGGACACTGAAGCCCCTCTGTATACAAAAGTTATAAATGCCGTGAATTTATGCAGTAAAAAGAGCAATGCAAATAGAGCGTGATGTCTTTAATCTTTAACTATTCAATAAACTGCTCAAGGCTGTTTGGGTAGGAAGGACAAAGCCCAAAGATCCAGACAATAGGACTCCAGCTACAGGTATCAAGAAAAGGGGACTGTTACCCAGAAGCCTTCTTCGCGGATGCCCTAGGCCACATCAGTGGCTCTCAACACCTCCTTATCCCCGCTCTGACATTCATCCTGTTTTATAAGGTTCACAGAACAAGAATCTAAATCAAAACCTTGTTCGGCGATTCCATCTCTTTAGTCCCAGCACTCCGTGCCACACTGCCACCTAGTGGGCATCAGGAAGTGGTGCATGAACAAACAATCCCAAACTTCCCCGAGAACTGGCTTTTGACATAAAACAGACCTATTCCTTTTAAGAACAGCAACTAGTAAAGGATTTCATGTTATTTATTATAACTTAATATTTACATGGATTTAAATATATATACCACAATCTCAATTACAAATGACAACATATGGCAGTGACTTGCTGAGTTGCAGTAAATCGTTAGTGTCCACATTACCTGGAGCCCCTGTACTGAGAATAATTAAGATGTTTCAGGCCTTCGGTCACAAAAAATGGTCTGTCTGGAAGTATTAGTCCTAATTTATGATAATCGTATAAAGTGTTAAAGTCTCAATTTCTAATATAAAAATTTACTTTAGGGAAGCGGACTTGGCCCAGTGGTTTGCGCATCCATCTACCAAATGGGAGGTCCACAGTTCAAACCCGGGCCTCCTTGACCTGTGTGGAGCTGGCCCATGTGCAGTGCTGATGTGGGCAAGGAGTGCCTTGCCACGCAGGGGTGTCCCCCGTGTAGGGGAACCCCATGCGCAAAGAGTGCACCCTGTAAGGAGAGCTGCCCAGTGCGAAAGGAAGTGCAGCCTGCCCAGGAATGGTGCCGCCCACACGGAGAGCTGACACAAGATGACACAACAAAAAGAGACACAGATTCCCATGCCGCTGACATAACAGAAGCAGACAAAGAAGACGCAGCAAATAGACACAAAGAACAGACAACCAGGGCGGGGAGGTGGAGGGGAAGGGGAGAGAAATAAATAAATAAATATATTTTTTTAAAGTTACTTTACATTTTACACATAAAAGTTAGAAATTGTTTTACAAATTATTTCTCAACCAGTTTCCAGACACATCCAGCAAGCAAAGTCATCATATAAAAAATTTCATGAAAGATAACAGCAGGCATCATTTAGTAGAACCTGCCACACATCGTGTGCTTCATACATACTGCGGAATTACATCATCTCAGAGATGCAGTGCAGATGATAAAAATAGGCATTCACCTTTTATGTAATCAAGTTGATCAGTCTTCATTATGTGGACTCTGGATTTTGTGTCTTTATTACAAAAACAAAAAACAAAAAACTGGAGGAGAGAGGCAAGATGGTGGCTGCGTGAGCTTGCCTGGTAGTGTCTCTGCAGGGGGTGGCTGGGCAGCGTTGAAGGCTCTTTGGGACCGCGCTGTTTCGGGGATTTTTGCTGATTGGAAGGTGTCTGGACGTCAATTCGGTGGGAAGTGAACTTAACCAACAACAAGTAACTTGAGTAAGAAGAAAAAAGTGACAAAGAGAAGATATAACACCAATGCAAAAATAACAACTAATTAACCTCCAAAAGCAGACAAAGAAGCTAAGGAACTGATTAAATTCGTCAAAATAAAGAGATGACCAGAAAGCAACAAAAATCTACGAACCAAACCAATAATCAGGAAAACATGACTGAATCCAATCAACAAACCAATAATCACAAAGGGGAGCAAAACTTGGCACAAGCAATGAAAGAACTCAAAACATTTATCACCGACAAATTTGATGCAGTAATGAAAGAGGTTAACAACATGAAGACATCACTTGGAGGGGAAATTGCAGACATACGCAAAAACATAACAGATATGATGGGAATGAACACCACAGTTCAAGAAATCAAAAATACACTTGCAGCAAATATCAGCAGACTAGAAGAGACAGAGCAGAGAATTAGTGATGTGGAAGACAGTACATCAGAAATCAAACAGATAGTAGAAGGGGTCAATAAGAAGATAGAAAAAATCCAATTAGGATTTAGGGACCTGAATGACAATGCAAAACGCTCAAACATACGTATTATAGGCATTCCAGAAGGTGAAGAGAAGGGAAAGGGGTCAGAAGGAGTGTTGCAGGAAATAATGGCTGAAAACTTCCCAAATCTACTGAAAGAGACAGATGTACATATCCAAGAAGCACAGTGCACTCCACAAGTCATAAACCCCAACAGGCCCACCCCAAGACATATACTTATCAAATTATCCAAGGCTCAAGACAAAGAGAAAATCCTAAAAGCAGCAAGAGAAAAGAAAACCATCACATACAAGGGAAGCTCAATTAGATTAAGTGCTGATTTCTCTTCTGAAACCATGGAGGCAAGAAGACAGTGGTATGAAATAGTCAAGGTACTAAAGGAGAAAAACTTCCAACCAAGAATACTCTATCCAGCTAAACTAGCATTCAAACATGATGGAGAGTTCAAAATATTCACAGACAAACAGAAACTGAAAGAGTATACCAACAAGAAACCTCCCCTTCAAGAAATTCTAAAGGGAGTTCTGCAGGAAGAAAGGAAAAAACAGGAAAGGCAAAGTTGGAGGAGAGTATAAGACCAACAACAACAACAAAAAAGACAAAAAAAATATACAAACAAAATATGACAAACACAAATCCAATCAAAATATGGCTAACACAAATAATTCCTTGATAGTAATAACACTGAATGTCAACAGATTAAACTCACCTATCAAAAGATTCAGACTGGGACATTGGATAAGGAAATATGACCCATCCATATGCTGTCTACAAGAGACACATCTTAGACCCAGAGACGCATGGAGATTGAAAGTGAATGGCTGGAAAACAATCATACAAGCTAACAATAACCAAAAAAAGGCAGGAGTAGCTATATTAATATCAGACAACATAGACTTTAAATGTGAAACAATTGTGAGAGACAAAGAAGGATACTACATTTTAGTGAAAGGAAAAATCTGTCAAAAAGATCGAACAATCATAAATATCTATGCCCCTAACAAGGGTGCCTCTAAATACGTCAGGCAAACGCTGGAAAAACTAAGTGAAAGAATAGATACATCTACAATTATAGTGGGGGATTTTAATACACCACTATCAACTCTGGACAGAACATCTCAAAAGAGAATCACCAAAGAAACAAAACATCTGAATAGTATATTAGAGGAGCTCGATCTAATAGACATATATAGATCGCTACACCCAAACACAGCAGGATATACATTTTTCTCAAGTGCACATGGATCATTCTCCAAGATAGATCATATGCTAGGCCACAAAGAAAGGCTGAACGAATTCAGAAAGATTGAAATCATACAAAACATTATCTCTGACCACAGTGGAGTCAAGCTGGAGATTTGCAAGGGACAGAAGCCCAGATTTCACACCACGATTTGGAAATTAAACAGCACACTCTTAGAAAAAAAGTGGGTCAAAGAGGAAATCTCAAAAGAAATCAATGACTACCTTGAAACAAATGATAATGATAACACAACATACCAAAATTTATGGGATGCAGCAAAAGCAGTACTGAGAGGGAAGTTTATAGCCATAAATTAATATATCAAAAAAGAAGAAAGAGCAAAAATTGAAGAACTAACTGCACATTTGAAGGAATTAGAAAAACAACAACAAAGTAACCCAACAGGAAGAAGAAGGAAGGAAATAACAAAGATAAGAACAGAACTAAATGAAATAGAAAATAAGAAAGCACTTGAACAGATAAACAAGACCAAGAGCTGGTTTTTTGAGAAGATTAACAAAATTGACAAACCTTTAGCAACACTAACAAAGAAAAAAAGAGAGAAGATGCAAATACACAAAATAAGAAATGAGAAAGGCGATATCACCACTGACCCCACAGAAATAAAGACTATCATAAGAGGATATTTTGAAAAACTATATTCCAACAAAAATGACAATCTAGAGGAAATGGACAAATTCCTAGAAACACATAAGCAGCCCATATTGATGAAAGAAGAAATTGATGATCTTAACAAACCAATCACAAGCAGAGAGATAGAATCAGTTATCAAAAATCTCCCAACTAAGAAGAGCCCAGGGCCAGATGGCTTCACAGGTGAATTCTACAAAACATTCCGGAAAGAACTGACACCAATCCTGCTGAAACTATTCCAAAACATCGAAACGGAAAGAACATTACCCAACTCCTTCTATGATGCCAACATTACCCTAGTACCAAAGCCAAACAAAGACATCACAAGAAAGGAAAATTACAGACCAATTTCTCTAATGAACCTAGACGCAAAAATACTTAACAAAATACTTGCTAATCGTATTCAACAACACATTAAATGTATTATACACCACGACCAAGTGGAATTCATCCCAGGTATGCAAGGATGGTTCAACATAAGAAAATCAATCAACGTAATACACCATATAAACAGATTGAAGGAAAAAAATCACATGATTATATCTATTGATGCAGAAAAAGCATTTGACAAAATACAGCACCCTTTCTTGATAAAAACACTCCAAAAGATTGGAATACAAGGGAATTTTTTGAACATGATAAAGAGTATATATGAAAAACCTAAAGCCAATATTGTTTACAATGGAGAAATCCTAGACTCCTTCCCTCTAAACTCAGGAACAAGACAAGGATGCCCACTGTCTCCGCTCCTATTTAGCATTGTCTTAGAAGTACTTGCACGAGCACTGAGGCAAGAACCAGAAATAAAAGGCATTCAAATTGGAAAGGAAGAAGTCAAAATTTCATTATTTGCAGATGACATGATCCTATACATAGAAAACCCTGAGAGATCTACAACGAAGATTCTAGAACTCATAAATGAGTTTAGTAAAGTCGCAGGTTATAAGATCAATGCGCAAAAATCAGTAGCATTTCTGTACACCAATAATGAGCAAGATCAGGAGGAAATCAAGAAACAAATACCATTCACAAAAGTAAATAAAAAAATCAAATACTTAGGAATAAATTTAACTAAAGAGGTAAAGAACTTATACAACGAGAATTATACAAGATTGTTCAAGGAAATCAAAGAAGACCTAAATAAATGGAAGACTATTCCTTGTTCATGGATAGGAAGACTGAACATTATTAAGATGTCTATCCTACCAAAACTGATCTACACATTCAATGCAATCCCAATAAAAATCAACGCAGCCTTCTTTAAGGAACTAGAAAAACTAACTATGAAATTTATTTGGAAAGGAAAGAGACCCCGAATAGCCAAAGACATACTGAAAAAGAAAAACGAAATTGGAGGAATCACACTACCTGACTTCAAAACATACTATAAAGCTACGGTGGTGAAAACAGCATGGTACTGGCATAAGGAGAGACACATAGACCAATGGAATCGAATTGAAAGCTCTGATATAGAACCTCACATATACAGCCACATAATATTCGATAAAGCCACCAAACCCTCTCAATTGGGAGAGAGTGGCCTATTCAACAAATGGTGTCTGGAGAACTGGATAGCCATATGTAGAAGAATGAAAGAAGATTACCATCTCACACCTCATACAAAGATCAACTCAAGATGGATCAAAGACCTAAATATAAGAGCCAAGACCATAAAAACCTTAGAAAGCAGTGTAGGGAAACATCTACAGGACCTTGTAATAGGAAATGGATTTATGAATATCTCACCAAAAGCATGAGCAGCAAAAGAACTAATAGATAAATGGGACTTCCTCAAAATTAAAGCCTTCTGCACCTCAAAGGAGTTTGTCAAGAAAGTAAAAAGGGAGCCCACACAGTGGGAGAAAATATTTGGCAATCATATATCTGATAAGAAACTTATAAATTGCATATATAAAGAACTCCTATATCTTGAAAATAAAAAGATAAACAACCCATTTAAAAAATGGGAAAAAGACTTAAACAGACACTTCTCCGAAGAAGAAATACAAATGGCAAGAAAGCACATGAAAAAATGTTCCAAATCTCTAGCTATCAGGGAACTGCAAATCAAAACTACAATGAGATACCATCTTACACCCATAAGATTGGCAGCTATGAAAAAAACAGAAGAATACAAATGCTGGAGAGGATGTGAAGGAAGGGGAACACTCATCCACTGCTGGTGGGAATGCAGAAGGATCCAACCATTCTGGAGGACAGTATGGCGGTTTCTCAAAAACTAGCCATAGATTTGCCATATGACCCAGCAATACCACTGCTGGGTATATACCCAGCAGAACTGAAAACAAGGACACAAACCGATATATGTACACCAATGTTCATAGCAGCATTGTTCACTATTGCCAAAAGTTGGAATCAACCCAAATGCCCATCAACAGATGAGTGGATCAATAAAATGTGGTATATACACACAATGGAATACTACTCCGCTGTAAGAACAAACACACTACAAACACATGTGATAACATGGATGAATCTTGAGAACCTTATGTTGAGTGAAGCAACCCAGACATTGAAGGACAAATACTACATGACCTCAATGATATGAAATAAACAAGCTGCCCTAGATAGCAAGAGACTGAACGATAGGCTTACAGAAAATCAGAGGGTGGAGGAAGGATATGAGCCGATGTCTGCAGGGGTGGAATTTAAGACGAGATGGTGGTAAGTATGAACACAAAGAAGAGATAAAAGGGGGGCAAGGGGTTGCCTTTGGTTGGGGCTTTGTGGGTTTGAGGGTGGATGGGGAGGGACGGATGGGTAACGTTGCCCAAAAGTGGGGGGAGGGAGGGGTAGCATACGAACACAGGAGAGGGTCAGGTGTTGGTGGAGAGTAAAATGCCGAGAAAATCATATCAAAATATAATAAAGAGGGTTACCTGTTTAGAATGCTCGGAGGGGAGGGTCTGATGCAGGACGGGCTCCTGGGGAATGTCTAAATGCTCATTCTGCCAGAGTGGGTGACACCATGGGGTAGAAACCCAAGTAGTGAGAGTGGGGGTGGACCCACATCCTGGGGAGGACTAATGCCATCAAATAGAGGGAACTGTATCCCTCGAGAGAAAGGGTGGCTCCCAGGGCATTGGGGCAGCTGAGCAAGTTAGGCCCTGAACACTATTCCATCTATCTCTGGAAGTGGCTCCTCAGGAAACGGAGGTTGGCTGCCACTGTGGGCACCAAGGTGGAAGGGAAAATGGACGTTAAATGTGTGGAACCAAAGTAAATGGGGGGTAAGAGAGGAGTTTCTTGAGAGTACACAAGGATGGATATAAAACATGTAATATTACACCATAACATATAGGAGATGACAGACTGATAATGTAAACCATAATGTAAAACATAGGATAACTAAAAATGTAAAGAACTGTGTATCCTAAAGTATGCACCATAATGTAAGCACAGATGTCACCTTGTTAGAAAGCTAATGTCTCAGACTCTGTACATCACTTTAAGTAAATATGATATGAATAGGGCGTCAGAGTATCACTGTGGAAGGGAAAAGGTTTTCTGGTGGATGTGTGGGAGTGCTGTATATTATATATATACATTGCTGTGGTCTAGGACTCCTGTGAAGAAAAGCTGAATAATTAGGGGGGGGGGGAAAGATAGGATGTGGAATTTTTTCAAGTCAACATTCTTTATCTAAGTTCTTTATCTAACTTTATCCAAGTTCTTTATCTATCCTTTAAACCCATCGCTATATGCCATTCCCTAGTAAGGGACCATGACATTATATTGGGCTTCAAATTTCGGGGAGTTCTGGATCACAGAGTGTTTCAACAATGGCAATGGAGGGATACTGGTATGGGATACCAATGACAGGTGATATATGGCTGACAGGGAGCTGTACAGAACATATGTCCAGGGTGCATGGTAATGATTGGATATACTCATAGTGGCAACAATTAAAAACCACAGCAGGGGGGGTACTGGGTTCCTGGCCAGTGGTGCTCTGTCGTGGTCCCTAGGGGAGCAGCGACAGTCTCCCAGGTACAGCGGCGGGGACCGGGAGGGAGTGCGGGTTCAACAGTGAGCCCCTGATGCTAATGACTATGCTTGTGAGCTGATAAACCTAAAATAAGAACAAGGCCTAGAGCAACATTGTGCCTGGGAATTTCCTCCTGTCAGCCTTCATGTTACTCAAATGTGGCCAGTCTCAAAGCCAAACTCAGCATGTAAATGCAATGCCTTCCCTCCAGCGTGGGACATGACACCCGGGGATGAGCCTCCCTGGCAACGAGGGACCACTATCAAATACCAACTGATGATGCAACTGGAAAAGGACCTTATACAGAAGGTTCAATGCGGATCAGCAGAATATCCATGTCTACATAAAATAGCATGACTTTAAAATGCTGTTTGACCTAAAGTAAGGGGGAAATGGAAAGGAGAAATGAGTTTATATGGCTACGAGTTTCTAAAAAAGAGTCTGGAGGCTGGCAGAAGGATTGCCCTCATGCACAACTGAGCAGAGTCAGAGAGACAGATAAAGCAGATACAACCCCCCGCTATTGGTTCCTTTGAAGGCTAAAGAGACCCATGAGAGTTATGGTCATGGCCGATGGGGTTAACTACCAGGGCAGATGGCCCCTCTTTGGAAATGGTGTTTATGTGTGATGAATCTGGACTCAGATGGGATCTCCCTTCATAAGACTTTCATGCTAATGTGCTGGAGGTGCAGTTAACGTTGGGGTTTAAGATATATTTAGGGGATTTGAATCTCTGGACTGACAATGTGATAGCCAGGTCCTGAGCCTCAACAGACTCAAGCACCTACAATCTGATTTATTGGACTTACCACACTCAGCTAAGATGGAGTTGAAGAAGAACAATCACCACACCATGGAGCCTAGAGTGATTACAACTGAAAATGGGAGGATTGCATCCAGCATCTATGTGGAATCTGAGCCTCCTCTTGACATAGAGGTGCAATGGACACAACCAATCCAATGTCCACATAGAAGAGGGGGCATTGGATTGGGAAAAGTGGACATGGTGGACGATGGGTATGGGGAAAGGCAGGAAGAGATGAGAGGTGGAGGCGTCTTTGGGACATGGAGCTGCCCTGGATGGTGCTTCAGAGGTAATCACCGGACATTGTAAATCCTCACAGGGCCCACTGGATGGAATGGAGGAGAGTATGGGCCATGATGTGGACCATTGTCTATGAGGTGCAGAGATGCCCAAAGATGTACTTACCAAATCCAATGGATGTGACATGATGACGGGAACGAGTGTTGTTGGGGGGGGAGAGGGGGGGTGGGGGGGTGGGGTTGAATGGGACCTCACATATATATTTTTAATGTAATATTATTACAAAGTCAATAAAAAAAATAAAAACTAAATTAAAAAAAAAAAAAAACACTTTTTTTTAAGTTGAAAACTTTGACCCAGCAGAATATATTGTACTGTAACCATCACAGCCGAGGTTCGATTGCATTAACTGAATCCCTGGTAAGTGACAAAATCTGAGCCAGTGTGCTCACCTGTGTGATGATGACAACCTGTCTCTGTGAGGACGAGGCCATGGGGGTGAATGTCATGATGGACGAGGAGCTGCTCAAGCTCCCAGTGCAGTGACATAAGCACTCAAGCAAACAAAGTTCCTGGAAGACCCTGTTAGAGGAACAGCATGTAAATGTGTTGTCTAACTTGGAAATGCCATGGCATAGAATTGGCTAATGAATGAGGATCTCTGCTCCTTTCCCATCAGCCTTGAAATAAAAGGTGAGTCAAGCACCTTTGATTCAGAAAATTCGCTGCAGGGAAGGAGGCGATCAGCCGCAAGCTGCTCACAGTTCCCACCTGCCAAGCCTCATGGGGCTACGGAGGCGCTCCACGTGGAATTTATTTATCGCTATGGTTGAGCCTCAAGCATCCCCTGCCACCAAGGCCTTCTCTGTCCCTCCACTCACCTGGAGTCAGGGATGCTTCTTCCACCCCTCTTGGTTGCCCAGGGTCACCAGCTTGGGCTTCTGCTAGTGGCGGCTGGAGTCCAGCCTGCAGTTGAGCCGGCAGTGGGGTCTGCATGTTTTTGGAGATGGTAATAAATAGAAGTGTTACTACATGTTCATTCAAAATTTACAGGAGCAGATGTGGCTCAAGCAGTTGAGTTCCTGCCTCCCTCATGGGAGGTTCAGGTTCAGTTTGGAAAAAAAACCAAAGAACAAGCAAAACAAATGAAAAACCAATTCAGGGAAGCCAATGTGGTTCAGGGGTTGAGTACTGGCTTCCCACATACGAGGTTCCTGGTTCAATTAGCAGTACCACACACACACAAAAATTGCTTTATGCCTATTATGTGCCAGGCACCAGCAGGGCATAAGACAAAGAGCTTCCTCTTGAAGAGCTCATATACCAGTGATGGAAAAATAAAGATAACTGACAAAGAGCCCACTAGTGGAGGTGGGGCAAGATGGTGTCTGAGTGAGCGCAACTCATAATCTCTCCTGCAAAGAAGCAGCTGGATGGGGTTGGAGTCCTGCGGGAGCAGGCTGTGTCAGGGGCTTGCTGGACAGGAGGTGTCTGGACGTCAATTTGGAGAGATGGTGACAGAAGTGGTGCTTCCTAGAGGTAGAATTTTGGGTTTCTGATATGGAGGTCAAAAGATGTGGGGAGGTGGGACCCTTTCCCCTAGGGCTGGTGGCAACAGTGTTCCCTGAAAACTGTGAATTGTGTGGTGGTGTTCCCAAGCCCCGTGTTTCCTGGATGTATGGTTCTCAGGTCCATGTCCCCTAAGCCCCCATAGCCCACACTCCACAGACCCACATACCTTGAGTCCGTAATATCCCAGACTTCCCATTCCTGAATCCAGCACTCCCTGAGGTCCGGGATTGCCCCAGCCCTCCAGTTTTGGACTGACTCTGTGAGTGCAAGTGATTTGGTGGGAGACGCACAGGGGCCAGGTGAGTGCAGGCTGAATTTTCTGTTCCCCCCCTTCTTTTTTCTTTTTTCATTTTTTCCTTTTTCTTTTTTTTTTTTTTTTTTTTTTTTTTTTTTGAGCTTGGAGGAGCATACCAGCTGGCTTGGGGAGAGCCTGGGAAGAAAGGAGAGGCAAATCTGCTGAGAAAGCCCAATTTACCTAAACACCCTGGAATAGGAAGCTTAGTCTGGGAGAAGGTGGAGTCAGAAAATCAATTAGCCCTTCCCTAGCACACCTAAAGGAGAGGGACTGTGGGAGGTGCTTCCAAGCTTCCAATAGCATGTTTGGGGTTCCTGGTGAGGTGTAAGTGCTCTCCCGCTGGAAATAAACAGTCATTGTCTTCTGTGTTGAGTTGGTTCACCAAGGAACCACTTGAATCTCCTACCATACCCCTCACACAGCTTTCCTGCTGCCCTGAGAGAGAGGGAAATAAGGAAGGGAGAAAGGGGGAATGTCAGATTCCTAAGCATTTTATTTAACTGCAAAGAGGATTCCTTGCTTGAAACTTTGGGGTTTTTTTGTTGGTTTGTCTTCTTGTTTTTCCTTCCTCTTTATCCCCCCAAGGCCCTTTTTCTCTTCTTTTCATTTTTCTCTTTTTCTTTTTTCTTGCTTGCTTCCCCCCCCTTTGTTTGTCACCCCCATTTTTTTTTTCTTTTTCTTCCATTCTCTTCTATTTTACTTTTATTTTTTTTATATTAGCTGCTGCAGGGAGTGCTTCACATTTGCGGTGCTTCCTCATCCTCCATTTCCTCTTTTCTGTGTGTATTGATTTTGACCACCAACACTATCCCCTTTCCTCTACATCTTTCTATCCTCCATCATTTATTGTTCTCTTACATTCCACCTCTCTTTGTTTGGCCCCCAAATTTTCTGACTTTTTATTCCTAATAACTTTGTTCCTTTTCTGTCTTTTATTCACTCTTTATATTATTGTCTTTCTTTTCTCTTTCTTTTCTCCTGAAAACATTGGCCTTTTAATTCATACTATGTTCCCCCTCATATTCAGTTGACTGTCTCATTATAGGTGCTCTACTTTACTTACTGTTATAACCTTACACAGTTTACATGAGTCTAATATCCATTCTCCTGTATCTCGCATGGTTCCTCTGTTAACATTTACTATCAATACTACTATTATATATTTTCTTTTCTTACTCATTTTGCTTTCTGGTCCTAATATTTTCCTTCAAGTGAACTTAGCCAGCAACAAGAAAATAGAATAAGAAGCACAAAGTGACAAAGGGAAGACATAATGTGTATGCAAAAGCAACAACTAATTAAACCCCAAGACTAGACAAAGAAGCTACAGAACTGATTAAACCCGCCAAGATAAAATGATGACTAGACAGCAACAAAAAACTACAAACAAAACCAATAATCAGGAAAACATGGCCAAATCCAATGCACAAACTAAAAACCAGGAAGAGGAGTAGAATATTGAACAAGTAATTAAAACTCTCAAAACATATATTAGTGACCAATTTGATGAAGTGGAGGAAGAAATTAAGAATATGAAGAATATGAAGAAAAGTTGGAGGAAAGTGGACTTGGCCCAGTGGTTAGGGCATCCATCTACCACATGGGAGGTCCATGGTTCAAACCCTGGGCCTCCTTGACCTGTGTGGAGCTATTCCATGCACAGTGCTGATGCTCTCAAGGAGTGCTGTGCCACATAGGGGAGCCCCACGCACAAGGAGTGCTACCCCATAAGGAGAGCCTCCCAGTACAGAAAAAAAAAGTGCAGCCTGCCTAAGAATGGTGCCTCCCACATGGAAAGCTGGCAAAACAAGATGATGCAACAAAAATAATCACAGATCCTGTGCCCCTAACAACAAGAGAAGTGGACAAAGAAGAAGACGCAGCAAATAGACACAGAGAACAGACAACGAGGGGGGGGGAAGTAAGAGGAGAGAAAGGAAGAAAGAAATATTTTTTTAAAAAAAGGCACTATTTTAAAATCAACCCAATGAGGTACCAAAATATAATTATCTCTACTGCCCTGTTATTTGTGATTTATTTAATTAGACAGTAATAGAGTTTCTCCAAGTTGCAGAGTCCCCTCTTAGATTTTCCTGAGAAATCCCTGAGCTCTTATGTGATTTGGGCAAGGTACCTGTGAAGGTCTGGTTACTTCCTAGACTCAGGTGGAGAAACCAGTCCAGGTGTCCACTGTGGAGTGGCTGTGGCCATTGTGGGTTGTGGTTTAAGAGCCTGTTTCCACTGGGGTCAGGTAAACATGGTGTGGTGGGGGCATGAAGAAGAGCGGCAGAGGAGAACATTCTGGTGCACTGGGTTGTGCCTTGATTGGAAGGATGGAGCTGGGGAGGCAGGTCCTAGGGGGATGCACAGGCCATTGTCAGGACACGGATGTTTTAAGCAGAAGTTTAACCACCTGGCTGTGGGTAGAGAATAGAATGAAAGGGGAAAGAAGTGGAAACGAGGGAACCATTAGGTTTTCCCAGTGATCCAGGTAGAGGACAAAGATGGCTGGGAGGGGGTGGGTAAGTTTGGCGGTGGTGAGAAGCCATTGGATTCTGGATGTATTTTAGTGGCACAGAGAGAGGGGAAGACAGGCTTCAAGGAGGACTCCTGGAACTTTGGCCTGTGCACCTGGAAGACTTGCCCCCACCTGTGACAGAGGGGCCTACAGGTGGGCAGGTTTGAGGAAAGATCAAGAATTCAGTTTTGGACATGCTAAATTTAAATTCATTAATAAACATCCAAGAAGAGATGTGAAGAAGGCAACCCATGACTTAGATCTCTGAGTTGGGGTTCAAAAGGGAGATCTGTGCTGAGGACTTACATGAAGAGGCTTTGCGTATATGAGCACTAGAATGCAGGAAACTGGGGGAGATTCCCATGGGAAGGACAGCAAGGAGATATTTAAAAAAAAAAAACAGACTGAGCTCTTGGGAATTACAGCATGAAGAGGTCAAATAAGAAGTGCCCAGTCTCCTAGAAACCAAGTGAAGAAAGTGTACCTAGAAGGGGAGCGACCAGGAGTGCAATACCTACCCATGCTCATTAATCCCTGGGCTGGCCTTATGACTCGACTACAAGTGGTTAGAATTTCTCTGATTTATGGGCTTTGGGATTGTCTCTATCTTTTGGCTATTAAAAAGGAAGCTCCTGTGAAAGAGTCTGTCTGTGGAAATATATTTCCACATGGTAGTTGAATTGCCCATGTATATTTAACTTCAAATATATGCACTTTTTTTCCACAATGATTGTTACCTTTTATATTCCAATCAGCAACATTTTAGAGTTCCAATTGTTCCACATTCTATTGACATTTGATGGTGTTAGACTTCTAATCTTAGCAATTTCTGGCTGCATATTGGCATCTCATTTTAGTCTTAATTTTCATTTATCAAATGACCAATTATTTTGGTCACTCTTTTTCTCTTCCATTGCCAACTCATGTATTCCTTTGTGAAGTGTCTATTCAGGTATTTCATAATTGTTTCTGTGTGTTTTGTGTTGAATTTTCCAAGCTATTTACATATTCTAGATAAATGTTCTTTTGCATTTTCTCCTACTCTGTGTCCTGGATACTCATTTTCCTTATGGTGTCTCTTAATGAGGGTAAGTTCTGTTTCTGGTATCTATAATCATTTTTATGCTTCATGCTTTCTGGGTCTTGTTTAAGAAATCATTGCCAGTTTCCAGGTCAGAAAGTTATTCTTTGATGTTACTTCTGAAACACAGTTTAAGTTTAAGATCTCTTCTTCAATTCAAATTAACTTCTTTAAATGTTGTGAGAAAGGGGTCAAGAATCATTTGGGGAGAACTACAGTTTTACCAGTAAAATTTGTTAAAAACAATTCACTTTCCTCTGCTGAATTGCTTTTGGACCTTCATCAGAAACCAATTAGGCATAAAAGTATGGCTCAATTTCTGGACTTTAATTTGAATCTTCTGACACAAGATGCTTTGGCTCTTCTATATTATCTGTGTTTCCACTATTCAACAATCAGCATGTAGTTTCAATTCATATAAACCTTCAGGAATTATAATGAGATTGCATTGACTCCATTTGTGAAAAACTGACATTTTAAAATATCGGGCATGAGAATGATATAGCTCTTCTTTTACGTAGATATTTAAATTTACTCCTTGCTTTACAGTAATGTTCTTGCATATTTTCATTAATTTTAAGTATTTTATATGTTTTGACACTCTTGTATATGGATATTTTCTATTTCAATATCTAATCGTTTAGTGCCAGTACATAGAAATACAACTGATATTTAGGTAGTAAACCTAAATCCTGAGACATGGCTAAATTCACTAATTCTGGGCTTTTCTTGGTAGAGTCCTTAGGATTTTCTACTTAAACACTCATGATGAATGTGAACCCCAGGTTTTGTTTGTCCTCCTTCCTCTCCAGCCTTGTTTTTCCATCACTTGCCTTTTTGCAGGAACCACCTAAGTGTGTTGACTGGGATGGTGATGGTGGACACCCTTGCCTTGTACCCGTCTCGGGGGTCAGAGTGAGCGTTTCGCCATAAGGAGTCAGGTCCTGTTTTCAGGGATGCCTTCCTCCAAATGGGGTCCTGTTCCTTCTGAGCTAAGGATTGTCACCTTGGATGTATCTTGAATTTCACTGAATGATTTGTCCCAATTCATTGAGATGATCATATGTTTTTTTTCCTTCTTTGTTCTGTTGATATGGTGAATTACATTGATTTTAGAATGTTAAACTAAGCTTGAACTTGAGATGTAGAATCATGTCCTTGTCCATTTCTCCCTTTAGTTCTATCAGATTTTGCACATACATCTTGAAGCTCTTTAATTACGTGCATTAACATTTTTTTTCTGTTCTACCAATGAATTATCATTTTTAACATTAAATGCATCTCTTTATCATGTATTTATGTTGATTGCTTCATGTTAATAGAGTCATTCCAGCTTCTGTATGATTCAATTATGTTTGGTACATCTTCTTCTAACTTTTTTTTTTTTTTTAAAGATTTATTTATTTATTTAATTTCCCCCCCTCCCCTGGTTGTCTGTTCTTGGTGTCTATTTGCTGCGTCTTGTTTCTTTGTCCGCTTCTGTTGTCGTCAGCGGCACTGGAAAGTGTGGGCAGCGCCATTCCTCGGCAGGCTGCACTTTCTTTTCACGCTGGGCGGCTTTTCCTCACAGGCGCACTCCTTGTGCGTGGGGCTCCCCCACGCGGGGGACACCCTTGCGTGGCACGGCACTCCTTGCGCGCATCAGCACTGCGCATGGCCAGCTCCACACGGGTCAAGGAGGCCCGGGGTTTGAACCGCGGACCTCCCATATGGTAGACAGATGCCCTAACCACTGGGCCAAAGTCCATTTCCCCTTCTAACTTTTGACTGTCACCCTATCAGTAGTTGTATTTAAATGGAATCTCTTTTACACAGTGCATAGCTTCATCACATGGTATTTTACTCAGTAACTTCATTTTATTTTTGAGTGTCCATTTCCTTTACATAATGTGATTTCAGTATTCTTAGAAATCTACCACCATGGGGGCAGATGTAGCTCAGTGGATGAGTGCCTGCCTCCCATGTATGAGGTCCCAGGACCAATCCCTGGTTCCTCCCAAAAACAAAAAACAAAAAAAGAAACCAACAACAACAAAAAAAGAATTCTACCAACTGTCATGCAGTTTTATCCCCTGTGACCTATGTCCCCTTTTTTCCCTTTTATCAGAGATTAGGTTATTAATTTTCTAATTTTTGTTGTTGCTAATCAGTATTTCATTATATCTCCTCTATTGGTTCATTAGGTAAAATGCTTTTTTAAATTTTATAGTAATTCTAGGGATTACAATAAGCATCTGTAAATACCAGAGGCTCACTTTGACCACTTCACATATAAAAGACCTTAAAATGGTGTATTTCCCTTCCTCCACCCATACTGTTCTTGTATTGCCATACATTTTACTACTACATATATTAGTACACAGCTATTGTTTTTCCTTTTAAGACCTTTTTAAAATGAGAAATCAATGTTTTTTGCTTTCATTTATACATTTAGCATTTCTAGCATTCTTCATTCCTTGGTGAGAATTTGAGTTTCCATCTGGGATCATTTTCCTCAATAATGAAAAACTTTAACAGTTCTTGACTGAAAAGTTGTGGTCAGTAAATTATCTCAGATTTTGTTTGCCTGAAATTTTCTTTATCGCACATTTGATTGTAAAAGAAGTTTTTGCTATTTATAGAGTAGCATTTGGTTGGGTTGTTGTTTTTTCTTTCAGTGCTTGGGAGCTATTAACCCTTTGTCTTCTGGCTTACCCTGGTCCTGATGAGAGTTGGAGGGGACCTTATGGGTTCTCTGGGTCCTTACCCAGTGCTGAGAACTGAAGGGTAGGGTGAGATTCATCACACAAGGGGAAAAGTTTACTAAGCCGGCCGAGGTCAAAGACAAAGTCTCAAATCTTCCCCCCCCCAAACCCAGGAGGCAAGCGTTTTATTATTATAGAATTAGAGAGGTGGGGACAGAAATGCCACCGGATGAACCCACCTGCAAACTTGGGTCTGCAAGATGGGCATTTGAGGAAGGAGAAGGGGCGAGCTGATGGCCGCTGGTTTTGCCCACTTTCATTGTGCTCTTTAGAGTGTCCTTGGGTCTTAGGTACGGGGGAAGAGAAGCACAGGAGCTTGCTGGGGAGAGGAAACCAGGAATTTGCTAGGGAATGAAAAACAAGAACATACTTTGGGACTAAAAGACTTTCATTAAAAAATAGTGATGCACAGCTACATGCTAGGAATTACAGGAGTGAGATTACATAGTTAAAACTAAAGTGTCATTCATTAGCTCAATCTATAAATTAAAGCTGTGGTGTAACATGTATGTGACTGCTCTGGGTCTCACTCAGGGTCAGTGGTCACTCTGTTCTTTGTTTCCTCTCTTTCATGTCCCAACCCCTGCCCCAGTCAGCCTACTCTTAAGAAAATCAGGAGAAAAATCAGTCCATATAAACACACCCAGAAATAAGAGAGATGATGAAACCAGAAGATAAGAGTTTTATTACAGCTATTATAAATATGCTCAAGGATATAAAGGAAAATAGAAACATGATGAAGAATAATAGAAGATATAAAGCAGAAACAAGCAGGAGTTCAGAGCAGAAAAAACACTATATCTGAAGGAAAAAATGTTCCAGATGGCCATAAGAGAGGATTAGAAACTTCTGAAGGAATGACCCATAAACTTAGGAAAACTTCAGTTGAAATTGTCTAACATGAAACATAGAGAGAAGAAGAGGGACTCGGTAACTTGAGGGGAAGATATTGAACGATCCATTGATGTAACTGGAGTCCACAAAGCTGAGGAGAGAGAGGCAGAGACAAAAATATTTGAAGAAATAATGGACCAATTCTTTCCCCAAAATTTGATAAAAAATTATAAACCTGGAGTTGCAAGCAGATCAGTGAGCACCCAGTGGGTTAAACATAAACAAAGCTCCACCAAAGCATATCATACTCAAATTGCTGGGAACTAAGTATAAAGATTCTATTTTCCTCACTTTAAGCTTTGTCACAGCTGCTGTAAAGGGATCTCTCCCCCATGCTTACTGCTAGGTTACACCTGTGTTCAGCAGGGACTTTCCACTCTGATGGGTAAAGCAGAAACATCTCCCATCCATGGGTAAACTGTGAGGACTTTTCAACTTCCTCTCCCTCAGCAGTTCTTTCTTTGCCAACAGATTCTGACTGGCATTATGAAGTCTGGCCCATTACATATCCATCTTAAGATTTATCCAGAGGTTCAAGGGTATTTTCGTGTCTGTTACTCTGCCCCATGTATTCCCAAAGCTGCAACTGCCCTGACCCCAGACCCCTGACTCCCAGGCTCAGAGCCACCACTCTGCTGGTCATATCCCCTGAGGTATAGCCTGTGCAGGGTAATCTCTGTGCTCTCCTCATCTCCGGCCTTACCTTGGGGATCACAGGCTGGCACCACTGGTTTTCCACTGTTGTAGAAGTGTTGTGTGGTGCATTTTGTCTGGTTTCTAGTTGTTTGTGGTGAGAGGGCACTTGATATCTCTTACTCTAAGCTAAAGTCATGCTCTGATTTTCAGAATTTACCCTTGGATTGTGAGCTTCCTAACTCTCTTCAGCTTCAGAATTTATCAAAAATCTGTGGGAGTGGATGCAGCTCAAGCAGTTGAGCACCCACTTCCCACAGGGAGATCCCAGGTTCAATTCTAGTGCCTCCTAAAAACAAACAAACAACAAGCAAAATAAATGGAAAAACCAACTCAGGGGAGCCAATGTGGCTTAGTAACTGATTGCTGGCTTCAGCCTCCTACATATGAGGTCCCAGGTTCAATCCCCCATCCTGGGAGTTACTAGAGCCCCCATCAGTCTAATACACCATACCGCTGCTATTTTCTCTGACCCCAAGAGAGACTTCTTCTAGTACAAAGTTTTGATTCATGAAATTCCTCCTGGGACTAAGACTCCACCAAAATGAGTACAATAACCCAAAAACTCCCATTCCAGAGTCTAGCCCCATTCAGTTCTTGTTATCTCAGCTGCTTTTTTTTTTTAAGATTTATTTATTTACTTCTTCCCCACCCCCACCCCCACTGTCTGCTCTCTATGTCCATGTGTTGTGTGTTCTTCTGTGTCCTCTTGTATTCTCACCAGGCGGCAATGGGGTCTGTGTTTCTTTTTGTTGTGTCATCTTGCTGCATCAGCTCTCCTTATATGTCGCAACCACTCCAGGGTGGGCTGTGATTTCACATAGGGCAGCTCTCCTTGTACAGGGGCCACTCCTTGCATGGGGGGCACCCTTACGTAGGGGCATCCCTGCGTGGGGCAGCACTTCTTGCACACAGCAGCACTGCACATGGGCCAGCTCACCACACAGGCCAGGAGGTCCTGGGTATCAAACCTTTGGACCTCCTATATGGTAGGTGGACACTCTATCTGTTGAGCTACATCTGCTTTCCCCTCAGCAGCTTTCTGAAGTTGTAAATATAGGTGTTTTGTTATTTACAGATTGTAATGTACAAATCATTTGTATTATAACAGCTACATCATTGTTGTCAGCAGGGAAGTTCTCCCAGAAGTGAAAAATGTGGAGTATATTTTTGGGAGACATTTCATTTATAGATGAGAATCTGATCATTTTTCAAAGCCCTTTTCTCTGGGGCAAGGAATATAGAGATGCCAAAGGACTCCCCTTTCCTCTCCGTGCCCTCTGGCTGATGAATAGGATTAATGCCTTCTTCCTTATAGATACCACCTGGGTCAACCCCACCTGCACTCTCTTAGTCCTGCAGGTGAAGGGACATGGCCCTTTCCAGCCAGGACACAAATACCACCACACTGTGCAGGCAGAGGGTCTCAAAATAACTGCATCCTCGAGTTTGCACTGAGATCCCAGAGACATCACTTTTGTGGTGGCAGGTGAGCCCAATACTCCCCCCAACATCCCCTGATCAGTGCCTTGCTTGATGACAGGCTAAAGGTCAAAAAGTCCAGACTGTGGAAAGCGGATGTGGCTGAACCAACTGGGCTCCCGTCTATCATATGGGAGGCCCTGGGTTCGCTTCCTAGAGCCTCCTTGTGAAGGCAGCTGGCCTGCACCCACAGACAGCTGACAGCCCATGTACATGGAGAGCTGGCACAGCAAGATGATGTGACAAAAGGCTACAAGCAGACACAGAATAGCACACAGGGAATGGACACAGGGAGCAGACAGCAAGCAAGTGGCAAGCAGGGGGATAAATAAATAAAAATAAATTAAAAAAACAAAGTCCAGACTGTACCAGCCATGAGGATTACTGCCTGTGGGGGGCTCAGAAGGCTTTCTAGAATCATGAGGAAGCTCCAAGAGATAAAATCTGCTCAAACCTGTGCCCACACATATCAATTATTAATATTAAAAGTAATGTGGCCTTAACTATAGATAGGAGAAAGAACAAACATCAGTCAACATAAAAGCAAAGCTGTAGGAATTATTCACTCTGAAGACAAGAGAAAAAAAGAAGATGGAAATAATCAGAAGTCCCTGAATGACCCTGCTGGAAGGTTTCTGTGATAGCCAGTATAATCCCACCACCTCATGGTCAGTGATAATTCCACCAAAAAGAAGCCCACCAATCTCAGGGGACCTCCCAACAATGGCACAGCTGGTCCAGTCCACCAAAAATCCATGTTCAGGAGGGGCAGTCACCCTCCTGGGAAATCACTGGCAAAGGCAAATGCCACGATGTCATGTTGTATTGGCACCAATTGTACTTTCTGGCAGAAAGTTGGGGAAGAGGGCTCAGCCAGATTCACAGCTTCCACCCTCACAAGCACCTAATGAGAAGCAGAAATGGGCTAGGCATGGGGCAGCAGGATGGATATGGGGGTCAAGCTCCAGGAGAAATCCCCCCCCTCCATGATATATCTTTTTATAAATAAAGGTGCAAGAAGAGTGATGGTGTGGAAGAGCCAGCAGCTGCTCAGGGGAGAGGCCCAGCCAGAACTGGGATCTGTGCTCAGGGTCCCTGTAGGACTCGGGGGTAGGTGACGTGACTGGAGAAGGAGCAGCAGAAGTTCCAGCTAGCCCAGGCCAAGGAACCATGCAAGGAACTTTAGGGTAGCTAGCCATCAAACCATCCTTTATCTAAGTACCATCTTTAAAAATCATTTATCGAGATAAAAGTCACATAACAGAAAATTAACTGTTTTAAAGTGAACAATGCAGTGACACTGCATCCACTCCCACCTCCATCTGGTTCTAAATTCCAATGTTCTTAAGAGGAAGGTAATAGAATATAGCCTTGATCTACACACCTGCCAGGATAGCCAACGAGTAATCAAAACTAATGAGAAATACAAACTAAAAATGTGACTCAAGCCAAGAGTCAAAAAATAAAATTTGTCAGAAGAGATGGACTGATAATTACCTCAAATGTTGGGACTAATTGACAGGATTTTGAGGCAGACTAGAATAGATAAACACAGGGTCCTGGTAGAGTTGTGGAAACAATGGTAAGAGACAAGTGGAGGCTCTTGATAGCAATGTCTTGAGATGTTAGAGATTCCGATAGAGAAACCAAAGCCAAGTGGCCTTAACTGTGAGAAAAACAAATGTCCATCAACCTAAAGATAAAGCTAGAGGAATTATTCAATCTGAAGTTGAGAGAAGGAGAAAAAAGATGGAAAAACTCAAGCATCCCTACATGACTCTGCTGGAGGGTAAAATTAAATAGTCTAACATGTGTAACTGGTGTCCCCTAGGGGCGGGGGCAGGGGTGGTGGAATGCAGAGAACTGGGCTGGAATGATGGAGGCTATGGGTGGGTGTTCACCTCTTCATAGATAACCTGAGCTGTTTGTGTCCTGAGCTATGCATGTGGGACAGTGAGAATGGCAGCCCCGCCCTTGGTAAGCATGACAACAACTCCAGTCCGGGAAAAAAAGTTTAGCAAAGCAAATTTTATAAACTTTAAATATTCAGGGAGAATACAAACCAAATGTGTTAACAGCTTACATGGAATGTATGAAATCCATGCTAGAAGCTTACCTAGGATATGAAAGATATATGTTAATTCAAGCTTATTCAGCACTGAAACAAAGAATCATTTGGCCCTTCCTCTGTATAAAAAAGAACTTGAAAATCTTGTTCAGGGCTCAGGTTTTGAACAGAAAGCTCCTGAGTTTGACCAGTGTTAAATAAATTACTTTTTCCTTCCCAAAATTATTCCTGAGTCCTGGCCTTTCTATATGCAAATAATTGAACCTCTCTTGACATCTACAACAGGAACATATATGACAAAAGAATGGCCTGAACCATAAATTTACATATCCAAGATATTCAGTAACCCCCAATAACATTATCTGCGGTCACCCCTCGGGCTGAAGTGTGGTTTGCTGGCCCGGCAGGGGAGTGGCCGCGGTAGGCCTAATTCCGCTGCCCCCATAATAGGGTGGTTGGTCGGGCCCACCACCACCCCTGAAGGAAGCTCGGCATGGGCGCAGAGTGCCCTCGGGTCTCCCCTTCTCGGCAGCCATGCTTCCGCGGCCGCCCCTCCTCCCAGATGGCGCCACACGATGCCTTGTGGGGCGGCACCCTTCTTCTTCTTTCTCCCTGCGCAGGCGCAGGGTGGAAAATTCCAGTCTGCCCTTTTTCCCTCCCCCGACAGCAGCAACAGCCAGACGTGGGCAGAAAAATCCAGTCTGCCCTCTTCCCTTCCCCCGACAGCAGCAACAGCCAGGCATGGGCGGGAAACTCAAGTCTGCCCTCCACCCCAGCAACAGCAGCCACCAATCCCTAAACCCTGCCCCTTCCCCCAGCAACAGCGACAGCCAATCCCTAACCACCACCCCTCCCCCATCCAGTACCGCCCACTGACCTTTCACCGGCAACCAATCAGAACAGGGTGTGGCTTCAACCAATCAGCCTTCCCCAGCCCCTATAAAACTGTTGCCTCTCCCTCAATAAAGTGGACTTGCGTGTTTACCTTGTCTCCGCGGTAGTTCTTCTGCCGTGCGCCCTCCAGTCCTGAGAGCCCCCGACAAGGGCCTGGCCTCCCTTGTCCCCAGTTCGTCGCCTGCTTCTCCAGGTGACCCCTTCATCGCCTGCTTCTCCGGGCGACCCCTTCATCACCGGCTTTGCCGGGCGACCCCGTCAGCCAAACCGCGCAACCCCTGTGAGACCGACCCCTCGTCTGCTGCCAGACCGACCCCTCGTCCCAAGTGGGACCGATCCCTCGTCCCAAGCGGGACTGACCCCTCGTCCTGAGCTGGACCGACCCCTCGTCTGCAGCCAGACCCCACCTCTACCAACCGAGCAAGCCGCTGCAATTATCCACTAGGAAACCACACCGAGGCACAGCAGAGTCAAACTGCTGTAAACCAAAGAAGAAGATGAAGCTCTGAAAAACACTAGAGTAAAACAACACACACACAGAGGCCGAACACCCATCACAAACAGCAGAGGCAGGAAAGTCCATTTCTATGCTTACCTAGTTGACAACTACAGGATTGCCTGGGGCAGTTGACAACTTATAAAGAGGATACTTTACTATCAGTGCATGCCCACACTTGGCTGTGCCCACGCTTGGCCGTGCCCAGCACTTTCGTGCTAGGACATTGTGAGGCCAGAGTGAGTGGGCTGCTCGGCCTGCTCCCTTAAGAGCTGAACTTAAATGGAGAATCTGATCCTTTCACTGCTGCTTGTCACAGGCAGTTATAGAGAGAGATCAACTGCCCAGGAAGCAAAAGGGAGGTGCATCCTCTCACCAACCGGGCTCTGGGAATCTGGAGGGGCTTCTGGGGACAGGAACAGGACGCTGGTGTCTCTGGCATGCTCCAGAGTATCCGATGTGGTTGCTGCTTCCACGTGCCAGAGGTGGGGACCTTCTGGCCGACAGACCCCAGCGCTGAGGCCCCTGGCTCAGCTCAGACATGCCTAAGGCCCTGGAAAGAAGGAAACAGAGGCACAGGCCTGGTGAGCCTGGGCTGGGAACCAACAGCGGTGCTCTGAGGAGCTGGCCCTCGAGCAGGAGTGAGGGGGTCTCCAGGCCAGGGTGGGGCCTCACCGGTTCTGCGAGGGGTCTGCCCACACCCCAGGGAGGGGGCTCATCCAGGCCCAGCTGTGCCTCCTCCCACTGTCCCAGGCCTGGCCCCTCTGTGGGGGGGTCAGTCCTCCGAGGGGCAAGGGCTGGAAGGGGGTGGCCCTCGGGGAGCACCTGGCAGCAGGAGCCAGCCTGAGAGCCGGAGGGTGGGCTGTTCGGCCGGGACAGCCCCCAGACCCTCTCAGGAGCCCCTCCATGTTGGAGCTAAGATGCCAGGAGCTGCCAGGGAGAGAAGCTGCTTTCCTCACCGCCTCGCACAGACCCTGCTCCCCAAATGGGGGCCTCACCTGGAGGCTGCAGCCTCCTCCCCATCCGCCAGCCTTGACGCAGAACTCCATGTACAACTCTACCTGTTAGGGGGCTGTGGGGCTGGGGATTTAGGAAACCACCCCATGGGAGAATCCGTCCCACGTCCAGCCTGGAAACAGGGCCCTGGATGGTGCCGGACTGTTGGGAGCGGTCAATACGAGTATACACTGAATTCAGCAATGCCGGCAACATGGTCACCAGAGCAGAGCCCACTTCATTGTTCTTCTCCCTCCCTGCTCCTTTGTTCTCCATCTTCCCGCCACTGCCCAGACTGATAAGATAGTGCGCAGGCGCAAGACGCGAAACTAAAGTCTGACTCCCACCCCGGCAACAGCAACAACCAATCCTTAGCCTCCACCACCTCACTCCCCGCTCCTCCCCCTCTGGAGGGTATATATACTTTGTCCCCTTTAATAAAGTTGCCGTTTGATCAGAACCCTGTCTTGCTGTCATTCTTTGTGTCTCTTGTCCCACCATTCTTTCTCGACAGGTTTCGGGTCTCCGTTGCCGTCCCGCGGGCCAGGACACCGGACCAGACGGGGCTCCTAAACGGGGTGCTGAGGGGCTCGTGCTGCTCCCCGCTGTGTGCTGCTCTGTCAGGGCAGACCCCCCCGCCCCCAACCCTCTGCGTTTGTCCCCATTCATGCTTCATGGGGAGGGCTCAAGAGCATTGCCCTCTGGGAAGAAGGTTCTGGAGAGGCAGCCATCCCGCCAGGCCATCTCTGCTTCCTGAGGCCCTGCTCTGAGAGACGCGAGGAGCCTCAGGGCCCTCCCTGCTAAAGCCAGAACTGCAGCTCTGAGGAGGCCCCAGGAAAATGGGCTCAGGGAGAGGGAAGCCGAGGAAGGGGCCACCAGGACTCTCAGGGAAACGCGCAGGAACGCCCGGACTCTGTGGAGTGCCAGTGGCCTGACGGGACAGCGAGGGGCTGGGTTTTCCACTCTCCAACGGGCCGCGTTGCACTGCTGAGAGCTCCCCGTGAGAGACCAGGATGTGCCCCGGGGGGGTCTCAAGACACTTTGGGGCAGAAAAGCAGGGAGACAAGAAAACAAGTTCTGTCCAGTCACCCGGCCTGAGGTGGTACTTCACGGTGAGAAAACTCCCCGTGGAGGGTCCACTGGCCTCTCCGGCCCTCCTCCCTAGGCCTCTTTATAAATATTTCCTATATTGGGACATTCTGGGGCCACAGGTGAAGGACCTACACAGACCCATCCCTCCTCCCACACCACGAGTGGAAATCTGGGCTCGCCTACCTCAGGCAGCAGCCTCTTCACTGTGCTGATTGACACAGTCTAGAACCTTCCACAGCACCCGCAGGCAGGTACTGTGAGTCTGTGACTCGTGTGTTAGACCACCTGAAAATACTGAGTCCGATCACGTGGGCCTTTATTCCTGGTTCTTCCTTCTCTATCACATATTGACAAACTCTTCATGGAACTCACAGGCTCTAAGGAAAATGTACCTGAGCAAGAAAAGCTAGGCTCAGCAGATCCTGCCATCTGTGAGAAACTGGGGAAGCCACTGTATCACCCACGGCGTGTGTCTTCAGTATTGGCATGTGCAGGCCCAAGTTGTGTGTGTGTGTGTTAGAGAAGGAAGAACCAGGAAGCTTTATAAGGACAGTGGCTCTTCCTTTAAGTGAGTTGAGAAAATTCTGGAACCAGATCAATGAGGTTTTTTGGAAGGTTCTACTAGTTTCTTGAAGAGTAGAAGGAGGTAGGGACTTAAACTAGATATTTGATATATGCTGCTTATTTTCTCTGAAATAAAAGACTGCTTAACTGTCCTCTGAAAATGTTGCCTGCCCCTTGCTGAAGGCCTCTGTGTGTGCAGCATGGCCTAAGTACAGGCAGGCCTTGGGGATATTGTGGGTTTGGGTCCAGACCACCTCAATAAAGTGAATATCACAATAAACTTTTTGGTCCCAGTTCCTATAAAAGTTAGGTTTATACCACACTGTAGTCTTCCAAGTGTGCAGTAGCATTGTCTTTTGAAAAAACAATGTACATACCTTATCTAAAATGTGACACAGAGACATGAAGTGGGCATGGGCTGTTGGAACAATGGTGCCAATAGACGGGCTCGACACTCACAGATTGCCACGGACCTTCAGTTTGTAAAAAATGCATTTTCTGTGAAGTGTGACAAAGGAAAGCGCAATAAAATGACGTGTAGTTGCTAATTTACTGTCTCTCGTTAATCCTCACTGTCACCTCCATGGCAATGATTAGGATTTTCTCCATTTTGCCGAAGTGGAAATTTAGTCTCAAGAGACAAAACCATTACTCAGAATTACTCAACGAGTAATGCCCAAACCAGCTCCAGATCCGGTGTTCCACTAATGCCCAGTTCCACATGTTAATCGCTACCTAGTTCCTCTCACAAGTATATGATAAAAGTAAATCAACAGAAATAACCTCAGAGTAAAATAAAGGCCCACGTGATCGGACTCAGTATTTTCAGGTGGTCTAACACACGAGTCACAGACTCACAGTACCTGCCTGCGGGTGCTGTGGAAGGTTCTAGACTGTGTCAATCAGCACAGTGAAGAGGCTGCTGCCTGAGGTAGGCGGGCCCAGATTTCCACTCGTGGTGTGGGAGGAGGGATGGGTCTGTGTAGGTCCTTCACCTGCGGCCCCAGAATGTCCCAATATAGGAAATATTTATAAAGAGGCCTAGGGAGGAGGGCCGGAGAGGCCAGTGGACCCTCCACGGGGAGTTTTCTCACCGTGAAGTACCACCTCAGGCCGGGTGACTGGACAGAACTTGTTTTCTTGTCTCCCTGCTTTTCTGCCCCAAAGTGTCTTGAGACCCCCCCGGGGCACATCCTGGTCTCTCACGGGGAGCTCTCAGCAGTGCAACGCGGCCCGTTGGAGAGTGGAAAACCCAGCCCCTCGCTGTCCCGTCAGGCCACTGGCACTCCACAGAGTCCGGGCATTCCTGCGCGTTTCCCTGAGAGTCCTGGTGGCCCCTTCCTCGGCTTCCCTCTCCCCGAGCCTGTTCTCCCAGGGCCTCCTCAGAGCTGCAGTTCTGGCTTCAGCAGGGAGGGCGCTGAGGCTCCTCGCGTCCCTCAGAGCGGGGCCTCAGGGGAAGCAGAGATGGCCTGGCGGGGTCGGCTGCCTCTCCAGAACCTTCTTCCCAGAGGGCGATGCTCTTGAGCACTCCCCATGAAGCATGAACGGGGACGAATGCAGAGGGTCGAGGGTGGGGGAGGGGTCCACCCTGACAAGGAGGCACACAGCGGGGAGCAGCGCGAGCCCCTCAGCACCCCGTTTAGGAGCACCATCTGGTCCGGCACCGTCCAGGGCCCTGTTTCCAGGCTCGACGCGGGACGGATTCTCCCATGGGGTGGTTTCCTAAAGCCCCGGCCCCACAGCCCCCTAACAGGTAGAGTTGTACCTGGAGTTCTGTGTGGAGGCTGGCGGGTGGGAAGGAGGCTGCAGCCTCCAGGTGAGGCCCCCATTTGGGGAGCAGGGTCTGTGCGAGGCGGTGAGGAAAGCAGCTTCTCTCTCTGGTGGCTGCTGGCATCTTAGTTCCAACATGGAGGGGCTCCTGAGTGGGTCTGGGGACTTTTCCCAGCCGGACAGCACACCCTCCGGCTCTCAGGCCAGCTCCTGCTGCCAGGTGCTCCCCAAGGGCCACCCCCTTCCAGCCCTTGCCCCTCAGAGGACCGACCCCCCACAGAGGGGCCAGGCCCAGGACGGTGGGAGGAGACACAGCTGGGACTGGATGACCCCCCTCCCCAGGGTATGGGCAGACCCCTCGCAGAGCCAGGGAGGCCCCCACCCTGGCCTGGAGACCCCCTCACTCCTGCTCGAGGGCCAGCTCCTCAGAGCACGGCTGTTGGTTCCCAGCCCAGGCTCACCAGGCCTGTGCCTCTGTTTCCTTCTTTCCAGAGCCCTAGGAGCATCTGAGCTGAGCCAGGGGCCTACCTCATCCCAGCCCAGTTCTCTGCATTCCACCACCCCTGCCCCCCACCCCTAGGGGACACCAGTTACACATGTTAGACTATTTAATTTTACCCTCCAGCAGAGTCATGTAGGGATGCTTGAGTTTTTCCATCTTTTTTCTTCCTCCCTCATCTTCAGATTGAATAATTCCTCTAGCTTTACCTTTAGGTTGACTGATGTTTATTTTTCTCCAATCTACAGCTAAGGCCACATGGCTTTGGTTTCTCTATCAGAATCATTTTTAATTTGTATTTCTCATTAGTTTTGATTACCTGTTGGCTATCCTGGCAGGTGCATGGATCAAGGCTACATTCTATTACCTTCCTCTTAAGAACATTGGAATTTAGAACCAGATGGAGGTGGGAGTGGATGCAGTGGCACTGCGTTGTTCACTTTAAAACAGTTAATTTTCTGTTACGTGACTTTTACCTCGATAAATGATTTTTAAAGATGGTACTTAGATAAAGGATGGATTGACGGCTAGCTACCCTAAAGCCCCTTGCATGGTTCCTTGGCCTGGGCTAGCTGGAACTTCTGCTGCTCCTTCTCCAGGGACTTCACCTACCCCTGAGTTCTCCAGTGACCCTGAGCACAGATCCCAGGCCTGGCTGGGCCTCTCCCCTGAGCGCTGCCGGCTCTTCCACCCCATCACTCTTCTTGCACCAGTACAACATGACACTGTGGCAATTGCCTTTGCCAGTGATTTCCCAGGAGAGTGAATGCCCCTCCTGAACATGGATTTCTGGTGGACTGGACCAGCTGTGCCATTGTTGGGAGGTCCCCTGAGATTGGTGGGCTTCTTTTTGGTGGAATTATCACTGACCACGAGGTGGTGGGATTATACTGGGTATCACAGAAACCTTCCAGCAGGGTCATTCAGGGACTCTTGGTTATTTCCATCTTCTTTTTTTCTCTTGTCTTCAGAGTGAATAATTCCTACAGCTTTGCCTTTATGGTGACTGATGTTTGTTTTTTCTCCCATCTATAGTTAAGGCCACATGACTTTTAATATTAATATTTTGTATGCATGGGCACAGATTTGAGCAGATTTCATCTCTTGGAGCTTCCTCATGATTCTAGAAAGCCTTCTGAGCCCCCCGCAGGCAGCAATGCTCATGGCTGGTACAGTCTGGACTTTGTTTTTTTAATTTATTTTTATTTATTTATCCCCCCGCTTGCCACTTGCTTGCTGTCTGCTCCCTGTGTCCATTCCCTGTGTGTTATTCTGTGTCTGCTTGTAGCCTTTTGTCACATCATCTTGCTGTGCCAGCTCTCCATGTACATGGGCTGTCAGCTGTCTGTGGGTGCAGGCCAGCTGCCTTCACAAGGAGGCTCTAGGAAGCGAACCCAGGGCCTCCCATATGGTAGACCAGAGCCCAGTTGGTTCAGCCACATCCACTTCCCACAGTCTGGACTTTTTTATCTTTAGCCTGTCATCAAGCAAGGCACTGATCAGGGGACATTGGGGGGAGAATTGGGCTCATGTGCCACTACAAAAGGGACTTCTCTGGGATCTCAGTGCAAACTCGAGGATGCTGTTATTTTTAGACCCTCTGCCTGCACAGTGTGGTGGTATTTGTGTCCTGGCTGGAAAGGGCCATGTCCCTTCACCTGCAGGACTAAGAGAGTGCAGGTGGGGTTGACACAGCTGGTATCTATAAGGAAGAAGACATTAATCCTATTCATCAGCCAGAGGACATGGAGAGGAAGAGGGAGTCCTTTGGCATCTCTATATTCCTTGCCCCAGAGAAAAGGGCTTTGAAAAATGATCAGATTCTCATCTATAAATGAAATGTCTCCCAAAAATATACTCCACATTTTTCACTTCTGGGAGAACTTCCCTGCTGACAACAATGATGTAGCTGTTATAATACAAATGATTTGTACATTACAATCTGTAAATAACAAAACACCTATATTTGCACCTTCTGAAAGCTGCTGAGGGGAAAGCAGATGTAGCTCAAAAGATAAAATGTCCACCTACCATACAGGAGGCCCAAAGTTTCGATATTCAGGACATCCTAGCCTGTGTGGTGAGCTGGTCCATGTGCAATGCTGCTGCATGCAAAGAGTGCCGCCCCATGCAGGGATGCCCCTGTGTAAGGGTACCCCCCATGCAAGGAGTGGCCCCTATGCAAGGAGAGTCACCCTGCATGAAACCACAGCCCACCCAGGAGTGATGCCACACACATGGAAAGCTGATGCAGCAAGATGACACAACAAAAAGAAACAGATCCCTAGTGACACCTGGTGAAAATACAAGAGGACACAGACGAACACATAGCAAATGGACACAGAGCAGACAATGGGGGTGGGTGGGTGGAGAAGAAAATAAATAAATCTTTAAAAAAAAGACAGCTGCTGAGATAACAAGAACTGAATGGGGCTAGACTCTGGAATGGGAGTTTTTGGGTTACTGTACTCACTTCTGCAGCTTCTTAGTCCCTGGAGGAATTTCCTGAATCAAAACTTTGTATTAGAAGAAGTCTCTCTTGGGGTCAGAGAAAATAGCAGTGGTATGATATATTAGACTGATTGGGGCTCTAAGAACTCCCAGGATGGGGGATTGAACCTGGGACCTCATATGTAGGAGGCTGAAGCCAGCAATCAGTTACTAAGCCACATTGGCTCCCCTGAGTTAGTTTTTCCATTTATTTTGCTTGTTGTTTGTTTGTTTTTAGGAGGCACTGGAATTGAACCTGGGACCTCCCTGTGGGAAGTGGGTGCTCAACTGCTTGAGCTGCATCCACTCCCACAGATTTTTGATAAATTCTGAAGCTGAAGAGAGTTAGGAAGCTCATAATCCAAGGGGAAATTCTGAAAATCAGAGCATGACTTTAGCTTAGAGTAAGAAATATCAAGTGCCCTCTCATCACAAACAACTAGAAACCAGACAAAATGTACCACACAACACTTCTACGACAGTGGAAATCCAGTGGTGCCAGCCTGTGATCCCCAAGGTAAGGCCGGAGATGAGGAGAGCACTGAGATTACCCTGCACAGGCTATACCTCAGGGGATATGACCAGCAGAGTGGTGGCTCTGAGCCTGGGAGACAGGGGTCTGGGGTCAGGGCAGTTGCAGCTTCGGGAATACATGGGGCAGAGTAACAGACATGAAAATACCCTTGAACCTCTGGATAAATCTTAAGATGGATATGTAATGGGCCAGACTTCATAATGCCAGTCAGAATCTGTTGGCAAAGAAAGAACTGCTGAGGGAGAGGAAGTTGAAAAGTCCTCACAGTTTACCCATGGATGGGAGATGTTTCTGCTTTACCCATCAGAGTGGAAAGTCCCTGCTGAACACAGGTGTAACCTAGCAGTAAGCATGGGGGAGAGATCCCTTTACAGCAGCTGTGACAAAGCTTAAAGTGAGGAAAATAGAATCTTTATACTTAGTTCCCAGCAATTTGAGTATGATATGCTTTGGTGGAGCTTTGTTTATGTTTAACCCACTGGGTGCTCACTGATCTGCTTGCAACTCCAGGTTTATAATTTTTTATCAAATTTTGGGGAAAGAATTGGTCCATTATTTCTTCAAATATTTTTGTCTCTGCCTCTCTCTCCTCAGCTTTGTGGACTCCAGTTACATCAATGGATCGTTCAATATCTTCCCCTCAAGTTACTGAGTCCCTCTTCTTCTCTCTATGTTTCATGTTAGACAATTTCAACTGAAGTTTTCCTAAGTTTATGGGTCATTCCTTCAGAAGTTTCTAATCCTCTCTTATGGCCATCTGGAACATTTTTTGCTTCAGATATTGCGGTCACCCCTTGGGCTGAAGTGTGGTTTGCTGGCCTGGCGAGGGGAGCAGCCATGGTAGGCCTAATTCTGCTGCCCCCATAATAGGGTGGTTGGTCGGGCCCACCGCCACCCCTGAAGGAAGCTCGGCATGGGCGCAGAGTGCCCTTGGGTCTTCCCTTCTTGGCAGCCATGCTTCCGCGGCTGCCCCTCCTCCTGGATGGCGCCACACAATGCCTTGTGGAGCGGCACCCTTCTTCTTCTTTTTCCCTGCACAGGCGCAGGGCGGAAAAATCCAGTCTGCCTTTTTCCCCTTCCCCAACAGCAGCAACAGCCAGGCGTGGGTGGAAAAATCCAGTCTGCCCTTTTACCTCCCCCTGACAGCAGCAACAGCCAGGCGTGGGCGGGAAACTCAAGTCTGCCCTCCACCCCAGCAACAGCAGCCACCAATACCTAAACCCTGCCCCTTCCCCCAGCAACAGCAACAGCCAATCCCTAATCACCACCCCTCCCCCATCCAGTACCACCCACTGACCTTTCTCTGGCAACCAATCAGAACAGGGCATGGCTTCGACCAATCAGCCTTCCCCAGCCCCTATAAAACTGATTGAGCTAATGAATGACACTTTAGTTTTAACTATGTAATCTTACTCCTGTAATTCCTAGCATGTAGCTGTGCATCACTATTTATTAATGAAAGTCTTTAGTCACAAAGTAAGTTCTTGTTTTTCATTCCCTAGCAAATTCCTGGTTTCCTCTCCCCAGCAAGCTCCTGTGCTTCTCTTCCCCCTTACCTAAGACCAAGGACACAATTAAAGTGGGCAAAACCAGCGGCCATGAGCTCGCCCCTTCCCCTTCCTCGAATGCCCACCTTGCAGGCCCAAGTTTGCAGGTGGGCTCAGGTGGTGGCATTTCTGTCCCCACCTCTCCAATCCTATAATAATAAAACACTTGCCTCCTGGGTTTGGGGGGGGGCAAATTTGAGACTTTGTCTCTGACCTCGGCCAGCTTAGTAAACTTTTCCCCTTCTGTGATGAGTCTCAGCCTGCCCTTCAGTTCTCAGCACTGGGTAAGGACCCAGAGAACCCACAAGGTCCCCTCCAACTCTCATCAGGACCAGCATAAGCCAGAAGACAAAGGGTTAATAGCTCCCAAGCACTGAAAGAAAAAACAACAACAACCGGACAACGTGCTACTCTATAAACAGCAAAAACTTCTTTTATAATCAAATGTGCGATAAAGACTTTTTCAGGCAAACAAAATCTGAGATAATTTACTGACCACAACTTTTCAGTCAAGAACTGTTAAAGTTTTTCATTATTGAGGAAAATGATCCCAGATGGAAACTCAAATTCTCACCAAGGAATGAAGAATGCTAGAAATGCTAAATGTATAAATGAAAGCAAAAAACATTGATTTCTCATTTTAAAAAGGTCTTAAAAGCAAAAACAATAGCTCTGTTCTAATATATATAGTAGTAAAATGTATGGCAACACAAGAACAGTACGGGTGGGGGAAGGGAAGGAAGTACACAGTTTTAAGGTCTTTTATATGTGAAGTGGTCAAAGTGAGCCTCTGGTATTTACAGATGCCTATTGTAATCCCTAGAATTACTATAAAATTTAAAAAAAGCATTTTACCTAATGAACCAATAGAGGAGATATAATGAAATACTAATTAGCAACAACAAAAATCAGAAAATTAATAGCCTGGTCTCCGATAAAAGGGAAAAAAGGGGACATAGGTCACAGGGGATAAAACTGCATGACAACTGGTGGAATTTCGTTTTTTGTTGTTGGTTTCTTCTTTTGTTTTTTGTTTTTAGGAGGAACCAGGGATTGATCCTGGGACCTCATACATGGGAGGCAGGCACTCAACCACTGTGCTACATCTGCCCCCATGGTGGTAGATTTTTAAGAACACTGAAATCACATTATGTAAAGGAAATGGACACTCAAAAATAAAATGAAGTTACTGAGTAAAATACCATGTGATGAAGCTGTGCACTGTGTACAAGAGATGACATAAATACAGCTACTGATAGGGTGAGAGTCAAAAGTTACAAGATGTACCAAACATAATTGAATCATACAGAAGCTGGAATAACTCTATTTACATGAAACAATCAACATAAATACATGATAAAGAGATGCATTTAATAATGATAAAAATGATAATTCATTGGTAGGACAGAAAAATAAATATTAATGCACCTAATTAAAGAGCTTTAAGATATATGTGCAAAATCTGATAGTACTAAAGGGAGAAATGGTCAAAGACATGATTCTGTGTCTCAAGTTCAAGCTTAGTTTAACATTCTAAAATCAATCAGTGTAATTCACCATATCAACAGAACAAAGAAGGAAAAAAACCTGTGATCATCTCAATGAATTGGGACAAATCATTCAGTGAAATTCAAGATACATCCAAGGTGACAATCCTTAGCTCAGAAGGAACAGGACCCCATTTGGAGGAAGGCATCCCTGAAAACAGGACCTGACTCCTTATGGCGAAATGCTCACTCTGACCCCCGAGACGGGTACAAGGCAAGGATGTCCACCGTCACCATCCCAGTCAACACACTTAGGTGGTTCCTGCAATAAGGCAAGTGATGGAAAAACAAGGCTGGAGAGGAAGGAGGACAAACAAAACCTGGGGTTCACATTCATCATGAGTGTTTAAGTAGAAAATCCTAAGGACTCTACCAAGAAAAGCCCAGAATTAGTGAATTTAGCCATGTCTCAGGATTTAGGTTTACTACCTAAATATCAGTTGTATTTCTATGTACTGGCACTAAACGATTAGATATTGAAATAGAAAATATCCATATACAATAGCATCAAAACCCATAAAATACTTAAAATTAAAATTAATGAAAATATGCAAGAACGTTACTGTAAATCAAGGAGTAAATTTAAATATCTGTGTAAAAGAAGAGCTATATCATTCTCATGCATTGGGATACCCGATATTTTAAAATGTCAGTTTTCCACAAATGGATTCAGTGCAATCTCATTATAATTCCTGAAGGTTTATATGAATTGAAACGACATGCTGATTGTTGAATAGTATGGAAACACAGATAATATAGAAGAGCCAAAGCATCTTGTGTCAAAAGACTCAAACGAAAGTCCAGAAATTGAGCCATACTTTTATGCCCAATTGGTTTCTGATGAAGGTCCAAAAGCAATTGAGCAGAGGAAAATGAATTATTTTTAACAAATTTTACTGGAAAACCTGTAATTCTCCCCAAATGACTCTTGACCCCTATCTCACAACATTTAAAGAAGTTAATTTGAATTGAAGAGATCTTAAATTTAAACTGCGTTTCAGAAGTAACATCAAAGAATAACTTTCTGACCTGGAAACTGGCAATGATTTCTTAAACAGGACCCAGAAAGCATGAAGCATAAAAATGATTATAGATACAAGAAACAGGGAAACGGACTTTGGCCCAGTGGTTAGGGCGTCCGTCTACCATATGGGAGGTCCGCAGTTCGGGCCCGGGCCTCCTTGACCCGTGTGGAGCTAGCCATGCGCAGTGCTGATGCACGCAAGGAGTGCCGTGCCACGCAGGGGTGTCCGCCGCATGGGGGAGCCCCACGCGTAAGGAGTGCACCCGTGAGGAAAGCCGCCGAGCGTGGAAAGAAAGAGCAGCCTGCCCAGGAATGGCGCCGCCCACACTTCCCGTGCCGCTGACGACAACAGAAGCGGACAAAGAAACAAGACGCAGCAAATAGACACCAAGAACAGACAACCAGGGGAGGGGGGGAAATTAAATAAATAAATAAATCTTTAAAAAAGAAAAAAAAAAGAGAAACAGAACTTACCCTCATTAAGAGACACCATAAGGAAAATGAATATACAGTACACAGAGTAGGAGAAAATGCAAAAGAACATTTATCTAGAATATGTAAATAGCTTGGAAAATTCAACACAAAACACACAGAAACAATGGTGAAATACCTGAATAGACACTTCACAAAGGAATACACATGAGTTGGCAATGGAAGAGAAAAAGAGTGACCAAAATAATTGGTCATTTGATAAATGAAAATTAAGACTAAAATGAGATGCCAATATGCAGCCAGAAATTGCTAAGATTAGAAGTCTAACACCATCAAATGTCAATAGAATGTGGAACAATTGGAACTCTGAAATGTTGCTGATTGGAATATAAAAGGTAACAATCAGTTTGGGGGAAAAAAGTACATATATTTGAAGTTAAATATACATGGGCAATTCAACTACCATGTGGAAAAATATTTCCACAGACAGACTCTTTCACAGGAGCTTCCTTTTTAATAGCCAAAAGATAGAGACAATCCCAAAGCCCATAAATCAGAGAAATTCTAACCACTTGCAGTCGAGTCATAAGGCCAGCCCAGGGATTAACGAGCATGGGTAGGTATTGCACCCCTGGTCGCTCCCCTTCTAGGTCCACTTTCTTCACTTGGTTTCTAGGAGACTGGGCACTTCCTATTTGGCCTCTTCATGCTGGAATTCCTGAGATCTCAGTCTGTATTTTTATTAAATCTCTCCTTGCTGTCCTTCCCATGGGAATCTCCCCCAGTCTCCTGCATTCTAGTAGCTCACATATGCAAAGCCTCTTTATGTAAGTCTGCAGCACAGATCTCCCTTTTGAACCCCAACTCAGAGATCTAAGTCATAGGTTGCCTTCTCCACATCTCTTCTTGGATGTTTATTAATGAATTTAAATTTAGCATGTCCAAAACTGAATCCTTGATCTTTCCTCAAACCTGCTCACCTGTAGGCACCTCCGTCACAGGTGGGGGCAAGTCTTCCAGGTGCACAGGCCAAAGTTCCAGGAGTCCTCCTTTAAGCCTGTCTTCCCCCTCTCTGTGCCACTAAAATACGTTCAGAATCCAATGGCTTCTCACCACCGCCAAACTTACCCACTCCCTTCCAAGGCATCTTTCTCCTCTACCTGGATCACTGGGAAAAACTAATGGTCCCCCCGTTTCCACTTCTTTCCCCTTCCATTCTATTCTCTACCCACAGCCAGGTGGTTAAACTTCTGCTTAAAACAACCGTGTCCTGACAGTGGCCTGTGCATCCCCACAGGACCTGCTTCCCAAGCTCCATCTTTCCAATCAAGGCACAACCCAGTGCACTGGAACGTTCTCCTCTGGCCTCTCTTCTTCATGTCCCCACCACACCGTGTTTACCTGACCCCAGTGGAAACAGACTCTTAAACCACAACCCACAATGGCCACAGCCACTCCACAGTGGGCATCTGGACTGGTTTCTCTGCCTGAGTCTAGGAAGTAACCAGACCTTCACAGGTACCTTGCCCAAATCACATAAGAGCTCAGGGATTTCTCAGGAAAATCTAAGAGGGGACTCTGCAACTTGGAGAAACTCAATTACTGGCTAATCAAATAAATCACAAATAACAAGGCAGTAGAGATTATATTTTGGTACCTCATTGGGTCAATTCTAAAATAGTATGTTTATTTTTTTTTAAGATTTATTTATTTATTCTCCCCCCACCACAGTTTTCTGTTCTCTGTGTCTATTTGCTGCATCTTCTTCTTTGTCCACTTCTCTTGTTGGCAGCAGCACTGAATCTGTGTTTCTTTTTGTTGTGTCATCTTGTGGTGTCAGCTCTCCGTGTGGGAGGTGCCATCCTTAGGCAGGCTGCGCTTTTTTTTTTCTGTGCTGGGAGGCTCTCCTTATGAGGCAGCACTCCTTGTGCGTGGGGCTCCCCTATGTGGCACAGCACTCCTTGTGAGCATCAGCACTGCACATGCACCAGGTCCACATGGGTCAAGGAGGCCCGGGGTTTGAACTGTGGACCTCCCATGTGGCAGGTAGATGCCCCATCCATTGGGCCAAGTCTGCTTCCCCTCAAGTTTTCTTCATATTCTTCATATTCTTCATATTCTTAATCTCTTCCTTCACTTCATCAAATTGGTCGCTAATATATGTTTTGAGAGCTTTAATTACTTGTTCGATGTTCTACTCCTCTTCCTGGTTTTTAGTTTGTTCATTGGATTCGGCCATGTTTTCCTGATTATTAGTTTTGTTTGTAGTTTTTTGTTGTTGTCTGGTCATCATTTTATCTTGGTGGGTTTAATCAGTTCTGTAGCTTCTTTGTCTAGTCTTGGGGTTTAATTAGTTGTTACTTTTGCATACACATTATGTCTTCTCTTTGTCACTTTGTGCTTCTTATTCTATTTTCTTGTTGCTGGCTAAGTTCACTTGAAGGAAAATATTAGGGCCAGAGAAAGCAAAATGAGTAAGCAAAATAGTAGTATTGATAGTAAATGTTAACAGAGGAACCATGTGAGATCCAGGAGAATGGATATAAGACTCATGTAAGCTGTGTAGAGTTACAACAGTAAGTGAAGTAGAGCACCTATAATGAGACAGTCAACTGAATATGAGGGGGAATATAGTATGAATTAAAAGGCCAGTGTGTTCAGGAGAAAGGAAAGAGAAAAGAAAGACAATAATATAAAGAGTGAATAAAAGACAGAAAATGGAACAAAGTTATTAGAAATAAAAAGTCAGAAAATTTGGGGGTCAAACAAAGAGAGGTGGAATGTAAGAGAGCAATAAATGATGGAGGATAGAAAGATGTAGAGGAAAGGGGATAGTGTTAGTGGCCAAAATCAAAACACACAGAAAAGAGGAAATGGAGGATGAGGAAGCACCGCAATATAATATAACACAGCAGCTAATATAAAAAAATAAAAAAGAAGAGAATGGAAGAAAAAGGAAAAAAATGGGGGTGATAAAAAAAGGGGGGGAAAGCAAGCGAGAAAAAGAAAAAGAGAAAAAAGAAAAGAGAAAAAGGATCTTGGGGGGATAAAGAGGAAGGAAAAACAAGAAAACAAACCAACAAAAAGACCCCAAAGTTTCAAGCAAGGAATCCTCTTTGCAGTTAAATAAAATGCTTAGGAATCTGACATTCCCCCTTTCTCCCTTCCTTACTTCCCTCTCTCCCAGGGCAGCAGGAAAGCTGTGTGAGGGGTCCGGTAGGAGATTCAAGTGGGTCCTTGGTGAACCAACTCAACACAGAAGACAATGACTGCTTATTGCCAGTGAGAGAGCACCCACACCTCACCAGGAACCCCAAATATGCTATTGGAAGCTTGGAAGCACGTCCTACAGTCCCTCTCCTTTAGGTGTGTTACAGGAGGGCTAATTGATTTTCTGACTCTACCTTCTCCCAGACCAAGCTTCCTATTCCAGGGCATTTAGGTAAATTGGGCTTTCTCAGCTGATTTCTCTCTCCTTTCTTCCCAGGCTCTCCCCAAGCCAGCTGGTTTGCTCCTCCAAGCTCAAAAAAGAAAAAAGAAAAAAGAAGGGGGGGACCAGAAGATTGAGCCTGCACTCCACTGGCCCCTGTGTGTTTCCCACCAAATCTCTTGCACCCTCAGAGTCGGTCCAAAACCGGAGGGCTGGGCCAATCACAGACCTCGGGGAGCGCTGGATTCAGGAATGGGAAGTCTGGGATATTGCGGACTCAATGTGGGTCTGTGGAGTGTGGGCTATGGGGGCTTAGGGGACACAGACTTGAGAATCACACATCTGGGAAACACGGGGCTTGGGAACACTGCCACACAATCGACAGTTTTCAGGGAACACTGTGGCCACCAACCCTAGGGGAAAGGGTCCACCTCTCCACAACTTCCAAGTCAGAAACCCAAAATTCTACCTCTAGGAAGCACCACTTCTGTCACCATCTCTCCAAATCGACGTCCAGACACTTGCCCTGCAAGCCCCTGAAACAGCCTGCTCCAGCAGGACTCCAACCCTGCTCAGCCTCTTCTTTGCAGGAGAGATTATGAGTTGCACTCACTCGGACACCATCTTGCCCCACCTCCACTAGTGGGCTCTTTGTCAGTGATCTTTATTTTTCCATCACTGGAATATGAGCTCTTCAAGAGGAAGCTCTTTATCTTATGCCCTGCTGGTGCCTGGCACAAAATAGGCATAAAGCAATTTTGTATGTGTGTGGTACCAGGAATTGAACCAGGAACCTCGTATGTGGGAAGCTGGTACTCAACCCCTGAGCCACATTGGCTTCCCTGAATTGGTTTTTCATTTGTTTTGCTTGTTTCTTGGTTTTTTTTTTCAAACCGAACCCGAACCTCCCATGAGGGAGGCAGGAACTCAATTGCTTGAGCCACATCTGCTCCTGTAAATTTTGAATGAACATGTAATAACACTTCTATTTATTACTGTCTCCAAAAACATGCAGACCCCACTCCTGGCTCAACTGCAGGCTTGAATCCAGCTGCCAGAAGTGGATGCCCAAGCGGGTGACCCTGGGCAACCAAGAGGGGTGGAAGAAGCGTCCCTGACTCCAGGTGAGTGGAGGGACAGAGAAGGGGTGGTGGTGGGGTGCTTAACGCTCTACCACAGCGATAAATAAATTCCACGTGGCGCACCCCCATAGCCCCATGAGGGTTGGCAGGTGGGAAGTGTGAGCAGCTTGCGGCTGATCGCCTCCTTCCCTGCAGCGAATTTTCTGAATCAAAGGTGCTTGACTCACCTTTTATTTCAAGGCTGATGGGAAAGGAGCAGAGATCCTCATTCATTAGCCAATTCTATGCCATGGCATTTCCAAGTTAGACAACTCATTTACATGCTTTTCCTCTAACGGGGTCTTCCAGGAACTTTGTTTGCTTGAGTGCTTATGCCACTGCCCTGGGAGCTTGAGCAGCTCCTCGTCCATCATGACTTTCACCCCCATGGCCTCGTCCTCACAGAGACAGGTTGTCATCATCACACAGGTGAGCACACTGGCTCGGATTTTGTCACTTACCAGGGATTCAGTTAATGCAATCGAAGCTCGGCTGTGATGGTTACAGTACAATATATTCTGCTGGGTCAAAGTTTTCAACTTAGGGCTAAAGAGACCCATGGGAGTTATGGTCATGGCCGATGGGGTTAACTACCAGGGCAGATGGCCCCTCTTTGGAAATGGTGTTTATGTGTGATGAATCTGGACTCAGATGGGATCTCCCTTCATAAGACTTTCATGCTAATGTGCTGGAGGTGCAGTTAATGTTGGGGTTTAAGATATATTTAGGGGATTTGAATCTCTGGACTGACAATGTGATAGCCAGATCCTGAGCCTCAACAGACTCCAGCACCTACATTCTGATTTATTGGACTTACCACACTCAGCTAAGATGGAGGTGAAGAAGGACAACCACCACACCATGGAGCCTAGAGTGATTACAACTGAAAATGAGAGGATTGCATCCAGCATCCAGGTGGAATCTGAGCCTCCTCTTGACATAAAGGTGCAATGGACACAACCAATCCAGTGTCCACATAGAAGAGGTGGTATTGGATTGGGAAAAGTGGACATAATGGACAAAGGGTATGGGGAAAGGCAGGAAGAGATGAGAGGTGGAGGCGTCTTCGGGACATGGAGCTGCCCTGGATGGTGCTTCAGAGGTAATCACCGGACATTGTAAATCCTCACAGGGCCTACATGATGGAATAGAGGAGAGTATGGGCCATGATGTGAACCAATGTATATGAGGTGCAGAGGTGCCCAAAGATGTACTTACCAAATCCAATGGATGTGTCACGATGAAGGGAATGAGTGTTGTTGGGGGGGGGGAGAGGGGGGGTGGGGGGGTGGGGTTGAATGGGACCTCACATATATATTTTTAATGTAATATTATTACAAAGTCAATAAAAAATAAAAAATTAAAAAAAAAAATAAAATAAAATATAAGCTATAATGTAAAAAAAAAAAAAAAGTTTTCAACTTAAAAAAAAAGTTTTTGTTTTTTGTTTTTGTAATAAAGACACAAAATCCAGAGTCCACATAATGAAGACTGATCAACTTGATTACATAAAATGGGAATGCCTTTTTTATTGTCTGCACTGCATCTCTGAGATGATGTGATTCCATAGTATGTATGAAGCACATGGTGTGTGGCAGGTGCTACTAAATGATGCCTGCTGTTATCTTTCATGAAATTTTTCATATGATGACTTTGCTTGCTGGATGTGTCTGGAAGCTGGTCGAGAGAGAGTTTGTAACACCGTTTCTAACTTTTATGTGTAAAATGTAAAGTAGCTTTTTATATTAGAAATTGAGACTTTAACACTTTATCTGATTATAATAAATTAGGACTAATGCTTCCAGACAGACCATTTTTTGTGACCATCTTAGTTATTCTCAGTACAGGGGCTCCAGGTAATGTGGACCCTCTAACAATTTATTGCAACTCAGCAAGTCACTGCCTTCTGTCATCATTCGTAATTGAGACTGTGGTATATATATTTAAATCCATGTAAATATTAGGTTATAATCAATAACATGAAATCCTTTACTAGTTGCTGTTCTTAAAAGGAATAGATCTGCTTTATGTCAAAAGCCGGTTCTCGTGGAAGTTTTGGGTTGTTCGTTCATGCACCACTTCCTGATGCCCACTAGGTGGCAGTGTGGCACCCGGTAGTGGGACTATAGAGATGGAAACGCGGGACAAGGTTTTGACTTAGATTCTTGTTCTGTGAACCTGATAAAACAGGATAAATGCCAAAGCAGGGATAAAGAGGTGCTGAGAGCCACGGATGTGGCCTGGGGCATCCGCGGAGAAGGCTTCTGGGTAACAGTCCCCTTTTCTTGATATCCGTAGCTGGAGTACTATTGTCTGGATCTTTGGGCGTTGAGCAGTTTATTGAAAAGTTAAAGATTAATGACGTCACGTTCTATTTGCATTGCCCTTTTTACTGCATAAATTCACGGCATTTATAACTTTTGTATACAGAGGAGCTTCAGCGTCCCTGGAGAAGAAGGGTTGTCGCGGGGTTTTTCAGGACCTCGTGGTGACACGAGGCAGGACTTGAAGCTCGTCATGAGTCGAAACGGGCACGTCACCTGCTCATGGTTCAATTTGGTGGAGCTGTTCGTTTGAAGAACTTGATACGATGCATGTTTGTGTCCAAGAGACTGCAGAGCTTCACGCCATCAGTGTAACCGGACTCCACCCTCACACTGCCCAGTTTTTGTGATAAAGTTCACTTTTCGCAGAAATGGACTCCCCGTTTTTCACTCTTTTCCTCTTATTCCCGATAAAATAGTTACCGAGTTCTTTGGTTGCACTGGTCTCTATAGCTGTCGACATGTCTATATTTAATGTACAACACTGTTAAATACCTGGACCCTTCCCTGCCCCTTGCCGTAGCCCAGGGCTTCAGAGTTTTGTTTTGATCTACTTCTGTTGTTTTATCTCCTTGGTTCACCTAACTTTGGCTCTTAATAGTAATAGTGCAGTGTTTGAAGTGTCTTGGGTCCAATTATTTGCTTGGTTGTTTGATGACTGAAACATGGCTCAGTTTCTCAGGTTCCAAAGGAAGCGTAGTAAAGCTGTTTGCAAACCATTTCTGACTGACGTCTTACCCCCAGTGGGTTGTTTATAAGTACAGCATTAAATTCAATCCAGACCCTGTTGCTGGAAATCTCTGAGACACTTTACTTCTTCAACATGAAGCAGATATGGGAAGGTGCCATATTTTTGATGGAGAAACTTTGTTATTACCTCAAGTACTACAAAAGAGGCTTAAGTAATATTATTTGACATGTTCTTCATGTTCTCTTTCCAATTTTTTTTCACTTTTTTTTTTTACGTTTTGAAAGATACTTTGATTACATAAATGTTATAGAGAACATATAAGGGATTCCCATATGCTCTACTCCCCACACCTCCCACATTTTCCCACATTAGCAACATCTTTCATCAGTGTGGTACATTCATTGTAGTTGACAAACACATTTTGGAGCATTACCACTAGGCATGGATTATAGTTTACATTGTGTTTACACTCTCTCCCATTGGACTCTGTAGGATATGGCTGGATATATAATGGTTTATCTGTCATTGAAATGTCATTCGGGATGACTCCCAAGTCCTGAAAATGCCCCCCTGTTCTATCTGCTTTTCCCTCTCCCTATCCCCAGAACATCCATGGGTCACTGCCTCCACAACGGTACTTCTTCCATTGATAAACTCACAATAAATCTATAGTAGAAAACTAGTAAGTTTATTTTAATCCCTAGTTCATTTCCCAGTTCTAGGACTCTGGGATGGTGATGCCCACTCCACCATTAATTGAGGGGGCTTCAATCCCACACATCCGATGGAAGGGACTCTCTTGCTTGCGGTTGTATCTCTTTCCAGTTTGTTTTCTTTTTGTTATGCAGAACTTCCACTGCTTCTATGTAACAGTTTGTGGAGATGTCCCAAGGACGCCACTGCTCATACGACTTGTCATAAAACTCGTTATCATGTTTGATGGTGGCTGATATTCTCTAGTGCCTCTAATTTTAGTGCTTCTAATTTTAATGCTTAAACTGAATTCTAATATAAGGAGAAAAATTTACATTGTAAGTGACACAATATGTTTCTAAAATACTAATGCAGGTCTGAATAAATTATTTTGTAATTTTATTTCTGGCTCACTCTAAATTTTCAGCAAAAAACATCATTTGGAGAAGGAATGGTAATTTTCTCCGATCAATTTCCATGTTAATTAACCAAAGGAATGTTTCACAGGATCTTGTTGAAGCCAAAAATATATCCATTTGAATGTTTAATTCTGACGCCTCCATTTTGTGTTGTGAACCACATTTTCCACTAGTATCTTTGTGAGAAAGATGACTCCAGCTTCGGTGGTGGTTTGGATAGCCCACTGACATAATGATTTATTTCTTATGCAAGGAAGCTTAGTTTTCTTAGATGAGTCACTGGACGTTATTTTTTAAATTTTAATCTCAGGAATTGGAAGTGGTCAGCCAGACCAGACACGATCAGAATGTGAAGATTACCATCAAATTCTCCAAAGAGCTCTCGCCTACCTCACCAGATTGCCTCTGCTATTACAATGTTCACTTCGGAAGGTGAGGTAGTGACAGTTAGTGCCTGAGAGTTTTGTTTTACTGTGTAGCAGAGATGTTGATCGCTGTCACTTGCTTTTAGCATTTCACATCTTTTTATTTATTTATGTTTTATTTTATTTTTAAAAATTTTTCATTTCACATCTTGATGGTCTCCAGCTATGCATAGAGTGAAGGGTCTTTGAAATGAAATGACTGTTGAGCCTCGCCTAGAGACATGCAAGTTCATGCCTCCCCCACACTGTTGTTTTCCCACTTTCCCTTCCCATGCCAGACTTCCCTCTAGAAAGAATAATAAACCCTGACCCTTCATATCTGTGCATCCTTCTCCCTGCAGTGAGTACATCTGTTTTCTCTTCTACATTTCACTCTGCTGATCAAATTAAAACTGGGGCACTGAGTCCAAAAAGACGTTTTGGTTTTCTTTGGGCATGGAGGACATCGTGATGGTATTTCCACCTTATTTGGTTTTATTATCTGAAAAGGGACAAGAAAATTTGGTCAGAAGTGAACATACCATTCAGGTCACAATACAGTTCCCTTGTACATGACTATCAGGCACGTCATGTTCATGCAGAGTTGAAACACAGTCAGATTTCTCCAAGTGTATTCTCTTATATGCTGCTGGATGCTTAATAATAGTCACTATTCTTTCAATGAAATCAATTCTTTTAATTTCTAGAACTTTGAGGATAATGAATTTACAACAAGTTGTCCACAACTCTTGTTATAGAATTTGAGAGAGGTTCAATTATTTGTGTATAGAGAGGCCAGGACTCAGGAATGATTTTGAGAAGGAAAAATGGTTTATTGATGGCCAGCTGGACTCGGGAGCTTTCTGTTTGAATCCCAAGCCCAGAACAAGATTTTTGAATCCCTTTTATATGAGAGGAAAGGTCAAATGGTCCCTTTGTTTCAGTTCTCAATAGGCTTCAATGAGCATATGTATCTTCCACATCTTAGGTAAGCTTTTAGCATGGACTTCAGACATTCTAAGTAAGCTTTTAGCATATTTAGTTTGCATTTCCCCTAAATACTTAAAGTTTATAGACCTTGCATTGTTAAACTGTTTCCTGGGACTGGAGTCCTTGCCATTGTTACCAAGGGCAGGACTGCAGCCTCTTACCTTCACATCCAAAAGTCAGAGAGCTTAGGTTATCTCTGAAGAGACAAAGAGCTTCCCACCCATAGCCCACATCACTCTTAAAACACAAATGACCCGACTAAGATTCCTGATCATCGGTTTGTATATGGTGGAATGTTTCACCTCCTGTAGACTTAAGAAAGTTACTCCAATTTTAAGGTTTATGATTCGCAAGTGCTGGCTTTTTAAATGGTATCCACCAACCAAGAAAAATTAAGCTTTCAGTTTGATGTAAATTTAAAATAAAGTGTGAGATTCACCTTTAAATATCCCAGCACGATGACCATAAACTGAACTCTGATACCCTCATGAACCAATTCTCTCTGGCAGGTTGGAGCTCTGGCTTGCTTATACAACTTCTATTCTTCAATATGAAAACAGCATTCCTCCTGTGCTGATGTGAATTATAAACTCCTCCAGCAAGAAACTGTCCTTGACTTGAGAGTCAGACTGTATCAACAAACCAGAAGGGTGCTGTGGAAGTTGAGAGGTTCAATAATTGCACATGGAAGGCCAGGGCTCAGTAATAATTTTGGGAAGGCAAAAATTTATTTACGACTGGCTTGGGAGCTTCTCTGTCCAAAAACCTAAGCCCCAAATAGGATTTTTGGGTTCTTTTCCTACAAAGGAAGAGCCAAATGGTCCTTTGTTTGAGTTCTCAGTAACTTGAGTTAACACTAATTTCCCACATTCCAGGTAGGCTTGAATTAACATATTTAGTTTGCATCATCCGTGAAAATTCAAAGTCTCTAGAGCTTACATTGTTAGTCAGTTTCCTGGGACTGGAGTGGTTGGCATCATTAGGAAAGGTGAAGCTCAGCCTTTCCTTGTCTGACACACACAGCCCCAGTTATTTACAAAGAGATGCGCAGCCCCCACCCAGGGCTCCTGTCATTTCTCCCCTTTCTGCTAGCTTACTTGCTAAGGTTTGCCATGATTATTGTTGGAGTTATGAGGTGGGTGGCTGTTTGTTGTTTTGATTGATTACTCCATTTATCAATTTCCCAGTGAGGGCTGAAGGACAAAGCCCCTGGGCACCAGCCGGGGCCTCTTCCTGTTCCCAGGAGAAGTTCTTGTTCTGGACAGCAGAATCCTGGGGGTTACTGGTGCTTACATGAATTAATTTTTATTTTTTTTAGAGAGGTTACACCTTTCATCTTAAAGGGGTGCTGAAGGGAGATGATCTTTTTTCCGTAGCTACTTCATGCTGGTCATGGGCTGTAGTTTCTACCTGACAAGGTGTAAAAACTTTGTTATTTTATTTTGCCTGGAGGAAGATGGATCTGGCATTTTGTATGAAACTGGATGAAGTGTTCACATGGCTAATAAGATGCTCATTCTGAAAGAAACAAATTTAATTAGAATACTTTTTTTTTTAAGAGTACACTGGATTACAGAGGTAGAAAAGGTTAGGTGCCCGTAAAGATGGCACCTCTTTTAAAAGTTGGTGGCAAACACTATATACGTATTTTAAGTTCTTGGTTAACCCTCAGAGAGAAATTGTAATAGATAACAATTTAGGTACTTAGCTGTGAGAGGCTGCCCCCAAGTTAGTTTTGTGGCCTTTAGATTAAAAGGGTTGTTGACTCCACTGTTTTCAGCCAAGATGGTGGTTATTTAATGCATAAGGGTTTTGAGCTTCAATTAATAGTTTTAAGTTTCAGGTTTGCAATACTTCGCATGTTTTCTCTCCCTGGGAGCAGGCCATAATGCCAATTGTGTTTCAAGTTCTACTTACAGTATTCTGGTATTTATTGTTCCACTTCATATGTTCTGCACAGAAGCAGTACTGTTGACTCTAGAGAGAAACTAGGGAGTACATTTTACTGGCCTGGTGCCTAGTGCTTTCTGGCACTCTGAAACAGTGCCAGTCTGAAGATGATGTCCATTGCACATTTGGCTATACTGAGCCACTGCTGGCTGCTGCAGGAGGTTGAAACTGCAAAGCAGTTTCCATCCACTTCAGAAGCACAGCCAGAGAAGTCATAGATATTTTTATTGTTTTAGGGGTCAGTGACCAAACTAGCCAATAACTCATATGGAGAGGCAACCTACAATGTATTCAAGGCCTGCTTTGAATGTAAAAGAGAGTTTGACAATGCTCAAGTTTATTTCTTGATTTTTATATACCTTTTAAACATTTTCAATGCAGTGTGTTACATATTAAATGAACTTAACTTTTTAGTACTTTGCTTTTTACTTTTTAAAAACAAAATCTATTTTCATTTATTTCTCTCCCCTTTCCCCTGGTTGTCTGCTCTCTGTGTCCATTTGCTTCTGCATCTGCTTGCTTTATCTGGCAGCACTGGGAAACTGCATCTCTTTTTTGTTGTGTCATCTTGCTGTGTCAGCTCTCTGGTGTGTGGTGCCACTTCTGGGTGGGCTGTGCTTTTGTCACACTGGGTGGCTCACCTTACAGGGTACACTCCTTGCATATGGGGCACCCCTACATCCCTGTGTGGCATGGCACTCCTTGCACGTAGCAGCACTGCACATGGGCCAGCTCCACACGGGTCAGGAGGCCCTGAGGATCGAACCCTGGACCTTCCATATGGTAGATGGATGCTCTATCAGTTGAGCTATGCCCACTTCCCCTTTGCTTTTTGCTTTTACACTTTTATCTTGAAGACGTTAATAGCAGGCATTTTAATTTAGCAGTGGAAATAAACCTATTTTTTATTGGTAAAATTAAAACAGAAGATTCCCAGTGGAATAGAGGAAACTTTTATTATTACTACTTGAATATGCACATTGAGGTGACTTTCAGACAGGTTTCATTGCTATGAAGTTACTTATTGCTATTAATATTAATCCAGGCTTCTAGTTAATAATGGCCCTTAGAACTAGAGCCATTTAAATGCTTCAGTTGGGAAGATGTTTTTATAAACTCTTTACAATTGACAACAATTACAGACTGGCAAATTTACCTTAGATTACAATTAGTAAGCAATGGGATTTACTTTGTGCATTTAAGAGAAAGCAGGCCTATATTTAATTTAATTTTATTAAACATGAGCTTACAGCTTTTATTATTTTAAAGATTCCATATATATAATGTAAACTTATTAACCTGGTATCCCATAAACCAAAGAGATAATACTTAAGCTAAACAAATTGAAATTGTTATTTTTTAAACAAAGAATGTTGTTTTCTTTTTCTGTACAGGGGCTTAAAATCTTCTGTTTTTGATCATTTTAAAACTGTGAATAATTTTTAAAGCATACTGATTTTTAGGCTTTGGAATATAAAGCAATTATGTAATTTGTTCCAATTGTAGCTTAATAAGGATTTTTATAACTTTTCCAATAGTTTTTGTATTCAGATTTCCATATGATTTTTTAATACCACCTAGTTCAATTTGGGTTTTAGGAATATATATATATTACTTATATAACTGCATATTTAACTTCAACAATTTGAGCAAATAGGCAGACATGCATAGTTTGATACAGAAACACCACTTAGTTGTTTAAAACTTTTTTTCTTTGCTGGCTAATCCAGAGTATAATCTTCTCACTGGTTTTCCTGGTTACATTGTTTGGAGGAACCTGGCAAGCATTTGGAGCTTCTGCTTAGACTGAAAAGAAATCTGGTACCTCTGACTCACTTCCTTCTGAGACAGCCTGAACAATGGGGGTTGCTTCGTAAGGCCTTTTGGGCAAAGGAAAGGCCTGGTACACTGGGAAGAGCACTGCTTACTTTTGGAAAACCTGGCAACAGTTATTTCTGATTCCTCGTGGAAATGGCCAATCAGAATTAATTTATAGTATTGGGAAAGGTCAAGGAAAAAGACAACTTTCCCTTTAAAAGGGTAAAGAAATGCAAAGAACAAAATTATTTAGAATGAAAAGTGATACACATAAAACTTTTCTAAATCCAACTACAAGTTTCCCATAGTCTAATTATCAAGTTGAATTGTCAAGGGGTGGGCCAGACCTGCAGGAACCGTTAGCAAAGGCAAATGCAGTTTATAATTACTATCACAATAGTTGAAGTTTAAGGGTTAAATTAGTTATAAAATAACTATAAGATAAGTTTGAGTTATGATTACTATTATTATAATAAGCACTAGATAACATTGAAGTAGCCATAAACAGAGGTAAATTAATTTAATATTACTATTAAAATAGCTGAAATTTAGGTTATATTTACTCCACTATAGCAGTTCAGTTATAAATTTATATATATATAGGAACTTACAAAATGATTTTAATTTTTAGTTACAGTTTTTAGTAAGTTTTTACCTTAAGGTGAATTTATTAATTAAGCCACAAGAATTTTATTAGTAACAACCTTGTGAAGTTTTTTGCTTTTCTAGTAACTGAATAAATTTCATTCATGAGTTATGCATTAAATTTACAAGCAAGACAGTATTGGTATTTAAAAATTCATTTCTTGGATACTTTTTTTTTTGCCTTTATTTATTTTTTTAATGTTACATTAAAAAAATATGAGGTCCCCATATACCCCCGACCCTCCTCACCCCACTCCTCCCCCCATAACAACAACCTCCTCCATCATCATGAGACATTCATTGCACTTGGTGAATACATCTCTGAGCACCGCTGCACTTCATGGTCAATGGTCCACACCATAGCCCACACTCTCCCACAGTACAACCAGTGGGCCATGGGAGGACATACAATGTCCAATAACTCCCCACAGCACCACCCAGAACAACTCCAAGCCCCAAAAATGGCCTCACATCACATCTCTTCCTCCCACTCCCTACCCCCAGCAACCACCATGGCCACTTTCTCCACACCAATACCATATTTTCTTTGATTACTAATCACAATATTTCATGAATAGAATATCAGTAAGTCTACTCTAATCCATACACTGTTCCTCCATCCTGCGGACCCTGGAATGGTTGTGTCCACTCCAAATCTATATCATGAGGGGGCTTAGATTCCACATGGATGCTGGATGCAATTCTCCTGCTTTCAGTGGTAGGCACTCTTGGCTCCCTGGTGTGGTGATTGACCTTCTTCACCTTCATGTTAGCTGAGTGGGGTAAGTCCAATAAACCAGAGTATAGGAGTTGCAAGACTGTCGAGGCTCAGGGCCTGGCTATCACATGGTCAGTTGAGAGATTCAGGTCCCCTGGGTATACATTAAACCCAGCACCAACTGCAGATCCGGTAAAAGTAATAGGAGAGGCTTGTGGACAAAGATCACATCTGAGTCCAGCTACTTTTTTACTGTTATTCAACAAGTGAACTTTAAATTTAATTTTCTTTTTTTTTTTTTAAAGATTTTTTTTTTAATTTATTTAATTCCCCTCCCCTCCCCTGGTTGTCTGTTTTCTGTGTCTTTTTGCTGCGTCTTGTTTCTTTGTCCGCTTCTGTTGTCATCAGCGGCATGGGAAGTGTGGGCGGTGCCATTCCTCGGCAGGCTGCACTTTCTTTCGCGCTGGGAGGCTCTCCTTATGGGGTGCACTCCTTGCACGTGGGGCTCCCCTACGCGGGGGACACCCCTGGGTGGGGCGGCACTCCTTGCGCGCATCAGCACTGCGCATGGGCCAGCTCAACATGGGTCAAGGAGGCCGAGGGTTTGAACCGCAGACCTCCCATGTGGTAGATGGATGCCCTAACCACTGGGCCAAAGTCCGTTTCCCTAAATTTTATTTTCTAGGAACAGGCAAACTGACAAGGTTAAGCATAGATTTTAAAGCTGAACATAAAGTTAAATACAGATTAAAATGGAAGAATTATTATTTTTTTTTTACCTTTAGCATTTCTGGGGTATTGGGAGATAGGCTGATTAAATTTAGCATGATGTTGCCAAGCCAAATTGTTCTTTTCCTTTACAGTTTTTTATGACTTTATTGTCAGACAGTTTCCCAGCTAAACCATTAAAAGGGCTATTAAGTAATTAGAGGTTTCTTGTTCTAGGCAATAGTTTTTTTCTCTGGACAAAGGTACTTTACCAGTTTTACAGTTTTCAAAACATTTCAAAGCATTTTTACACAGACATGCGAAGAGAAATTCAGAGAGGCAGAATCTGGGCAGAAGTTAACTTTGCAAATGTGTTTTGGCTGTGAATCCCTGGGGGAGTAATTATTATTGCATTCATCTGGGTTCTGTTCAGCACCCCTCCACCTCCCCCCTCCTAGGCAGCTGGGCATGATCACATGGGAATGTGGCTTACGAGTTGAAGGTGTGGACTAACTGGGAGAGGCCAGCCCCTGGCTTTCCACCGCTGTCATGCATCTCCCTAAGGGAGGAGGAGAGAGAAGGTAATGGCAGCAAGTTCCAGCCTGCTAAAATGGTTTGAGAAAACTTCCCAGGCTTGGTGCCTTCCTGGGGACCCCTGTCCTGGCAGGGTCATGATTCAAGCCATTGTTCCACCAGCCATCCTGACTGGGGCCAGCTCCATTAAAATTGGGTGCATGGTGCAGACACAGATGACCCCCGAGCCCCAGCAAATCAGATGGACCCAGAGGCAAGAGAGCAGAGCATGTGCACATTCAGACTCCATGGTTTTGCTTTATAAATTACAATCATTTCACTCCTTTGCCAGTGGTAAGGGAGGGCTCCAGGTTAACCAAAGTTCACTACTTCACACAATTACACAATTCAGCATCATTGCCCAGAGGCATGAAAACATTCTGAACAACAGAGACAGAAGCACAAAGCTCATCAATCTGACCCACAACTTTATTCCTCCAGCTCGGCTGCCCCTGAGCAACCACTGTAATCCTAGGAATAAGGAACTTTTTTTAAGATTTTTAATTTATTTCTCTCCCAGTTGTCTGCTCTCTGTGTCCATTCACTGTGTGTTCTTCTGTGACTGCTTCTATCCTTATCAGTGGGACCGGGAATCTGTGTTTCTTTTCATTATATCATCTTGTTTTGTCAGCTCTCCCTGTGTGTGTCCCCATTCTAAGTCAGGCTGCACTTTCTTTTGCACTGGGCAGCTCTCCTTATGGGGCACACTCCTTGCATGTAGGGCTCCCCTGTGTGGCATGGCACTCCTTGCATGCATCAGCACTGCACATGGGCCAGCTCCACATGGGTCAAGGAGGCCTGAGGTTTGAACCACGGACCTCCCATGTGGTAGGCAGACACCCTATCCTTGGGCCAAATCCACTTCCTGGAAGAGGGAACTTTCAAACCAAACCTTTCATAGGACTTTCTCTTTACCCTTGCTGTTTACAAAGCAAGCTTATTTGCAACTCAGCACCAAAACAAAGATTTATTTCTGGCTAAATTTTTCACTGTGTAAACTTATACTCAGATCAAGCTGTGTTACAAAAACCAAACCATTTTCCTGTAACCAAGATTTTCCAAATCCAGACCAATTTTCAGGATGCATTAAGACTTAAACCCATCAACGTTTTTCCTACTGTAATTAAACCTCCACTATCTTAGTGAAGGTGGAACCAGATGCTAACTGCAGTTAGCTGAACCTAAACATCAGGTTTCTTTTTTTTTTTTTTTCCTCTTTCCTTTCAGACCTGGAGAAGATGACTTTCCCCTGAATTTCTGGAGGTACTGGGATCCTCTTGGGAGGTGATCAGGCTCCCCTTCTAACATTTAAGTTGGGTTTTCCTGACAGTATTCCCCCCCGGGAGGGTCTTCCCTGGGGTGTAGAGATTTTTCATTCCCAGAAGCATTTTAGACCATCTGCTGCATCCGATTCTTGCTGAGAGGATTCCGGCAGAGCCCACATCCTCTTTCTGGACTGAAGAGTCCAGGGCTGCCCAGATTTGGGGTCCCTCTGATCCCAGAGGCTTTACCTAGGGGTCTCACCTGGCAGTGCTGCCTTCCCCACACCAGACTTGTGCACAGCCAGCCTGTGGCTTCTCCGGTGGGAGCTGCAGTCAAGGACTCAGCACCCCCCCCTCCCCATCCAGCCCAGTCCTATTGACGAGGGAAAGGGAACAGGTAAGCCAGAACCTTTCCCCTGGCGAGCCTCTTCCTCACACCATCACAGTAAGGGATTCAGCACTTGATTGCTACTTTAACTATGGCTTGATGGCCTTAGTTGACTATTTTCCACACCTGGCAGCTCAGCTTCCTCAGCTCAGAAGCTGCCGTATCCAGATTGTACCCTGCTAGCATGGCTCAGGAGACGTAAGGAAGAAGTCTGAGAACTTCTACAAGGTGGGGGCCACCTTGTAGGAAGTTTTGGGGACTGGGACAAATGAATTTGATTTCATATTCATTGAACCTTTTTCCTGTAGATGAATGAAAGGATAGATTGACTGATTTGTAGACTGTCTGCTAATGGATTTCAGAGGTGTGGAAAAGAATGGAGGCAAGGAGACCAGCGAGGAGGTTGTCAAACCTTTTAGCAAGGGAGGAGATGGCCAGGAGAAGTAGGTGGGAATGGGCAGGACTTGATGGCTTGGGATTAGTGGGTGTAGAAAAGAGGAGAGTGTGATGTAACCCTTGGATATTTTATGAAGAAGTGGTTTGATTTTGGTGCCATTTGATAAGATGGGGAAGACTATAAGAAGGGCAGAAGATGGGATCTGAAAGGATCACAAAATGCTGTATCAGTGATTTATTATTTTATTACTATTATTATTTTTAGAGATTTTAAAAAATTTATTTCTCTCTCCTTCCCCCCAGTTGTCTCCTCTGTGTCCATTCACTGTGTGTTCTTCTGTGTCTGCTTCTATTTTTGTCAGTAGCACCTGGAATCTGTGCCTCTTCTTTTGTTGTGTCATCTTCTTGTGTCAGCTCTCCATGTGTGGCACCATTCCTGGCCAGGTTGAACTTTCTTTTGCACTGGGTGGCTCACCTTATGGGGCTCTCTCCTTGTGCATGGGGCTCCCCTATGTGAGGGACAGCCCTGTGTGGCACAGCACTCCTTGCACGCATCAGCACTGCACATGGGCCAGCTCACCAAGGATCAAGGAGGCCCTGGGTATGCACCATGAACCTCCCATGTGGTAGATGGATGCTCTATCTGTTGAGCCAAGTCCGCTTCCCTGTATCAGTGATTTAATTTGTCTTGAACCAAGTCTACCATGAGTGGACTCTTCAGGGAAACTCTGCTCCAAGGCATGACTCAAAGATCCAGGGTGTTACCATTTGTGGCTCTTCCCTCTTGACAAGTGGTCCCATGGTGGCATGATAGAGGAAGACCAGTAGAAGTGGTGCAGTGATGCTTATATGCCTTTGGCTGGAAGTGGCAGTGATGCCCTCTTCCGCTTGTCTTCCTATCAGCCCAAATTCAGTCCTATGGACTGAATGCAGCTGACCACAGGCTGGGAATGCCATCCTCTTGTGCCTAGAGGTGGAATGATTTCAAGGAGGCATGGTGTACGTACTGCTACAAGGGGTAAATGAAGCCTGCTTTGAGGGTGTGTTGGTAAGTCAGAGTTCCAGAGAGAGGACAGGCTGGAGATGCTGTTTCCAGCTGCCTCTGGATATTATGTCATTACCTGGGCTATAAAAGAGAATAACCTAGAATATATAGCCATGAGAATAATACATTTCATGGAGGAATGTTACCAAGAAATTAAATAAGGCAAAAACCAGAAGAGACCTTTGCAAGGAGAAAACAGTTGAATAGTGAGGATGGAAGTCCAGTTATGAAGTTATTGAAGAAAAACGGTGGCCAGCTTTGCCAAAATGATGAGAAGGGGCATAGTTTCATAGCTGGAGGAGAATATATTTAAGTTAGGGAAAGCTAGAGTATGTTTTTATTCTGATGGGAATGTTCAAATAACACAGAATGAAGTTATAATTTACGATGCAAGCGGAATAAGTGATAATGGATGCACCCTTGGAGGTGACATTGTCTAGAGTCCAGAGCTCAAGCAGAGTGACAGAGCTTTCTGGAGAGCAGGACACACCGTCCATTGTACTCTACCTCCTGGTAGAAGGGAAGGTGGCAAAGGTGGACAGAAGGGGTGGGAGTTTCTTTCTGAATTCTTGTATCTCTCAGTGGAAAATAAACCAGGTCATTGGCTGAGTGGGTTGGAGGGGGGAGACTAGGGGACATGTAGGAGTTTTGAGAAGAGGTGGGCTTTACTGGGGAGCACCCCTCAAAGAGTGTGCCAAGGCTGCAGGTTTGAATAACCAGCAGGGTTTTGCTGCTGGGTGCTCCCACTGAACCCCATTCTGGTGACCAGAGTTAGAGGCGAGCCCGCACGACTCAGTGAAGGGATAAGGAAACAGAGGAATCATGGCATTTTTGATGAAGGGATTCGAATGACAGGGCATTGATATCAGCTGGAGAGCTAAGGGGGTGACGATGTGGGGGAGATGGAAACTTCCACACTTTTACCATGGTCAAAGGTTATGTGTCCTCTACTTGGGTCTGGTCAGTCTAACTCTTTCACCTCAAGGTTCATTGACTCAGAAGAGTCATTTGGACACCCCAACAACCGCCTCCATGCATGTACCTGCCTGCATCCTTGGGCCTGGGGGAGGCCCCAGGGAGGTAATAGTACTTCACTGCAGGTATCTCAGCTGGTACCTGCACATGGCGGTGATTATTTTATTAATTGCTTCCCTTTTAGATTATGACTTTCTGGGGGCAGAAACTGTCCATTTTGCTTTTAGTAATATCTTCAGTATCACATGCCTGGCACTTATCAGATACCCCAGAATTAGCTGGGAATAGTTTACTAGTTCATGTGTGTCCATGTCACAGAGCAGTGGGTTAAGGCACAATTTTCAATAGGGCAACTTGCTTTCCTGCATGTATCGGTAGTGTCAACTGAGACATGGCAAACTAAGCTGCAAGACAACAGACCCATTTATCTGGAGTCTTAGAATTTCAATTTGGAAAGCACAGATTCAGGGAGCACCTCAAATCATGTCCCATTTGGCATTTCCAGGCCAGGGTTTATAAAGGAAAGAAGTTTGACAAGTTGTTTGTGGTTGGTGGGTATTTGGGGTGCTCTTGTCCTTCAGGTTAGATGGTTAACTGAGTTCTTTACATTATGGTTTATGTTGTGGTTCAGAGGTTCTTGGGGTTTTGAGAAGCGTTGTTGCTCGAGGCTTTGCCGACTTAGAAGTTTATGGTATCGTTTGTGACATCTCATTCAGGCCTCTGTAAGAGTGACCTCTAGAGTGACCTGCTGGCTCCATTTTAAATGTCTTAGAGCCACAGTAACTCTACTTTGTTTTATTTCTTTAAACAGTAGGTAGAAGACTTGGTTGTGGATGAAAAATAAAGAGGTGGCTCCTGCAGTAAAATACTTGAGTAAATGGGGGGCAACATTTGAAATTGTTAGGGTCGTGTCTACAGACCCTGTTTGAAAGGCAGAACAAAAGGAAGCAACTGCTTAATTTTAACAGTGTAATGAAAACCTGAAATCCTCTAAATTTATACATGAGTCCCAGGAAGAGAAGTACAGCCCTGGCTTTCAATAGAAGCTTATTAATAATGTGAATAGGAATAACAAGATTTGTTAGATACAGAAGTCAATGTTGCAATGGATGATGAGAGGGTATTTATGAAAAGGGTAAGGATTAGCGTGCAAGATGCAAATCTTCCCACAGGAAGGACAGCACACCCCGAGCTCTGTTCAGCTAGGTGGTGGAGTGGGAACCAGTGAAAGGTGGTGACGCTTCTACTACCAGCATGTGTAAACCCCGTGCTCCTGCATGGGAGAGCTCCAGACAGCAGAACAGGCTCACTCCTAGGTTTCTTTCAAAAAGAAAACTACCACCAACAAAAGCCCAGCCACCTCTGGCCTTTTGCACCTATTTCTGTCTCTTCTGAAAATGGCCCTGTGCTCCTTGGCATGCATTATGCAGCAACACATATGTCTGCTCATGAGAAAGGCAAGGGATGGTTCCTTGGAGGTGTAGAGTAAGAGGATTCTAAACAGAACTTAGAGCCTGATCTCTAACTTGGAGAAAACAGCCACCAGTGCACCTCCTTGCCTCCATGCATGCTCGGAAAGAAGCAGAACAGGGCGAACCCTTGTGCACCTGCTCGTGGCTCTCACTGAGGTCCCTCACGAGAATGGCAGCCATGCCCCCTTGCTTTTCCTGTGCAGCACTACCATCAAGAGATCATGGATCCCAGGCAGCCACCCTTCATCAGCCAGGTCAAGTGGAAGAAGAGCCAGAGGAACTACCCGAGAGAACCTGTGCTGCTGATTCCTGAGCTCTTCCCTTCGACAGGTACTGCTGGGCCATGTGGTCTTTCCACAGTGAGCCCCTCTGAGCCCCACAGGCCTGTGGCTGGAGACGTGTGCTTCTGGCAGCACCTCACCAAACCCCTGGAACTAGATGCCCAGTCTTGCTGGGTTCCTCCTCTCCCAGATGCCACTGTTTAGTCTTCTCTGACATAAACGTAGCCTTGCTTGTTCAGATAGACATTTTGATTGTCTTTTCTAAAAGTTTAACAGACAAGAAGTGTAAGGATTATAGGATGATGAAAGATTTGGTGGTCCATATGAGGTTGGATCCAGAAAAGAGGCAACCTGAGTTTTAAAAAATTCATCATTGCTACACAAAAGTAAGTATTCCTTCTCTGGCTGTACGTACCAAACTCAAGGCCTGTCTAGATCCTCGGCATTTCAGCTTCTTCTACTAGAAAATGACAATTGGGAAGAAAATGACATTTTTTGTCCAACTCTAGTTATTGCATCATTAGAATATTAAAAGAGGTTAAGAGGGGCAAGAAAGAAATGCTCGCAAGTGCTTACAGGAACAGTGGTGCAAAACCGAGACTGCGCTGGAGTTGGACGGTATTTGTCCGCAGCATTTCCACAGCAGCAGCAGGCATGAGCGCCAGCTCAAAGGAAAGTCGACCTGCTTTTTGCAAATGATTGGAATGCTTCTTGCTTATTTTAATGAGATGTTTTCCATTTTCAGAGATGAGTGTGTGCAAAGGGAGCTTCAATGCTGTGATCTGAAATTTGATAGCAAATTTCTGTCCTTCTCAGGGAGAGTTTTGAAATCAGTAAAAATCATCGAAGGAGAAAGAATGGTAAGAGCATTTCAAGATTGTTGTGTCAATTTGGGGGCAAATGAATTATGACGCCAGAGGAATGGACTCGGTCCTGCTATAATTGTGACCACTGTGTCTTCTCAAATTAGCCATCCCTTCCCCATGAGGGAACAAACAGGCTTGCAATAAGGATGTTTAGAAAATGCCTGGTACATGGTAAGCTTTGTATTATGGCTTTATCACTTAATAATGTGGGCATTCTTTCAAGGCATAATAATCCAAATTTATCCATGAAGACACAAATTCATAGAATCAATCTAAAAGACTGTAAGCCATGGGAGATTTCCAATTTTACTAACTCATATTTTTAAGGAAAGTGAGTAATTCAGTCAGCATTTGAGCTTGTCATTTGTAGAATTTCAGTAGGAAGTCGCAGTGAGTAAAACATTTAAGGTTTATAATGTGCTTTGGAATTCTTTTCCAGCTTGACTCCCATTCACAACTTGCAGACTGGTCGAAAGAAATAGAAGTGGCTCTTACTCAGGACAAAGTCCCTCCATGACTGGCCTTTGCTGTGCACCAGGAAAAATCAGAAAACTGCCATGTCTTGAGCACGGAGTCTGCAGAAAGTGACAAAAAAACATGGGCATAGCTATGAAAAGTCCAAAATGTAAGTATGTAGAGCAGAAATCCATTCCAGCTTAAAAATTGGTTCCTGCCAATCCAGCAGCAGAGGAACTGAAATATTAATTTGTAGGAATTAGTCTCCTTCTTTGACAAAACCCTTTAAAATTTTGCAAACAAAAAGTCTTTTGTTTTGTCTCCCTTAGACATATGTTGAACCTTGATTTTGTGAACTATGGTTTGTGGCTAGTGGAATCCATGTTGAAGGAGGCTTCAGAAATAGCAACTTGATCTGGAATTGGCATGGGTAGTAATAACAACTAGCTCCCAATCATGTTTTTCCCAAACAAGTTTTTGAACTTGTTTTTTCAAAAACAAAATTTTCCCTAGGATGATTGTCTCAGCATTGTATCTTATGCCATTTTCTAATTCATTTCATGGGCTATGTAAAATTCTTGTTATATGTTTTGTTCTACGTTATCTTATGTATATAGATGATATACGTATTTTATAGGGTTGAGGTGGGTGATACAACTGAATCCTATTTAACGGTCTTAGATGAACATGCTTCATCAAAAATACAGATGGTACATATCATCTTGATATATGGTCCATCTTTAGCAGTTGAGTAGTTCTAAAGCTGCATACTCATGCATTTTAGAAGCTAGAGTGTTGCCAAGTGGTTCTGAAACCACCCCAGGAAAGCGAATTTACCTCTCTCGTGTAGCTGAACTCAGGCAGCTGCAGTTTAGCTATTTTTTAATATCATGTCATGCTATTCTCTGAGGTTCATAGACTTAGAATTGTCACAGAAGTCTGTAAATTTCTATGGTGTTTTTAGATTTCTAAGTGCTCTGGGTGATGGTAAACTCCAAATGTGACTGTTAGTGTTCTCTCCCTACTTATAACTCACTACATCTATGACCCATCTCCTCCAGCATGTCTCTTCCAATGCTCAGTATTTCTCTTGGAATCTTCCCTTTCCTTTCCCTTAGCCAGTGCCTTAGACCTAGTTGTCCTTCACCAACTGTTCCTTCAGTTCTTTCTCCTCACACATCTCTTTCTTCTGCTTCCTCCAGCATGCTGTTTAGGAGCTTGTTCTTTCTTGATCATGTGACCAAGCTGTTTGTCCTATTGTCTTGTACCTAAAACCTAGACTTCTCTCTCCTTCACAATTTCCACTAAGGAGGACTTTTCAGGCTATGCCGAAGAATTTCTTGTACTTATCATTCTTACATGAACTGCCTCGCTTTCATAATCCTGTTCTCTTCAAATGCTGTGGCTCGCTTCCTATTTCTTGATCACATGCCATCTTATATTGTCATCTGGTGTTGTGGCCTTAGGTCCTCAGAGCAGAGAAATCTTCTGTTGGGAGCTCTCACAGCATGGCATTTTACATGTGAGAATCTGTGAATGGGATGGAGTTTGGTCAGTGTTTGGATTTCAACTCATTATCATAACAGGAATTTCTTTGCTTGTTTAGCATCTGCCTAAAAAATTAAGGTCTGCCTTTTAATTTGGGGATTTTTGAAAACAAACCAACCCACCTACCCACCCTTTGTTTCACCTCTTGAAGGGGAATTTGACTAGTTTACCTCCTGGTACAATAGACTCTTCTCTTCATCAGGTCATCTCCTTTTACATATTCTAAGGGTGTAGGGTAGATGGGAAGAGGACTAGCCCCAGAATCTTTCTTCTTATGTTCTCCAGAGATTGAGGGATGACCAGGAGGACAGGGACTGAACCCTCACTCCCAAAATCAGAGAATTTCCTAGTCTAATAAAAGATGCCTCCCCAAAGGGTCCTGTGAGCATCATGAGGTGATAAGAAACATTTCAAAGAATTTCCTTTTGAATCAGGAACAAGCCCTTTCTCCTCGACTGCCCAGGCCTTGAGACCAGTGAAGGTTTGATACCCTCCTTTGTTGCTTATAAACAGGCAGTTTCCAGAACTCTCCAGCTTGTTCTGTGGTTAGTACCTAACTCAGTAGGTTGTAGAAGTAATGAACTGAGTCCAATGAAATGCTTGGTAAGTACTTGACTGATCATGGTTGTTCAGTAAATGGTGAATATTCTTTTTTTTTTTTAAAGATTTATTTATTTATTTATTTCTCTCCCCTTTCCCCCAGCCCCAGTTGTCTGTTCTCTGTGTCTATTTGCTGTGTCTTCTTCTTTGTCCACTTCTGTTGTTGTCACCGTCATGGGAATCTGTGTTTCTTTTTATTGCATCATCTTGTGTCAGCTTTCTGTGTGTGCGGCACCATTCCTGGGCCATACACACTTTCTTTCACACTGGGCGGCTCTCCTTATGGGGCACACTCCTTGCATGTGGGTCTCCCCTATGCGGGGACAACCCTGCATGGCAGGGCACTCCTTGCACACATCAATGCTGTGCATGGGCGAGCTCCACACAGGTCAAGGAGGCCCGGGGTTTGATCCATGGAGCTCCCATGTGGTAGATGGATGCCCTAACCACTGGGCCAAATCTGCCACCTTATGAATATGCTTATGATGGAATCCTGCAGTGAGTGTTTTTTTAACCCTGCTTGTTGGCTTCATGATAAATTCCAGGGAATTGAAACACTAGATCCAAAGGACCTGTGCAAGTTTAAGCTCTTGATGCAACTGCCAAATCGCCTACACTGCAGCCTGTCTCTTCCACACACTCTCCCTCACAGCTCTCATGTAAGCTCTAGGAATGTTACCTTCTTGGACCCAAATATTTGCTTAATCAGTCTACTCTAGCTGGTCATTGCTCCACCTCAACTGCTTCCTTGATGGTTTTCATTTCTCCTATCACTGCCTGGCTGTTTCTCTGGGAGTCTCACGTGTGTTTGCTTTCAAGGTCATCTGCATGCTGTCCAACAACAGGGAAGACAAGTATGATAGCATAAAAAAATACTTGTGTACCGACTGCCGCATTCTGAGCCAAAGCTTGCTGGTGCGGACCACAGAGAGATCACAGATGCCAATGAGCATTGCTATCAAGATGGGAGGAGAGCTCTGGAAGGTGGACACAGGTGTTTGTTGGAATTCGTTGCCTACTCTTTTTTTTAAAAAAGATTTATTTATCCCCCCCCACCATGTTGTCTGCTCTCTGTCCATTTGAGGTGTGTTCTTCTGTGTCTGTTTGTCTTCTCTTTAGGTGGCACAGGGAACCCATCCTGGGACATTCCAGAGTGGGAGAGAGGTGGTCACTCTCTTGCACCACCTTAGCTCCCTGGTCTGCCACGTCTCTCATGGTCTCTCCTCTGTGTCTTTTTGTTGCATCATCTTGTTGCACCTGCACTCCTGCACAGGCCAGCACTCCATGTGAACCAGCTTGGCTTCACCAGGAAGCCCCAGGAATCAAACCCCAAACCTCCCATATGGTAGACAGGAGCCCAATCACGTGAGCCACATCCACTTCCCTCATTGGCTTCTCCTTATTTGTTTGTGTTTAGTGGGGTTTAATAAGAGCCTAAAGAACTCTTTTTTAATTCAGTGGTTAAAGTTTGCTTGGATTCTGTTATAACTAAATCTACCTTTATTTTAAAATTTAAGCTAAAGCAAGCAATGTTTATTGGTATCGATTGTTTCCATGATATTGAAAATTGACAGAAGTCAGTTGCAGGATTGTGTCAAGCTTGAATGAAGATTTAACACAGTGAGTAAGCGTTTGCAGATGTTGTTTAGTTGGTGTTAAGCCTAGAGAATGAGAGCTGTCTTTGGGTAAAACTGGAGAGGTGAGCCAAACAAGAAGTTGCCAGCTTCTCAAGAGGTCAGGAGCTGGAAAGAAAAGTTGTTCTTTGCCCTTCTGTATATTTCCAAAATACAGTGGAAGGCTTCACAAAGTTTTATATTGCTACCTAGCCAATCATCACAAAGTTAGCACCTCCAGGTAACATCTGTTTGTGACTGGACAGTTCTGTGGGTCAGAAACCTGGCACGGTATGGGCGCAGGCCTCACAAGTTTAAAGTCCAAGTGTGTTAGCTGAGCTGCATCATCACCTGGAAGCCTGGGGTCCTCTTCCAAGCTCACATGGATGTGGCAGAATCCATCCCTTGTGGTTGTTGTGGGACTGAGGTCCTGTTGGGGTTTGGCTGTCAGGTCATATAAGCTTCTAGAGCACATCCACATTTCTTAAGTGGCCCCTCCATCTCCAACCAACCCGGGCACACTGAGTCTTCCTTCTGATTTGAATCCCTCTGTCTTTTCTGCCACCAGCCAAAAGTAACACTCTGCTTTAGAGGGTCTCCTGTAATTATATTATTCCTCCTTGGAAAACATTATTTTAAGGGGAACTCTGCCCCATAGCATATATCATCACAGGGGTGGTAACTCGGCATATACATAGGATCTGGGTTTGGAGTAGGGCATTTGGGGAACCATTGTTGGAATGCAGCCTGCCTCTCTAGGTGGATCATCAGTACAAGAAGGAAGACAAACATGGAAACCCAAGTGGGATGCAGAGGCAGCCAGGAAGGAGGATCTGGGGCTTCTCATCTATTTGTGCATAAACTACCCAGAAGAGGAAGGCTGCTTCTAGCTACCAGGCCTCTCCTTTTCTCCAGGGGCCCTTTTCTTTTCTGCTCTTGGGTACAAATCACACTGTTCCCTGAAATGAATTTGTGCACACTTCAGTACATAATTCCTTCTGCATTACATGATACATGACTGTCGTAAATCACCATTTGTTTCATCATAATGTTTGTGGTCAGTGAAGCATAACTGCCAAGAGTATTCTTTAAGGAGCAACCTTTTTATTTTTAAATTTTTTCCTTACAAAGTCCTGGGGATCGAACCCAAGACCTTTTACATGGGAGGCAGGTGCTTAACCACTTGAGTGACATCTGCTCCCCAAGAAGAACTGTTTTTATTTTGACAGATGATTAACTTGACCAGCCACCATATTATCTGTCAAAACGAAAACCTTCTTTTGCTATGTTTTTCTGAGGGGGAATTAGAGAATGATATTGCAGTGATAAGGACAAATTAAGCTTTCATTCATTCAACAGATATTGTTGAGTACCACTTTCTAAATACTCAGATTGCAGTCGTTAATCTGTAGACCAAAAAAGCCTGCCCTTTCCTATGGAGCTTAAATTCTGGTGGAGAGGCAGGCAGACAAATGCACACAAGTGGTCAAGATGCACTGAAGTAAACTAAAACACAAGACAGTTGAAACTTGAGGGAAGTGTAGACTTTTTCTTGACATATTGTGTGCCTGTTACAATAGCTGTCACCATTCCTAAGAGAGCTGCTTTCTCAAAGCAGATGGTTGTAGATGAGCCAGAGTGTGAGAACTCCATCTCCAGGAGGAGGCCCCCAGGAGTTCTGGCTCTTTGTTTGTTGTTGTTGTTGTTGTTGTTGCGTTCTCCCATAGGGGAAACTGCAGCAGCCATGCATAGTGACAGTGGGTGTAATCTGTAGTATTGCTGTTAAATGCCCCCTTATCTCTTCCTTTTGCACACATCAATGTTTTGTAAAAATGTTTGATGTCATAGGGGACCAAGAATTTGGTGAGCTCTGTAGGGGGTTATAGAATTGATCTTTAATAAGATCCTCAATTCCGATTGTGATGTTGATGTTATAGATTCATTCAGAAGGGAAGTAAGATTCCAAGGCTCTTGTTTTCCAAACCAATCACTTATAATCTCAGCGCACATGGTACTCTCGATGTGTTTTCCAAAAATCAGGACAAGAGCTTGTGGATGGGCTGAAGACCTGCTTGTGTGGTCAACACTAATAGTTTTCAACTGGGGCAACCTTCTGCCTTCCCGACCCCCATCCCCAGAGGACACTGATCCTTGTCTAGAGACTTTCCAAATGTCATGGTTCACAGTTTGGGGTGGGGGTGTGCCTGGTGACTGGCCTCTAGTGCGCAGAGGTCAGGGACGCTGCTAACCCTACAATGCATAGCGCGACCTTCTGCAGCAAAAAATTATCTGGCCCCCAAGTGTCTACAGTCCTGTGGTGAGAAGTCCTGGACTAGACTGAAGGTTTAGGCTGTGAAAGACCCTAAGTGCTGTAGTGTCAAAAAGGAGCCTCAAATTTGTTGAAACTACCAGTGGTTACTGTTTATTAACACAGGGGTCTGGTTTCTTTTCAGCTGCCATGAAGGCCTGGGCTAAGAGCCCTGCCATCTTTTATTATCATGTAATGGGATAGGGTGGGAGATGGGCAGCTTCAAGCATTGCTAGATTATGAAATACCGCAGCTCGACCTCCTTAAAACTAGTTGCTAAATCCTTTGAGTAAGTATCTACATTGCAAAGGGCCACCTTTATGTGTATGTGTGCATTTGTGTATGTGAGATCTGCACTTGAGTCTTTAACATTTCCAAAGCAAAAATAAAAACCAAAAAATATATATATTTCCAAAGGAATTCCAAGTGTTAACTATGAGGACCAGGAACTTGACACCAATGGTGGGCTTCAGGCAAGGGGAGGAGAGAAGAGAGACCCTACTGCTTTGACTTTGGGTCCCACACCAGAGTCAGAGGGAAAAAAGGCAGAATTGGAATATTGGAGGAGCAGATATTTCTTTCCTTCCAGGGTAAAAATTTTGCCATTTTCAATCTCCATTCCAGCCCTGAAGTAGGAAGGCTTGGTGGCCTCAGATTTTCACAAGATCCATGATGTTAGCCTGGCCAGTGGCTTGCACTCCTCTCCCCTTCACCCAGAGTTTTGCAGTTACCAGGAGGGGGGAGCCCTCCCAGCTGGCTTCTCTAGCCCCATCTGTGTGTCTTTTGGCCCTGCTGCCCTGCCAGAATAGCAGGAATAGCTCCTAAGGCTGGAGGAAAGGACCTTTCCCCTGGGGAGTGGGTGGCTGGCTCTGAGTAAATACCTCTTTATTTACATCTTGAAATAGACACATGAACCTAAAACAGTGATATTCGGTACCTAGAGTGCTGCTGTCCCCATATGATTATTGTCTTTAGGAGGTACTGGGGATTGAATGGAGGACCTTCTACGTGGGAAGCAGGCTCTCACCTATGAGCTACACCCACTCCCTGCAAACTCTTTTAGGAGATCCTATGTATATGATCTTTCACATATTGAATGCTTTCAAGATAAGACTGAGTAGACACAGTAGCACTTATCATAATTTTTTAAAGTACCAAACTAACTGTAATTGTGATGAAGAAATGTATCAACATCAGATTTTTTTTATTGAGTCTCAAGGAAGAATTCAAATTCCACTTCCAGGCATGATTGCCCAGAGGGAATGATAAGCCCTTTTGTAGTTTTATTTTCATTTTTTAAAGATCTGATTGTATAAATTTCTTAAATTACTTCAGTTTAGCAAAGTCACTTAATTCAAATAACTTCTCCTTAAAAAGTATTTTTGGTTCTTTACACCAATTTGAGCTTATATTATTACTTTTACACTGTGGGTCTTTATTTGGACATAGGAATTGTGCTTGGTGGTCTGGCCAGATCGGTTTCTTAAACTCACTTTCATAGGAGTCTGTGACCCAAAAACATTGTTTTCTAGTGGGGCCCTAAATTGTATGTTACGATTATAGGAGAGAGTAAATTGTGTTTTGTATTGACACTCCTCAATCATCAAAGTCAAGTCTTAGTAAATATAACCTAAAAATCAAAGTATTTAATTAACACACTAAGGAGGTTTATTCTTTTTAAATGTTTTCTTGCATTTCTAGGGGACAACATCTAAACTAAATCAAAGCCCACTTTCTCTTATGTGCAAATTTTCTGCATGTAATACCTATCTCCTCTGAACCGGGATGATTCAATACCAAAGTAATATTCACAGTTATTTGGCAACAAAATACAGAGTTTAATTTTTAAAAATCAGGACTGGATAATATGGACATCATGAAATAATTGAAAATGATATTCATAAATTGCTTTGTCTTTTTTTTGAGGAAGCAACTCTTAGAGGGAAGCTGCAGGCAATACAACATAGGGCTAAACACACAAGTTTCAGGTAAAGTGTTAGAAATAGTTTATATACGTTTGCAAGTGAAACAAGTTACAAGAGAGAAAACACACTTACCCTAATAAAAAGAACTAAACATGAAAAAAATAGTTTATATAAATGAATTTTTAAATGATTATATATGTATAATGGAACAGAACATAAGAGAACTGATAAATGTTGAATAGAAAGATAACTTTGTAATTGAATATCTAGCAATGATAAAGATGGTAGAAGTGAGAAAATTAGATAGAAGGGTTAAAGGGCAGATTAGACACAAAAGAACAGAAATAATTAACTGCAAAATCCATTCAAAGAAATTCACAGAACTCAGTGCAGAGTCATGGAGAGATGGAAGGTATGAATACAGATTATCGAAATGTAAAACTGAGTGAGCAGATTTGCTATAGGTTGAGTAGAAGTTCAAAAAGGTGGAGATAGCAGGAAGGGGGTCAATATTAAAGAGAGAATTGCTGAAAACCTGACTCCTTAGATTCAGGAATAATAGAACCTAAGCAAGAACAATTAAAATAAATCCATACCTAGACACATAGTGAAACATCAAAATATCTGAGACAGGAGATTTTAAAATCAGAAGAGGAAAATATATTATTGATAAACAATAAAAATTCCATTCAGCCATAGAAAGCAGAAGACATTGAAATAATATCCTCAATATGCTAACAAGTAACTCTCACCCTAAAGTTTGGTACCCAGTTAAACTATCATTCAAAGGTGAGAGTGAAATAAAACAAGATTTAGATAATTACACATATTGTATATGTCCATCAGACACTCCCTGAAATATAGCAACCATAAGGTATATATTTAGGGGAAAGGAAAGTGAACAAATAAAGAAGGAATGAGATTCAAGAAGCAATGCTATCAAAAATATTTGGGAGTTTAAAACACTGACCTTATAAATGTCAAATTTGGGGAGTATGTAAGAACTAGGTAGATATAAAATATTGGACATAAACACCATTTGCATGGGAAAATAGGGATCAGGGCTAAAGAATCCAGAGATCCTCAGTTGCTAGGTAGAATGGTTAAATTAAAGTTTAAATGATTAACTTTAGACTTGCTAAGTTGACTATATAAATTAAAATATATGGGAAACCATGAAGTGAAATAAAACTTGACTTCCATCTCAATAGAGTGGGAGGAGGGATAAATGAAAATGAAAGAAAGGCAGAAATATTGATCAATCTAGTAAAAGACAGGAAAGGATTAAGCAAAAACACAGATAAAACATAAATTTAAAGAACAAAATAATAGGGTCCACATAAAACAAACCCGATAATTTAAACAGATTAACCTTGCCTCTTAAATCAGAACACAGGTTGGAGAAAAATCAGTAAGTTAGTTGTTCTTTAGAAGAAATACTCCTAATAAATCTTAAAAGTATGATAAAATTGGGGGAAAAAAGGGATAGAAAAATACACCAGAATATTAACCCAAAATTCTGGCCTTGGATATATTGATATAAAGAAATAAGTGAAACTAACAGTTCACCAGAAAGAGAGCAATTCTGAATTTGTAGGTGCTCAACCTAAGCTCCAATCTGGCTATATACTTTAGAGAAAGACTTGCGTTTTGTGCCCAAGAAAGCACCCATTAGAATCTTCCTCATGTCTTTAATCTGGAAAAAAAATTAGGAGGAAACTATCAACAAGAGAATGGATAATGAATTTTGAAGCCTGTATATGATGGGGAATTACTCAACAGGCAACGGAATGGACTAGGAACACTTTATTATGTAATTCTGGATAATAAGATCTTCCAACAATGTGCGTAAATCTTTAAACTAGAGTAAATAAAAGTTCTTTTGACATATACAACATACAACATATATATATACACACACACAATATAAATATAAATTTTTGAAATGTATGTTGTTGAGACATAATATGTAGGTAATAGCAAATGTGCTAATTTTATTTTTCTGTCTAGACATCTGTGTATACCTTATTAGTCTAAAGCACCTGACAGTACCATCCCAATGATTTAAATGTCCTTTATGGAGTCGTGTCATTGTTTATCTGTTCAACAGACTGTCACTTAAGGAAACACTTTCTGCTTGGGGAATGCGTTTCTGTTGAGTAACAGACTAAATGTTTTCAGAGCCTCCACTCACTACGTGCTTTTCTTCTACAATGAGCTGATTCTCATGTGTCCTATAATTCCAGGTATGGTTTCTTTATTGTGAGTCAGCCTGTGAAACATGGGACTGTTACTCCCACACATTATAATGTCATCTATGACACTGTTTGCTTGACCCCAGACACAGTGGGGCATTTGACTTACAAGCTGTGCCACATGTATTATAACTTGCCAGTAAGGATCTTCTGATCCCGGTTTTCCTCCAGATCTGTAAAATGAATGGGTCAAACTTGTGTGCCTATGTTTTTAATCTGTGATGTGACAAATGTGAAAATGTAAATCTAGAGAAAATAGATGTAAATTAAATTCAAAAAAAGAAACTTCCTCTTAGTTTTCTTCCTCCTACAGAGTGCGATTTGTGTTCCTGTGCCTTGCCACTTTGCTCACAAACTGTCTTACCTCATGGATCACAGGATTCAGGGACAGCCACACAATTTACTGTCAGAATGTCTCTATTACCTTTGATCTGCCAAAGATTGGGCTTTGTACATTTCAATTTGTAAATTGAAGCTGGATGTTTGCTTATTCTTCTAGATTCATGTTTCAGATTTGACTCAATCTTGATTGGTCATGGGAGAGGCTCAGAGGAATGTATTCTATTTTCAGTAGTATCACTCACTTAAACAAGGCTTTATGCACCATTTTCCAGGAAGGAAAACCAACAGTGAGAGTTTTGTCTTACAGCTTAGCTTTCCCATATCTTACAAAGTGCATATAATTTAAACAGGGCTGAATGCTGCCCTCCAAGCAAAGGGACTCAAATAGAAAATGGTTGACCATTATTCACATGCAAATGGCAATAATGCACATCTATAAACAAATATATTGGAACACTAGCATAAACATAGTTTCCCAAGTACAATGTATACGTACATTGCATGAAACACTCATGGCTTTGTGAAATATTTATTTTGCTTTGGAAGGACAGGACATATGAGATGGTGATGGATTTCTGTTAATTAATATTTTCTATTTTTAAATAAGTGACCTATTACTGATATATTATACATAAAATATTTATGGTATTCTCTGCACTGGGGTGGGAGTTGAATATATATGTTTGGTATAAAAAGATACCAGTGATTTGAAAGTTGGCAGCTTAGAAACATAAATGCATTTGATCGTGTTTTTTTGCAGAGAAGGAAAACTAAGACCTTGACTGGCATCTCTAACTTCATTCTATTGCACATGTGCCAAGTGTGATGATGTTTATTTTGATAGCTGCACCATCACCAGGAGGAAATTTTGGATAATTTTTTTGAATGAAGCCATTTTTCCTCCTGAAAGCAGACACATTTTTTTCCTCTCAATATAAACCAATCTTAAGTAGGCTCAGAATTTAATGTGCCTGGTATTTGAGAGTGCCCTATTTTCTGATATTCATAGAGTGGTATATTTCGGGAACTACTTTGTTTCAAACATGCCAGAAAGTGTTATGTCAGAAATTGATAGAACTGCTTCAATCATAAGTTAAGTAAATTTGATGTGATATTTAAGCGACCCCCAGCCCCACCTGGGTGCCTGGTGCTGAGGCAGGAAGGCCCTGCACCCCTGGCTCAGCTGCATCTGAGACAGTCTCTGGCCTGGCCCACCCAGGGCAGGGCCCTGCACCCCAACCTCTCCAGCCTCGTCCCTTCTCAGTTTCCTGATGCCAAGACCTCCCGTGAGGACAGAGGCAGAGGCTCCCCAACATGTGGAGACAACTCTTGGGGCGCTGACAGCCCCGGGGCTCCCCCCTAACTGCCCCTCCCCCTGTCTGGGCCCTGACAGCAGCTCTGTTGGAGTCACATGACCGACCAGTGGGTCACCAGGAGGGACTCTGACGAGTAGGGAAGCCGGGCAGCTGCCTGGGAGCCCCTCTGTCCTCCGTGCAGGGTCTGTGGGGGGTGCGGGCAGCACCCTGAGGGCAGGAGCCTGCAGGAGGAAACGCTGCTGGTTCCCAAGGCTTTCCAGCTTCTGGAGCCCTGGGCCTGGCAGCCCGCGGCGGCCCCGTCCCACGCAGTGCTAGACCCCCAGGCCCCGCCCCCTTGGCTCAAACCCAGGCCCCGCCCCCAGCCCCACCCCCTCAGCCCTGTCCTCTGCTCTGGGGCCGCTGCCTCTGCACAGCCTGAGGCAGGTCAGGCCTGTGCTGTGGGCAGCGCAGCTTTGATGTTTCCATGGAAACGCCCCTTGGATAGAGGCACTGAGGGACACCGCAGGCTGGGGGCATCTGGAAGTGGCCTGTGGAGAGTTGTGCAGGTTTCTTGGGTCTCTGGAAGCTTCCATGTTAGGCGATAGTGATGCGGGCCATTTTCGGGACTTGGAGTTGTCCTGAACAACATTGCAGGGATGGATGCCAGACATTATATATCCTGCCGTAACCCGCTGAATGGGTGGGGGAGAGTGTGACTACAACGTAAACCATTATCCATGCGGGGCAGCAGTGCTCCAAAATATATTCACCAAGTGCGATGATTGTGCCACGATGATTAAAGAGGTTGTTGATGTGGGAGGAGTGGGGTGCGGGAGCATATGGGAAACTCTTACATTTTTTAATGTAACATTTAAAAATAATAATAAAAAACTATATTAATTTTGAAAAAAAAAAAGATTGCAGCCTTCCAAGCTCCTGAAGCCCCCCTCTCACCATGGGGGCTCCCCCTCCCCAGGCTGGTGTCAAAGTCCAGAGGGTCCTGCCACACCCTCCCCTGCAGTGGCAGGGCTGCTGGATCACCTGGCACGTGGCCTGCTGGGGCCTCCAGCCAGCGGGTCACCACACTCAGGGGTGTAGCTCCCTCCTACCCATATGACGTCAGGACCCTGTGGCCCCTCCTGCCCCTGGGGTGGAGGACATGCTAGCCAGGTCCTCGGAATGAGTGTCTCCAACGGCCAGCAGTGCAATGTCCTGTTCCTCCTCGTTAGCATTCTCTTATTTATAGAACCAGAAGCTCTTAGTCTTTGTGAAACAAATAAAAAGAAAACAGAAAAAAGAGTTGACTGAGTCAGGCTCCACGTCCTGCAGAGAAAGCCAGGAAGCGCGGTGTGGGGAAGCCTCTTGCACAGTTGATCTGGGATCGAGTCTCCAAATGGGGCCTAAACTGACTGCTGAGCCCCTCCCCAGGGCTTTAAGCCCCTCTCCCTCGCTCCTGGCTCTGAGTTGGCCCATTGCTCGGCCTCGCTTTATGCGGCATTTTGTCACAGGAGCAACCTTCTTACCACCAGCTTGGGAGAGGATTTGCTGGCACACAGACAGCCTGGGAGGCGAGTGGGGAATGCTCTCCCCAAGCCCATCCTGGGAGCTGGCTGGACAGACGGGGGACTCAGCTGCACAGGAGGGCGAGGGGCAGGAGGGGGAGAGGGGGCTCCCTCAAGCAGCAGCAACGCCAGACAGGAAGGCTTTGAAAGTCAAGGGTTATTTGTCCCAGGGTAAGCCTGCACACACAACCTGCATACACAGAAATGGGCCCCTCCAGAAAAAAATTTTTTTAAACATGGGAGAAATTATGGTTATTTCTTTCAATCAGTATTGATTAAACACCAAAACCTGTTCTTGCCTTACTCAATTGAAAGTTTCAAGAAGACAGGACTGAGGTGGAGAGTTTAGTTTCCTAACTAGTAAGATCAATAAAGACTGGCTGGGAAGTGGACTTGGCCCAGTGGTTAGGGCATCCGTCTACCACATGGGAGGTCTGCGGTTCAAACCCCAGGCCTCCTTGACCCATGTGGAGCTGGCCCACGCACAGTGCTGATGCGCGCAAGGATTGCCCTGCCACGCAGGGGTGTCCCCAGTATAGGGAAGCCCCATGCACAAGGAGCGCGTCCCGTAAGAAGAGCCGCCCAGGGCAAAAGAAAGTGCAGCCTGCCCAGGAATGGTGCCACAAACACGGAGAGCTGACACAGCAAGATGAAGCAACAAAAAGAAACAGATTCCTGTGCTGCTGACAACAGAAGTAGACAAAGAAGATGCAGCAAATAGACACAGAGAACAACCAGGGTGGGGGGGAAGGGGAGACAAATAAATAAATAAATGAGTCTTTAAAAAAATAAATAAATGAAGAATGGCTAACTAGAATATGTCGCCAGAGAAGAGAGTGTAGTTAGGGAATGGAAAGCTGGGTTTAATCTGAGCAGAATCAGTAAAAAGTAGTTTGGAAATGTTTGGAAATGAATAGAAATGGTGAGAGCACATAAGAGAATTTGTCATCAGAATTGCTAATATATAGGTATGACAGTGGTTTGCTTTTTTTTAAATAATGAAAATGCTCTAAAATTGATAGAAATGATGAATACCCAATTCTTGATTATACCAATGGATTTTACACTTTAGATAAATTGTAAGGTTTATGAATAAAAATCATAATAAGGTGGGTTGGGGAAAAATACACCAAATGTAAGATACGGATTGTAGTTAGGAGTAATTCTTTGATGATGCTCTTTTATAGTTTGTTATGTTTCACAACAATGCAAGGTATTAGTGGTGGGGTGACGTATGGGAGCCCAGTATGATGTGTTGTAAGTGTACAACTTTTACTACATACCTATTATTTATGTATGTTCATGTATGAATGATATATTTCAATAAATTTTTTAAATGAAAAAATAATATAATAGAGGATGCCTGGGCACCCTCAGTCACAGCTGCCTTTGCAGACCCTCCTGAGGTGCTCAGGGACCCCACACCAGGATCCGGGGGCCTGTGGGCCTGGTGATTTCACAGGCACAGAGAGACAGTGGGCTACGCCTGGTGGGAGGATGCTGCTCACTAAAACTCATCCTTCTTGGGTGTGGATTCTCCAGCAGGGGCAGATGGAACCAGATGGGGAGTTGTTTTTCTTCTCTAGTGGAGAGGACACGGTTCAGGGGAATCCTTCTGGGCTTGGGCACAGTTCGGGGCACCTGGACCGAGAAGTCGTGCTTCCAGCTAGTGACCCTGGGGGCTCCTCACCACCTTCTATGACATGTTCAGAATGTGGGACTCCAAAGTGGGAGACCAGGGACATGGAGAAAGGAGAGGAGAAATTCAAAGGCTTCTCTTTGCATGAAGTTAGGACTGGATTCACATGAAACAGGCTCTTTGGGCTTTTTCATGGAGTGGAATTTGGCAGATGGATGAAGACGAGGTGCTGTGAGAGGCACAATCCATGTGCATCCCCACGGGGCCCCGGGATGCGTTATTCTAGCAGGTGGAGTGTACATGCATCTCAGAGAGGACAGAAACTCACCATGTAATAAACTCTTTTAATCATCAGCAACAAATGCCAACATCTTTTTTACTGTAAAACCAAAACTATGTGTCCACCTCAGCAAGTCAACAATCCTGGCCCTTTGGTGCTTTCGCCTTAGGGCTTTGCAGGCAGGGCTCGTGGAGGGCAGGCAGCCTGTGCCCGGGAGCAGGGCGAGACCAGCGGCAGCATCCTGGAGGACTGGGAATATGCACCGGGGAAATGGCAGCACCCCGGGCACACGGGGAAGGGGACACTCTCACAGTTGGGAGAAAGGCGCAGTCTTGGGTCAGAGATCACCGGCACCCTCCAGGCCCTCATTGGGGTGAAGGTGAAGCACCTCCCCTGTAGGGCAGAGAAGAGACAGGAGGTCATGGAGAAGTCATTTGATTTGGGTCCAGAGGCTGCAGTTTCCTTGGCCCCGTGGGCTGGGCTCAGGCCCCACCTGGACCTGTAGGGTCCTATATGCTTTTTCTCTCCCTGGAGTGCTGGCATCCAGCCTCTACTCCCACTTGGAGGGTTTGGCTGTCACCCCCTCTATAGAGGCTCCCCTGCCCTCCCCAGGGAGTCTTAGGTGCTCTGGCCTCTGACCTTGGCTGCTGCTCCTCCATGGACTGGGCGCCTTGGGAGTGAGGGTGAGGCCTGACTTCCTTCCAGGGCCCCAGAAAGCCCGGGGACTAAATTCCAGAGGTAACACCTTAAACTATTAAAACATCCAGTGTGCAAGTAAAGACTGCAAGGCATATAAAGAGGCAGGAATTGATGGCCCAGTCATAGGAACAAGATAAAACATCAGAAACCATCAACAAATAAAACCAGACTTTCAACATAAAAACTCTTTTAGAAAATGATCTTGAATATGCTCAAGGAGAGAATGGAAAACATGTATAAGGAACTAAAGGACATTAGGAAAATTATATGTGAAAAAAATGAGAATTTCAATAAAGAGAAATTATAAAAGGGAACCCAACAGAAATAGTGGAATTAAAGACCACAATAATGGAATTTAAAATTCCTTGTATGGGTTCAATAGCAGATTGGAGCTGGCAGAAGAAAATATCTGTGAACCTGAAGAGAAGATGATTGAAATTATTTAGGCTGAGGGGCAGAAAGGAAAAAGAATGAAGAAAAGTGAACAGAGAGACCAGGAGACTTGTGGGACATCAAGTTTACCAATATATGCATTATGGGGTTCCTAGAAGAAGACAGAGTGAAAGAAACTGAGAGACTATTTGAAGAAATAAAGCATGCAAACTACCCAAATTTAAGTAAAGAAATGAATATACATATCCAAGAATTATAATGAACTATGAATAAGATAAACTCAAAGAGATCCGCAACCACCACATTATAATCAAACTATCTAATGCCAAAGACAGAGAATCCTGAAAATTACAGGAGACAACAACACATCATCTTCAAGGGAGCTTCAATAAGAAGAAGTTCCAATTTCTCATCAGAAACCACTGAGGCAAGAAAGCAGGGGGATGGTGTAGCAGTTTGATATTATTGACAAATTCCAAAAAGAAATTGGATTATATTTGTAAACTTATCTTTTCCTCTGGGCATATTAGATTATATTGGATTCAGAGGCTTACTCAATTAAGTAATTAGCTAATCTTCTTGTGCCAGTAGGGCATTGAGCCCCCCCCTTGGTGGGTGGGGACTCACAGATAAAAGGCATTGCAAAGGACAGAGTTGGAGGTCTTCTGATGTTGGAGTTTTGATGTTGGAGTTTGATGCTGAAGGCTTAAGCTGGAGTCCCAGGAAGTAAGCTCACAGAGGAAAGAGAAGTCAGTCCCAGGAAGATAGGAACCTTGAATGCAGAGAAAAGCAAGCCCCAGGAACGTAGGAACCCAAAAAGCCTGAACCCTCACAGACGTTGGCAGCCATCCTGCTCCAAATAGACTTTGGTGAGGGAAGTAACTTATGCTTTATGGCCTGGTATCTGTAAGCCCCTACCCCAAATAAATACCCTTTAAAAAACCAACCAATTTCTGGTATTTTGCATCAGCACCCCTTTGGCTGACTAATACAGATGACATATTGAATATGCTGACAGAAAATAAGTGCCAACCAAGAACTTTTATCTTGAGTAACTGTATTTCAAAAATGAGGGAGAGATTAAGAAATTCCAAGATAAATAAAGGCATAAGCATAGGGAGTTCATCATCATTAAACTTGGACTATAAGCAATGCTAAAGGGAGTTCTTCAGATTAAAAGCAAAAGGTAAGTAGATGGTAGAACAAAGCTGCATAAAAGAATAAGGATCTCTGATAAAGGTAACAGCATGGTTAATTATAAACACCAGTACTTTCCATTTGTAACTCAGTTTTCACTTCTTATGGGATCTAAAATTCAAATGCATAAAAGTAATGATACACCCATGGGTTGGGACACCCAACCTTTAAAATGTATAAAGATTTAATTTGTGACAAGAACACATAAAGAATGGGGGGCAGAAGGCTATGGAACATAGTTTGTAAATGTTGTTGAAATTAAGCTGGTAATAAATCAAACAAGATTGTTAAAGATTGAAGATGTTGAATTTGTACCCCATGGTAACCACTTTTGTTAAGAGGCTAAATGCATACCCTATGGTACACATTTGTTAAGGTATTAAAATGTGTACTCCATGGTAACCACAATGTATATCAGAAGAAGGCATGCAGAAATAAATGAGAAAGTGTTCAAAGTGGTTCACAATGAAAGGAAAAAATAATACAAAAGAAGGCAATGATGGGAGAATTGAGGAACAAAAAAGGAATAAGAATTGCAAAATCCAAATAAACTGGCAGAAGGGCCTGTATTACCAGTAGTCACTTTAAATGTGAATGGGTTAAACTCTCCAGTCAAAAGGCAGAGATTGGCAGAGTGGATAAAATAGCATGGTCCAATTTTATGTTGTTAAGAAGAGACTCTCCTTAAATTCAGACACAAGTAGGATTATCAAAAGGGATCCAGTATGGGTATACTTATATACAATATTAATATACTCATATATTATACTAAGATGCTAATACCTCATAAAATAGACAAAGTAAAAAAACTATTATAAGGGACAAAGAAGTACACTACATATTGACAAAAGGGTCAATTTATTGAGAATGCATATATGCACCTAATAGCAGCACTGCAGAATATATGAAGTAAATATTGAGAGATTGAATGGAAAAGTAGATAGTTCTACATTTATAGTAGGAGACTTCAATGCACCACTTTCCATAATGAATAGAACTTCTAGACTGAAGATCAATAAGGAAAGAAAGACTTAAACAATACTATAAACCAACCAAACCTGATGTATATACAAATACTTCATCCAACAACAGCATAATACACATTCTTCTCAAGTGCATATGGCTCATACTGTAGGATAGACAATAAGTTACACAATGGATTCTTAGACATTATACCACCACCATGAGCAACAAAAGGAAAAACAGTTAAATTGGATTTCATCAAAATTATAAACGTTTGTTCATCAAAGGGTATTATCAAGAAAGTGAAAAGACCATCTACATAACTGGAGAAAACATTTGGAAACCATGTATCTGGTAAGGGTTTGATATCGAGAATAAATAAATGAATCCTACAACTTATCAACAAAAAGTTAAACCACTCAACTGAAAAAAGGGCAAATAATTTGAATGGACATTTCTCCAAAGAAGATACACAGTTGGCAAATAAGCACATGAAAAGATGTCAACATCACCAACCATTAGGGAAGTGCAAATCCAAACCAGAATGAGATATCACCACACATCCTGAGAATGGCTTTAATTAAAGAAAAAATAAAACTAGAGACCACAAGGCAAAGAGCATGTTGGTGGCCACGTTCAGTCCCCTGGGGCCTATGTGCTCCTGACCACCACTTCCCAGGGCTGGGGACTCCATCTGTGGGCAACTGTCACAAGGGAAAAGCACTGTGGGTGACCACCCGCCACGGGGGCAGCACCCCTGCCTGCTCACCATGCTCCCCAAAGAGGGCCGCATCAGTTGCACAGAGCTGCAGTTCTCCCTAGCAAGAGCACACAGGAGGTCCAGTTTGCCCTGCAAAGGGGACATGGCATGAGGACATGGCATGGTGGGGTGACACTGCCAGAGAGGGTCAGGCACCCCAGCTGAACCCCAAGAACATGCAGAGCTTGGGAGCAGGAGCCTGGCAGCCTGCGTGCCTGCTGGGGTGGTGGTCACTGTGGTCACAACGTCAGAATCTGGAACAAGACGCTCTTTTGGTGTAGGGGTGTCAGTGGTTCGTTAAGGGGACAAGTTCACAGGTTGGAGGAGCTACACCAGGAGCCAGGAAAAGTCCCTGAGGGGAGCATTATGGGGGCACAGGGCACTGGGCAGCAGCCCAAGGAGGGGCAGGGAGGCCTGCACTCCCAAGGTAGAGGGTGGGGAGGGGCAGTGGGGCAGCCTTGCAGCCCCTGGGGGCATGGGGCACTCTGCTTTGTGCCCACCCTGGCCCCTGGCACCTAGGGAGAAAGCCAGATGCCCAGGACCCTCGCCACCCCACAAGTGGAGACTTCTGGTTGGAACTCTGCACCTCAAGCTCAGCATGATGGGGGCCCTCCTCACCTCCATTTGGCTCAGACGCCCAGTGCCCAGGCAGTCACAGCGGGCGGGCATCACCATGGGCCGCGGCGGGCTGCAGCACACTGTCTGTAGGAAGAGAAAGCGTCTGCTCCAGGGCGGCACATCCAGGGGGGCTAGTGCTGCCACTCAGCCACTGTTTGTGGGGTGAATAAGGAACAATCAAGTGAGGGACCCCGGATTCCATCAGCAGCACCCGCGCTCCCAGGGAGCATCCTCTGGGGCAAACAAGATGGCATCTGGCTCATCCCCAAAGTGCTGCAAAGCTCCCCTGTCCCCTCACTCCTCTGATGCCCTCATTGGCAGAGCCTCCTTGAGGCTGTGCCCCGTGTGGGGCCTGGACCGAGGGCCCCAGAAGAGAGGGGTTCATGCCTGCAGCTGTGCTCTGTGGGGGGAGCCATCTGTAACAGGACATGCCCAGGACATCACTACTGGACGGGTGGCCACAGAGAAGCGGGAGCTCTGTCCACTCCAGGAGCATCATGAAGGAGGAAACGTGACTCAGGAGGAGCCTGAAGGCAGAGGACAGAGGGGACCAAGGACAGCACCGTGTGGCCAAGGCACAAGGCCAGCCAAGGACCCCGAGGGCCACAGTGACTTGCACCGGAAACCTGCGGACCCGGGAGAAAGCTGGACTTCTGGCCTCCAGACCAGAGACAGTGACCTCCCGGTTCAAGCCACCCGGTCCATGGCATTTGTCAGAGCAGCCCTGGCAAACGAAGACACCACATGCTGGGCCAGCCAGGAGTCCACGCATGGGCAGGGGATGCTCCTCAGCCACCGGGCTCCAGCTTTGAAAGCGCAACCGCCCCAGGCCCACCTGGTCCCACGGCTGCTGCCCTGAACCCAGCCCTGGGCTCCCCCGGGTGGGTGTCCCTCGCAGCTCTGTGCCAGATAAGCTCCCTCACCCACCCTCAGCCCTGCAGGCCCCAAGGGCTGACCCGGCCAGGCCCCTCTGCCCACCAGGAGACCATGATTAAGACAAGGGCACGGCAGATCCCAGAGCTGGGTCCTTGCAACATGAGGCTCCTTTTCCAGAAGCTTCCCTGAGTCCTGGGTAAGTGCCATCCTGCCAGCCAGCAGGGGCCAAGTGTCCCACTTGTCTCAGGAGGGTCTGTGGCAGACCCCCCACAGGCTGCCCACACTGCTCCTTTGGTGAGCCCGGGAAGGGGGACGCCTGGCTTCCCTAGCAGTCCCCGTCCCCCCACCCCTGCATCCCCCTCCTCCTGCTCTGCAGGCTCTTGGCACAGGCAGTGGAGCTCCTGGGGTGGGAGTGGACCCCTCCATGGGCTGCAGGAGGCTCGGTGCATGGCAGATGAGCTCACAGGAAGTCAGGACGCACTTAGGACTTACCCTACATGGGTCCGGTGGCTTCTTTTTACACTAGAATGTTAAAAAGACATAGCCAAATAAGATTAATAAGAAAAAGAAATAATACTAGCATTTAAAATAACAAGTAACATACAAAAAAAAAACTTTAAAAATAAAAATAGTATAAAAATTTTTTAGACATTGTGTCTTTCATCACTGTAAGGTCTGTTGTCTTATATGTACAGTAATAATTTCTCCTGTATAATCCCCCAGGGTCTTATTTTTTCCACTTTATTTTCAAAGAAGCTTTAGGTTACAGAAATGTGGGAAGAGGTCCACCTGGGGCATGCCTCAAAGGCATATGAATATGTTCAAGCGTTCACTGTCTGGATGGTTGAAGACCCACACAATAACCAAAGAATATTGAATTCCCATCCTGGGGAGTGCTGCTTCATTCTCTAACAGCATGGCAAGAATCTCCCAAGTACAAGGGTAGTGCCTAGTGAAGGAGGAGAGACCATGATGCTAGGCCCTCGATATTGACGACAGTACTTACAGACCTTTCCTTGTGAATTTGAAACTTAGCCTAGTGTTATACATTGCCTAAGAGTTACCTCCTGAATACTTCCTTGTTGCTGAAATGTGGCCTCTCTGAAAGCCAAACTCAGCATATAAACACACTATCCTTTTCCCTGCATGGGACATGATGCCTGTGGATGAGCCCCCCTGGCACCAAGGGATTATTACCAACACCAACCAACAACGCATGCAGATAAAGACCTTGACCAAAAGGGGGAAATATTCAATACAAATGAGCTTTTATGGCTTAGAGATTTTGAAGTGAATCAGAAGGTCATTCCAGAGGTTACACTTCTGTGCATCTCAGCAGGCTCAGCAGGATCCCATTGACTGCCACGGTAAACAATGCCTCAAACAGCAGGGCTCCTAAGAGCTAGAGACACCCAAACACCAAAAGCAGCACAGAGCAGCTCAGGAGTTAGGCATTCTCTCAGCTGGCCTTACTCTGGAATCTATGCTCCTCAGTGTAACAGACTTAGACTCTTGTATAGTTTCCCTAAACAAGGCTCTTCTGCCCCTTTTATTTGAAATATCATTAGCACTCTACTTATTAAATGTATGTTCCAGAGACTTAAAATCTTTGGTCCATCCATGTGCCAGTTGGGTCCTGAATCTCAGCAGAGTTGCAGCACCTACTCTCCAGTTCATTGGACTCATCCAGCACAACTAACAAGGAGATGACGATGGACAACGCCCATCCCAAGGAACAGAGAGTGTCTGCAACTGCAAGCAAGAGAGTAACATCCACCTACTGCCTGGGAAACAGGGCCCCTCTCAATCAGAAACTGCATCACCATCGTCAAATCCTCAAGACTGCGGAATGAACACTGGACTAAAGTAGACTTATTACTATTCTATTATAGACATTATTCTAGCAATGGAAGAACTTCTATCATTGATATAAAGGCAGTGGCCACCAGAGGTTCTGGGGGAGGGGGAGGGAAGAAGAGGTGAGGGGAATTTCAGGACATTGGAGTTGTCCTCCAGGACAGGGCAATGATGGGTACAGGGCATTATGGATTTTGCCATAACCTACGAAACTGTGCAGGACAGAGTGTCAACTGTAATGTAAACTAGAGTCCATGGTTAGTAGCAATGCCTCAATACGTGTTCATCAATTTTAGCAAATGTGCCACACTAAGGAAGGTTGTTATTGATGTGGGAAAGTGTGGGAGGGGGAGACGGTGAGGTTGATGGGAATCCCTTATGTATATATTTTTTATGTAGCATTTATGTAATATAAAGCTTCTTTAAAAATAAATATTAAAAAAAGACATAACCTGTGCTGGAAGGTGCAGTTTGGGCTCAGCCTCAGCCCCTGGGAGAGGTGGGGACCCTGCTCAGAGCCGCGGGGCACAGACTGATGCCTGCGGGGCTGTGGCCAGCACAGCTGCCTCTGAGCCTCAGTTTCCTCCTTTGTCACAGGGACACCACCCCTCCCTGGAGGGCTGGGGCAGGCCAGGCAGGCTGAGGCCACCCCTAGCCGAGAGCCCTTTGCGGGATGGTCCCCACTGGCTTTCCCTCGAGCACTCCCTGGGCAGGGACCCGCCTGCTCCTTCTCTGCCCCCCATGCCACCCCCACTTTCTCCTCCTCCTCCCTGCAGCACTCGGGACGGTCATCCAGCCCCTTGAAGTTCCCTCCTTCCTGACCCAGGAGCACTCGTCTCTGTCCTCCTGCTGCCCTGCTGCACGCTGGCCTCTGGTCACCTCTAGAAGGGCTGTGGGCACCAGAGCAGCCTGGCCCAGCGTGCGCAGCCTCCCTGTGAGCACCCCGTGGCAGGCGGGGCAGGAGGCCAGGGCGCCGCTAGGCTCTGGGGGGGGGGTGGAGCCTGAGCCGTGGTCAGTCTTGGGAGCTGCTGGGACCTGCCCCCAGGAGGGTGCCGCCGGGTGGGCCAAGGGGGCGGGTGCTCACGGGCCAGCAGATGTAGCAGAGGCAGCACAGCAGCAGTGGGCCTGTCAGCGACAACATGCCAACCACCACGGGGAGCAGGGGGAATTTTGGGGGCTTGGCGGGGATGCTGGTGGTCGTCTCCGTGGTCGTCTCCGTGGTCGTCTCCGTGGTCGTCGTCGTGGTCGTGGTGGTGGTGGTGGTGGTCTTTTTGGGGTGTGGTTTAGTTTGGGCCTGGCGTGGAGTGTTGCGAACGGGGGTGGTAGGGTGCTCTCCCTGTGGAAGGACCACAGCCTTGCATGGCCCCCTCCCAGCTCCTGCCCCTGGACCCTCGTGTCCACTGCCCTTTCCCCTCAGGCCCCCATCTCGAGGGACCCCAGGGGGGTCAGGAGTCCAGGCCCAAATCCCCGGAGGGCCCTGGCAGGGACCAGGACCGTGGTCACTGCCTGCGACCGTGCCCCGAGCCCCTGCCTCCGAGGCCTGCCAAGATAGCCTGGAAGCTTCCGGGCTGAAGGACCCAACCCCAAGAGGAGGCCTCGGCTGACAAGGATGGGGCTGTGGGGACACAGAGGACACCGCACCCAGATGGCCGGGGGCCGGCCGCCCAGAGGCCAGGCCCCCCATCTCCTGAGCCCCTCCCAGCTCTCCACACCCTGGTGGAGGGAAGGGCCCATCCTGCCTGGCGGGCGCCTGGGAGGTGCAGGGAGACTTCCCAGAAAGCCCACACTGGGCCGGGGTCTGAGGGCGTCGGGCAAGGGGAGGCTTGAGCATTGTCAGCAGCTGGCCGTGTCCTCGGGGCTGCTCCCTGACACACGCCTGCAGCCAGCGCCGTCCTCCACCAGGGCCCTCTGCCCCAGCCTCTCGCTCTCCACCGCCCGAGGCCTGCTGCCCGGGGACGGGATGTCCACCTGCCTGGAGCTGTGGGCGGCTGCCCTGGCGGGGGCTCCTTCAGGCCCACGAGCCTCCCAAGGGCCGACCCCCATCCACCCCTCCGTCCCGCCAAGCTGTCCCGTCCACAACAGGGGACGAGCTTCCTGTAGGGCTCAGGGGCAGCGGGCAGAGGGGCAGCCGAGGATGCGATGGCAGCGGGCGGTGCCACAAGGCCTGGGAGGGGGCCAGGCCCCCACAGCTCCCCTGCTGGGAGGGGCCTCAGCAGAGGGTCCCCCACTCCATTGCCTGGACCCTGACCAGGAGGGGTGGGCCCTGGGGCCCACATGGCCAGAGGTGCCGCAGGCCTGGACTCTGGTCCTGGTGGACCCCTGCCCCACCCATTCACCCTGGCTGCCAGCTGCCCCCCAGCGTGTCTGCATCAGGGCTGGGCTGACAGGCCCCTTGACGGGGGTGCCCCCCCCCCAGTACTCACGCACAGGACACTGGTGAAGCTAAGGTTGTTGGCAAAGAAGTTATTCCCTTTGTTGAGGCTGATTTCAACGAAGACCTTCCTAAAGCACAGAGGGGGTGGGCCGGTGACAAGCAGGTCTCCCCATGGCCCCCAGCTCTCCTGGGTGCAGTGACTTTGCCAGCAAGGCAACGGGGTGGTGGGCAAGCTCTCCTTCCCCAGAGCACGAGGTCGGCCTGGCTTGGAGGCCCCGAGGGACATGGCCAGCCCCAGGAGCCCGGCATCATCTGCCCACCATGCGGCCATGTGCCACGTGAGCCGCGGCCACATGGGGGCTCCCTCGGCTCCTTGGTGTGGACAGGGCATGTGGGCTCAGCTCCAGTGAGTGGCAGGAGCCCTTTGGAACTGGATGGGCTGAAGCGTGTGCCCCAGAAAAAACCATGTTCATGACCTGCACCCAGTCCTGGGGTGTAACCCATCATCAAAGGACCTTCTGAGGATGTCGCTATGCTGCGGTCAGGGGAATGAGACTGCCCTTAGTGCTGTGACTGGGGGCTTTCAAGGGAAAGCCACTTGGAGGAGAAGACATTGGAAGTCCTTGGGAACCCGGCAGAGAGAGGAGAGCACGTGGCCATGTGGTGGGGGAGCCACGGGACCCCAGGATTGCCAGCTGCCAGCACCAGAGTGCTGCCCACCCTGGAGGGAGCCAGCTTCCAGCCCCAACACTGGCAGCCAAGAAACCCCTCTTGTCAAGACAACCCATGGCTTGGGAGATGTCACAGCATGGGGAAACTAAGGCAGGCACCCTCCACCTCCTGCCATCCTCAGCGGAGCCGGGCCATGTGGATCCCTGCCCACCCCCAGGACCACCCATCAGGGTAGGTACAGAGGGCTCCCCGGGTGCCCCGGCCGAGGGTGTCCTCACCCAGGACCCCTAAACCACTGCCCATCTGGTCTCCTGCCACGAGGGTCCCCAGACCGGGCACTTACTCTCCAGGTTCCTCCAGTTCTACTCCTGGGCAAGTTATGAATTTCTCTTCCACAGTGATTGCTGTTTCATCTAAAAGGCAAATCCCATGAGCAGGTGAGTGCACTTGCCAGCTCATCCAGCCACCACCTCCTGCGGCCCTCAGCAAGCTGCGCTCACGTTGACAGACAACTGGCCTCTCTCTCAGCCTTCATTTCCTTAGAGACACTTGGGGATCCCTGGCCTTTCCCAAGATGCTGGGCAGCTGTGGTATTTGTGAGTTTTCGTTTGGTGAAACCCCTTAAAATATTATGTCTTGAAATAATCCATTCCTGTGGGTGTGAGACCCTTTCAAGTGCATCACGTGAGTGAGGCCTGACTCAGGTTGGGCCTCCGCCCTCTTTCTGGGTCTTATATAAACAGAGACACAAACAGAGACACACAGGAAAAGGGAGTTCTGCCATTTTGATGCGGCCATGTGAGAGAGGACTTGAGGGCAGCTGGCAGCGAAGCCCCCAGGGGGCTGGGCCCACCGAGCAGCTCGAGGCTGAGGAGATGGTGAGCCCAGAAGGGAGGGCGGGAACCTCAGCAGGGATGGCCGCCATCTTTGCCACGTGGCAGGGCGCCGGGCTCACCAGCGGCTGACTTTGGTGAGAAAGCATCTCGGAATGTGCCTTGATGTAGATGTTTTATGGCCTCAGAACTGGAAGTTTTATTGTACTAAATTTCCCATTTCAAAAGCCAACCCATTTCTGGTACTTTGCGTCAGCAGCCCTCTGGCAAACTAAGACGGTATTTAACAGAAACAAGGTGGGCAGAGAGCTGTCAAGGGAGGAACATTCTAGGGCCTGGGTAGAGAAACAGACGATCCAACAAAGTGAAATTACAAATGAAATAAATGTCAGAGAGTGCAAAGTGCTGTGACAACAAAAAACTGGGAAGGCACGGAAATTAGAGGTGAAGGGACGTCTACTTAGGACGTGTGGCCTGCCCTAACATTTACAGGAACAAGTTCTCTTTTAGAGAAATTAGAATTTTTGCAGATGAATTGAGCGATGTCTGGGATTTGTGTCCGAGGGGGCCGCCTGCCGGGCCCTCTGCTTCCTCAGGCCGCTCACCCACGGCCACGTGCCTGGCACGTCAGTGCCGCCAAGTAATAGGCTGCTTCTTACATTTTCACGCAATTATTATGCCCTCAAGGGCACCTCCCACTCTCCTTACGAGATCTTGTGACCAGCACGCTCGTGTTACAGGAAAGAAAACAGGCTCAGGAGCCAAGGCCCTGGGGCCTGGGCCTCAGACTCTGGAGCCCAGGCCTGGCCAGGGCTCCTCATCTCAGCTCAGGATGAGCCACCTTCCCTGCAGGGACCAGTGGACCAGGCAGGGCACAGGGCCCAGGCTGGCTGCCCATGCCCCCAGAGCCGCCTGCGGCCTCCGTCCTTGGCCCTGGGAAGGGCGCCCTGCGAGGCGGAGCTCAGCCCTGCTCCAGGTGCCCGGGGCCTGTTTCCAGTCAGGGTGGGAGGGGGCCCAGCCCCCAGCCCCCCACTGGCCTGGCCCGCCCCCTGCTTGCCCACGCTGCCTCTAACCCCAGTGCACAGTCGGCGAGGGCGGGGAAAGGTTGGCTGAGAGGCGACACAGCGTTGTGTGGGGTCCTTTCACTCCAATGAACCGAGGCAGATATTTACCCCAAATGCTATTGTCAGCGAACTTAAATCTGCAAATAACTGAGCTTTTGTCCCTTGTGTTCTGAAGGCCACTTCCCCGAACCACCACTCGATATTCTCCTGCAAGGACAACATGACATAGGCTTGTGAGGAAGAGTGCAGGGCTGAGTTCCTTCTAATCTTACCACTCAAGGTGGGCTTTCCCCAAAACAGACATCCAAGGCTGCTCAGGGAAGGCCGGCACTGTGGGAACCACCCCGTGCAGGTGCATCTTCCACTGGGAGGGGCTTGGCCTGCCCTGTGTCCTCAGGCTCCTTCCACCATCACCCAACCCCAGTGGCAAGTTAGGGGCTTCTGACCCCGAAATCCCACGGGACTCCCTAAACCCATGGGGTGCTGGCAGTGGGCAGAGTCACCCCTCAGGTACAGGTGAGAGCAGAGCTCGGCCCAGGTGGGCCCAAGGCACCCAGGCTGCCTGAGCGGGGCCCCCAGGCCTGGAGCCGTGGGCCTTCTGTACACACAGGGGCTGCTCCTTCACCCTATCCTCTTGGTACCCAGGGTGGCAGGGAAGCCCCCGGGACCCTGCTCCTGAGAAGCCCTCGTGACAGGGGCAGTCCCATCCTACCTCTGGGTGCAGAGCCCTGAGGCAGCTACGCCAGCCCCTGCCTCTCCCTGGCCACCAGGGACCACCCCCAGCCCATGCTGGTCTCAGCATGCATGTCAAAAGGGCTGACACAGAGGGGCCATCCGGGGCTCGCCCCTGGCAAACATTACAGCAGCCGTAGGGAGGGCAGGGGGTCCCCAGGCCGTCGCTGTTCCACGCAGGTCTGTCTGCCTGAAACCCATTCCTCCACACGGCACTGCCTCCTGACCCAGGCCCACTAATTCCAGCCCCGAGCTTGAGGGGCTCCAGGGAAGTGAACCTTCCTGCATACTTCAAACACACTCACACACCACACACACAATGCATGCATACAAATTCAAACATACAAACACATAGAAAGCATAAACACATAAATGTCCACACGTAGACACACACATGCACATAACCACATGCATACAAGACCACATGCCATGCACACACATCCACAAACATCCACTCTCACATGCACATTCTCAAAAATACACACATGCACGGGCACACACGTATGCACACATTCACCCTGGTGCATACACTCACACTTGCATGCACACACATGCATGCCCATACACACACACTCACACGTATACACTAAATACAAAAATACAAGCAGACACATGTGAACATGCACACAATCCACAGAACACATATGCCCACATCACCACATTATTGTACACGCAGGCACACAGAAACATGCAGAAATGCACACAAGCACTCACGTGTGCACACCACGGGCACACATGCCCTTTCACCCACACACAGGCATTTCCACACACACACCTGTGACCACAGCGGTGACTCCTCAGCTCTTACCTCCCACGCAGGCAACAACAGGATCCAGAGACTTGAGCTCAATACAGCTCTTCTCCCCCAGCTAGAACACAGAGCGGGGCGGAGGGGCAGGCTGAGAGTGGCCCCTCCTCTAGCACAGCCGCTCACGCCCACCCCTCCTCGTGTCCAGCTCCCACAGCCGCTCACGCCCACCCCTCCTTGTGTCCAGCTCCCACAGCCGCTCATGCGCACCCATCCTCGTGTCCAGCTCCCACTCACCTTGTCAGTGATGCTCTGCAGAGCCTTGAAACCTCCAAGCACCCCAAACGCATGCTCCTTGGTGTCTGCAAACCCTTCCAGCTATGAGGAGGAGAGTGACAGGGACCCACAGCCAGGGGACTGAGGGGGCGGTGGGGTCCACAGGCAGCAGACTGCCCATTACCCTTGGACTAGATCCTTTCGTCTGCAGCAGAACTCATGGGGGGGATGGGCCCGTCCACCCTCAGCTGGGGTGTGCCCAAGCCCACCGTTCCCATCCTCTGCAGTGGGCAGGGGTGGCCCCGAGTAATTGGAGGGGGTTAGGAAACCATCCCTGGGCTAGCCTGGGAAAGCAGCCTCTGACACCTTCCCCCACCCAGGCTCAAGAGCAGCCCCTGCGTTCCAGTTCTGATTACCTGCAATTGCAAAAAGTCTTTTACACCCACAGCATAAATAGTCGCCCCCATATGCCGAGCCTTTTGAGCCTGAGAGAGAGAAGGTGTTAAGTACAATTCACCCAAAGATGTGGAGCAAAATGCACATGACTGTGGCTTGAACTCACTTCAGACTTAGTGTTTGAAAACACGACTGGCTCTAGCGTCCCATCAGTGAAGGCTATGATCATGCTGGAAACCTTCTTACCTGAGGGACAAGCAAAGAGGGGCCAGATGGGAACGGCACCTGGGGTGCACCAGGGGGCTGCAGGTGGCAGAACCTCAGGGTTGCCCGTGCGGGACACAGCCCAGGGCCCCACACCAAGTCCTCACAAGCAAGGTGTGGGCAGCTCACCGGGAGGCACATGTGCCAGCCACCCTACTCTGCATGCTTTGCAGCAGACCCCAGAGGGAGAAGGGCCTGAGCCCAGCACCCACCTGGTTCCCCAGGCACCTGGCTGCCCCACCGTCCCCCACCTGATGGTACCACCTGTGCTAGGAAGGGAAACCCAGTTCATACACCTGAGAGGTGGAAGACTCCAGAACAGCAAAGAGAGCTGCAGGCTGACCTACCATAAAGGGTGGGCTGCAGGTTTGGGGCAAGGAGACCATGAACCATCAGGCCTGGGGGTTCCTGCCAGTGTCCTGGGCACCAGGGCCCCTGGCCAAGGCCCTTGACGGGGGACCATGTGCCCAGCTAAGGGCTCTGCAAACCCCAGTGCATCCCACTTATGAAGCCTGTGAAGCAGACTAGTAAGATAAGGAAGATCTGGAACCTGGCAGAGAGTCCACATCAATAGCCCCCAAGATGGCTGCTGGAGGACCCTCCCCAGGATTCTGCCTTTCAGAACAAAGACTTCTTCTGGAAGCCAGGAGAAGCCCCGGATATTCCCCAAGGACTTTATCATTGGGCCCTCTTGGGGAAATAATGGGTGGGGTAATCAATCAAAAGAACAAATAGCTGGGACCCCTCCCCTGCCATTAGCAAAGGGGCAGAATAATTAATAGTTCAAAAAGCCAGGTGGGGGGCCTGAGGTGCTCGCTCTCTCCACTCTGTTGCCTCTGGACCCATTCCTGCCCTCTGTGCACCGCTCTCACCGTTTGTCCTCTGCCACGTGGCCACACAAGTAAACCTGGGCATTTATAATCTATAATGGGGAAGTGTAGCTTGTAAATTAGCTCTCGTTATCACTTTTCAGCCCCTTCCTCTGTACCTGGGCCCCCTAATCTGTTATTTTCTCCTATTTCTCTTCCCTCCCTACCTGAATAAATTACTGGCCTAACTCACCCGACATGCTCTTGAAATTTATTTCTGCAGCATAGTTGAAGAACCTAGATAAAATCCATTAACATATTTGGCAGAGCTGGTCCTAGAGTTTATTGGTGAGTGAAGCTATGGCCTACAGCCTGCTTAATGCTTTCCTTGGGCTCCCCATTTTAAACAGGTTTGCCTATGAGCCCCCACAGGATGTAATCCCTGGAGGGAAGAGACTGGGGCTCTGTCACTGCCACGCACACAGGCTTGTGCCGCCTGACCCCAGCCAGGATGACTGTGTCATAGGGCACTGGCTTAAATCATGGCCCTGCCAAGACGGAGGTTCCCGGCAGAGCACTGGGCCCTGTGAAACTTCTTTTTCAAGCCCTTTTAGCAGCCAGAGTCTTTGTCCTCAGGCCTGCCTGCCTTTGCCTTCTCCTGCCCTGTCCCCTAGGAGGTGCATGGCAGTGGCGGAGCAGGGGGCTTGCCCCTCCCAGTGCATCCACAACTTTGCCAATGGCATTCCTATCTGGCCACACCCAGTTACCTGGGGCATGAAGTGGGAAGGCAGTGGGCTGAGCCAAGACGGATGCTGTTCCCTTCCCTGGGGACCACAGGCCAGGATGCCCCTGATCTAACCTTTACCGGTGTTTTACCTTTCTACTTCTTGCTAATGAATTTCTCTTTACAGGTTTGTGTTAGAATGCTTTGGAATGTTTTAAAAACAGTAAAAATGGAAAGTGCCTTTGTCTAGCCAGGAAGCTATTGCCCCAGGGCCCCAAAGCCTGTTAGCTAGAGCAATTGATCATCAATCACTTAATGGCCTTTTGATGGCTGGTTTAACTGGGAAACTATCAGACAGTAAAGTCATATAACTAGGACAGCCTTGAGCTTCTGAAAGGAGAGGAGGAGGAAGCTCTCTTGGGCTTGGAGGGCATCTGATCTATTTGATCTGTCTTCCAAGTCCAGGTGGCCCTGGAAATGTCTGGCATCAGAGCCCCTGATTCCCCGGGTGGTGGGAAGTAACTCTGCATGTCCCCCAAGACTTTTGAAGGCTTGGGCATGTCGAGTGCAGTGGGTCTTGGGCCATGGAAAGTCGGAGTGCTGAGAACCAGAGCAGGAAACTGAAGGGCCCCCATTCCTTGGGCCCATCCATTCAGAGAGCAGTCAAATATCCCCTGAGACAGATATCTCAGGTGCTTTGATTTGGGGCTGCTGCTCAGTCTCCCACCAACTCGGCTTGGGTGCACTGATTTGATATCTGGAATAAAATATCACCCAGGACCTAGGTCGCCCACAAGGATGCTTGTGGGCCAGGCAGGCTCTGAAAATTGAAATTCTCGAGACACTGAGACAGAGCTTCAGCTCCAAATTATGTGGAGTGGTGAACATTTTAGTCAGACTAGGACTCTGGGATGCCAGAACCGTCGACTAAAAGGTGCTTCTTCATTCTTCCAAGAATAATGGGTGCAGCTGCTAGCATACCAGCAGATTCCCCAGTGGGGGGTATTCTCGAGAACTGGACAACCCTACCAACTGAAGGGTGGAAGGAAAAACTGATCTTCTTTTGCTACACTGCGTGGCCACAGTATAGCCTGAAAGGTGGCCAAAATTGGCCTGTAAATGGTGCCCTATATTATGACCATATTTTGCAGACAGACCTCCTGTGTGAGAAGGAAAGAAAGCAGTCAGAGGTTTCATATGTTCAGCTTTTTATGGCTCTATATCAGGACACAAGGTTAAGTGGATCTTGTAAGTTATGTTATGCTCAGAAAGTGAAACCACTCCCTGAAAAGAAGGTGATTATCTTAGATGATCCCCTCCTCAGTTTCCCCCTCCAGCCCCTGCTTCCATGCCTCATGTGCCTATAGCTACCCCAGTGGGAGTCACTAGAAGTGGAGCATCTTTCCACCTTAATAGGGGATGCAAAAACGGCCTCTACACAATAAGGGAAGCAGGAACAATTAGAGTCCATACTCCCTTCTCTATGACAGATTTAACTCAGTGTAAGGAACAGTTGGGGTGATTTTCAGAAGACCCAGATAAGTTTACCAAGGAATTCCAGAAGTTAACCCTAAATTTTGAGCTGGCGTGAGGAGACACACATGTCATCCTAGTCTTGTGCTGCGTCCCTGCAAAAAACTGCTGAATTTGGGAAGTAGCCCAGGGGCATGCCGATGGGAAGGCTGCCCAGCAGCCCCAGCAATAAGCTATAGGGGTTGTGGCAGTTCCAGAGGCTGATCCTACCTGGAACTACCAAAGAGGGCAAGCAGACATAAGAAAGAGAGACCATGCAATAGCATGCCTACTAGAGGGAATGAAAAAGTACATTGTTAAGTCTTAATTATAATAAGCTGCAGGAAATAACCCAGATGGAAAAGGAAAATTCTGCCCTGATTCAAGGGAGACTACTAGGAGCTAGGAGAAAGTATACCCAAGTTAATACAGACTCACTGGAGGGACAGGTTGTATTGGAAACCTATTTTATCGGCTAGGCAACTCCAGATATGAAAAGGAAACTCCAAAAGCTAGCTCTAGGTCCTGGGACCTAAATGAATTCTCTTTTAAAAGTAGCGTTTTCCATCTTTGACAACTGTGACCAGACCTTTGAGGAATTGAGGGCAAAGAGGGACAGGCAGGAGGCTCAGCTACTTGCAGTTGCCATAAAGAGCAGCCGACCATCCCAGGGTCACCCCAGCTCAGGCTCCAGACTGTCGAGATCCTGCTTCAACTGTGGAAGACACTGGAAGAAAAGCTGCCCTGAACTACATAAGGAGCCCCCAGTCCCTGCCCCAGTCTGGGAAAACAGGCATTGGGCTCAGGAGAGCACCGAATCCTGAAGGGGAGGTGGAGCCCAGCCTGGGGCCTAGTGGCACCAGCCCCCCTCCCCACATGGAGGACTGAGGGGGCCCAGGGCAAAGAGAAGCTCCTTGGATGACTCCATGGGACATCAAACTAGAGGAGCCCCAGGTGACCTTCGACATGGCAGGAAAAGAAATTAATTTTTTAATTGATATAGGAGCCACCTATTCAGTTCTGACCTGTCACTCCAAACCTCCCTCCCCCAGAACCTATGCGGTAGTGGGTGTTGACAGTAAAACTAAAATGAAATCTTTCACCGAGCCTCTTCTCTGCCAAATAGGAAACCTAATCATAAGCCATCAATTTTTAATTGTCCCTAAATGTCCCAACCACTTACTGGGGCAGGATTTGCTTTGTACCCTGGGACCCTGAATTCAACTAGGAGGGATCAATAGAACCTCTAAGGTGCCTACAGTCCAGGACTCAAAGGAAGAATGTGGAACTGTGTTTAGCCACGGTTCTCTCTATCAAAATCAGGTGTCTCATCAGCAGTTATTCCCCAGGCAATCAAGAGTAAATTCTATTGTCTGGGAAACTGGGATACCCAGAAGGGTTCTTCCAGTTCCCCTAGTTTCCATTTCTTATGATACTAACCAGCCATACCCTCATAGAAAGCAGTACCCCCTCAAGGAGGAGGCTGTTAAAGGCCTCCAGCCCACGGTTAAATTGTTCTTGGAGAATGGCCTAGTAATTCCCTGACAATCTCCCAGCAACATGCCGATTCTTCCTGTGAAAAAGCCCAACAGTCAGTAGCTTTGTAATCCCCATTCATCCAGTTGTACCCAACCATTACACTCTACTAAATCAGGTCCCGGAAACTGTGACTGGTGTACAGTAGCCCAGCCGCTGTACAGTGCTATTTAAACCAAGACTAGACAAGACTAGTCTTGGTTTATCTAGACTTGAAAGATGCCTTTTTCTGCATTCCTCTCCCCCTGGACTCCCAATTCCTTTCTGCCTTTGAATGGCAGGAGTCCAACTCTAGGCCCCCAGGCCAGCTTACATGGCCTATGTTGCCTCAAGGGTTCCAAGACAGCCCCCATATTTTTGAGAATGCTTAGCTCAGGACCTAGCTGATCTCCACTGGCTGCAGTATTCTTTTACAATACATGGATGACCTATTGCTTTGCAGTCCAATGAAGGAAGTTTCTGATGTCAACACCTTTTCGGTCCTTCATTTCCTAGCTGATAGAGGCTATAGGAGGTCAGCATCCAAGGCACACATCTCTCAGCAGAAAGTCTCCTATTTAGGATTCCTCCTTGCCCCAGGGGAAAGGTCTCTCTCCCCAGAAAGAGTTCAAGCCATCACTAGTACTCCCCTACCTCAAGCAAAGAAGCAGCTGAGGACTTTCCTAGAACGGCTGGCTACTGTAGACTGGGGACACCTAAGTTTGGGGAGATAGCCCAGCCACTCACAGTGCTATTACAGAGGCTGATAACCAACACTGAGAGTGGGGAACAAGCCAGGAAGCTGCCTTCCCTGTCCTAAAATGAGCCTTAATTGGCCCTCCAGCCCTAGAATTCCTAACCTAAGGAAGCCTTTCTTTCTATACATAACTGAGAAGGGGATGGGTCTAGGAGTGTTAAGTCCAGAAACTGGGTGAAATTTCTCCACCAGTAGTTTATTTCTCCAAACTGCTGGACAGTACAGCACAGGGATGGCCACCTTGTCTAAGAGCAATGGGGGCAACAGCCCTTTGAATTGAGAAAGCCACCAAACTAACTTAGGGACAACCTCTCACAGTCTTCACCCCACACCAGGTGAAGGACATGTTTGAGACCCGGAGCCACAAGTGGCTTACAGGTAATTGGTTAATTAAATACCAGGCTCGATTACTAGAGACCCCTAAGGTGCAGATAAGAATGTATCAGACTCTCAACCCAGCCACCCTACTACCAGTAGACGGCCAAAGTCAGATCCTGAGGGGCCCCTTCTCCACTCCTGCCTTGAAACTCTTAACCAAAACTACGCAAGCAGGCCAGATTTAAAAGATGCGCCTCTTGTGAACTCAGACATTGAATGGTTCACAGATGGAAGCAGTTTTATTAAAGAAGGAATTAAAAGGGCAGGCTATGCAGCGGTTTCTCAATTTGAAACCATAGAAGCCAAATCTCTCCCCCCTGGAACTTTATTCCAGAAAGTAGAGTTGATTGCCTTACCCAAAGTTTAAAGCTAGTAGCTGGGAAACAGGCTAATATTTACAGACTCTAAGTATGCTTTCATTGTCTTTCGTGTTCACTCTACTGTATGGTGAGAACGAAGCTGCTTACTAACAGTGGGTCACCTATTAAGCACAGGCAAGAAATCCTAGATTTATTGGAAGCCATAGTGTTACCTCAAGAAATAACAGTAATGCACTGTCCAGGGCAGCTAGCCTGGGCTTCACCCTGGAGGCTGGTGGGTGGCTTGGTAAGGATACTCAAGTCTACCTGCCAGGAGCAGTGCAGTGGAAAGTCCTTCATGGACTTCACCAAGCCACTCGTCTGGGGAGGGAAGCCCTAACCAGCTTAGCCAAACAGGTTTTTGAAGGACAGGGCCTGGTGAAGACAGTCAAAGAAGTTACCGGGAGTTGCTGCCTGTGTGCAGTTAATAACTCAGACAATGGGAGGCTTCACCATCCTCCCCCCTTAAACCTCCCTGTCCAGGTGCAGGGATCATACCCTGGAGAGGACTGGCAGATAGACTTCTCCCACATGCCATCTTGCAGGGCTTAAGTACCTCTTAGTAGTGGTAGATATTTTTACTGGGTGGGTGGAAGCTTTTCCCACTAGAAGAGAAACAGCAAATGAGGTGCCTAAAGCTCTCATAAGGAAATAGTTCCAGGTTTGGATTTCCTAAGTCCCTCCAAAGTGATAATGGGCTTTACTAGTAAACTAACCCAAAGCCTATCAGCTGCCCTCAGAATTAAATATCATCTCCGTGGTTCCTGGAGGCCCCAATACTCAGGGAAGGCAGAGAGAGTTAACTGCACCTTAAAACAGATTCTAGCTAAACTCTGCCAGGAAGCTGCATCCCCTTGGGTCACCAGTCTGCCCATGGCCTTCCTAAGGCTATGTTTAGCTCCCAAAGACCCACTTCAGCTGAGCCCCTCTGAGATGGTCTATGGGCAGCCTTTCCTTACCCAGGACCTGGTACTAGATCCAGAAATTCAAGAGCTCACAAAATATTTTATCAACCTAGGGAAAAATCAAGTCATCCAGGAGCTTGGAAACAAAATTCTTCCTACCCATGAATTATCTTTACCCAAAGTAAACCTGGAGACCAGGTTCTGATCAAAATCTGGCAAGAAAACAGGCCTCACTCTCAATTAAAGCCTAACTGGAGAGGACCTTAGCTTGTGGTTTTAATCACTCCCACCGCTGTTAAAGTTAAAGGCATTGCCAGCTGGGTACACTTATCCCGAGTGAAGCCAGGGGTCCAAGGACGTACTGACTCACCAGAAGCACCTGACGGGTCATACGAGTGCCAGCCATTGGATGGCCTAAAATACCTCTTCAAGAGACAAAGCTAAGTATCATCTGGGTCTCTAACCCATCACCTTAAGAAAACCCTTGTCTGTTTTCATTTGAAAAAGGCAATGTTTCTTCTCATCTCCCTCTTGGCTACTTTAGGCATAACCACCTTCATTGAAAACTGGGATTGGCAATCTATACCAAATCCCATTATCTGTTTTAGCTACTCCCTAGAGCTACCTAACATCATAAATGAAACCAGCTGTGCCTTAGAAGCTCCAAAACAGCAAGCAGACTCTTGCTGCTGTGGTGATGCAAAATCGCAGGGCACTTGACATGCTAACTACAGCACGGGAAGAGTATGTCCTTTCCTTAAGGAAGAATTTTGTCTCTATGTAAATTACTCTAAAACAGTCCTAAACAGTATTCAAAAGCTGCAAAATAAAACCCACTGCTGTCAGAGAAATGCAGCCTTTACAGACACCTGGCCTTTTCTACTTCTGTGGTCCAGTGTTCTCTCAGTAGGACCATATATTCTAAAAATTCTAATTAAGTTTATTTCTTCCAGAATCAACATCTTGTTAGCCATATGAGGATTTCATCCAGCTTCATACAGGATGCCAGATCCATCTTCCTCCAACCGAGATAGAAGAGCAAGGGAGTTTTACACTTGTCAGGTAGGGCGTACTGCCCCTAACCAGTAGAATGTAGCTACAGAAAAATGATCATCTCCCTTCAGCACCCCTTTAAGATTGACAGTGTAAACTCACTGAGGGGGGAATGAAGCAGGTTCGTAAGATAGGGAATCAATAGATGGGTCTGGAACCTGGCAAGAAGCCCACGTGGACATCAGTAACCCCCAAGACGGCTGCTGGAGGACCCTCCCCAAGATTCTGCCTCTCAGAACAAAGACTTCTTCTGGAAGGCAGGAGAAGCCCCGGACATTCCCCAAGGACTTTGTCATTGGGTGCTCACAGAGGAATTGATGGGCGAGGTAATCAGTCAAAAGAGCAAATAGCTGGAACCCCTCCCCTGCCATTAGCAAAGGGGTGGAATAATTAACAGTTCAAAAAGCCAGGCGTGGGGCCTGAATGCACGTTCTCACTCTCTACTCTCCTCTTGCCCCTGGACCCGTTCCTGCCCTCTGGGCACTGATCTCACCATTTTCCCTCTGCCATGTGGCCACGCAAGTAAACCTGGGCATTTATAATCTATAATGGGGAAGTGTAGCTTGTAAATTAGCTCTCTTTATCACTTTTCAGCCCCTTCCTCTCTACCTGGAACCCCTAATCTGTTATTTTTCTCCCACTTCTTGTTCCTCCCTACCTGAATAAAGTACTAGCCTAACTCCCCTGACATGTTCTTGAAATTTGTTTCTGCAGCATAGTCAAAGAACCTAAATAAAATCCGGTAACACCTGGAAGGACGTCAGTCCTGGTCTGAGGACAGCACCCGGCACCATCAGGGAAGGAGGCACAGGGTGGAAGGAAGAAGAGCTGAAGGCCACAGTGCAGCTCAGAGGCCGCAGTGGGCAGCAAAGGGCGGCAATCGAGAAGGCGTTCTGTAAACCAAACCCTACGTCTGTGCGGGAACATTGGCTGCTTCCTTTTCTTTTCCCAACTGCAGGTCAGAGAGGGAAGTGGCCTCACCTGGACGCACCTGCAGCCTCTCAAGACCAAAGGTGCAGGCAGGCACCTTAGTTCTCATAAAGGCGAGGTGGGTATTATCTTAGCCTCCTTGTCCAGAGGAGGAATCTGTAACTCAGAGACTTTGAGGAACTTCCTCCAGCTCAGAGCTAGAATGTGGGGGAGGGATCAGGACCCGGAATGCGCTGATGCCCAAGCCTGGCCTTGCCCTTGACCCCTGAGACCACGGAGGGCAGGAGGGGGCTTACCTCCAGCGGTGGCTTTTGCAATTTGGTTATTTGCCTGCAATAAATGAAGGAACATTGGAAGAGAGGCATTAGATGATCCAAGGAATAGTCCGAAAACTTAATCAATCTGGGAAAATTCTCTGAGCTCTAGCAGTCTGTACCATTTCAAATCCTTTATCCATGTACGTAGCTCCTACAGGTACTACAGCTTTAAGTTCCTTAAGACCTTCTTGGATTTTTTTCCTGAAACAAAACACAGAAAAGGCAGTGGAGGTGGGGGTGGCCTCCCACAGTCACTCTGCGTGGACGTGCAAGGACGTGGAGCATCTCACACAGACAGGGCCCCGCTGTCCCCATGGGCTCAGCCTGGCTTGCTTGGAGCTTGTCCCTGGCCCACGGCCCCCAGTCCCAGGGGGTCTTGCCTTTGACCGTCCCTGCACGTGCAGCTGCAAGTCAGCCTCATGAGGGACTGGTGTTTTCACGAACTCCTGTGGGACCCCGGCAGGCGGCCCATGGGAGGTTTAGTTTGGGGAAGCTAGTCCTGCTTCTTGGCCACCCACCCCCTCCCATTCTGCAACCCTCTGGGGGGCTCAGCCCCATGAGCTGCTTGTGTAGGTGCTAGAGGAAGTAGCCAACAGGCCAGAGGGGGTTCCTGGGCTGCTGGGGGAGAGAGGCTGAAAGCTGGGAGGAGTGTGGGCTGTGGGTGGGGGGGGCAGTAGGGGCGGCCTCACAGGCCCACCCAGTCTAGGAGGTGGGGCTGGGACCCCCGGAGGCTGGTGTGCAGGCTCCGCCTCTCTGGGTAAGCCCCTCCTCCTGCAGGTGCCTCTTCCCCTAGGACCCCTCTCCCCCTCCCCATCTCACTGTCCTGACAGCCTAGCGGGGGCCGCTCAGCCCCTGTGCTCTGGCCCCTGCCCCCACAGCAGATCCTCCAGGACCCTGCACCTGCCGCCCGTGGCCACACGCTCCCCACACCCCCCAAGGGGGTTGGGCTCCCTCTGCTCCCAGGCCCAGGGACCCTTCAGTCCCCACCCCACCCCTCTGCCCCACCCCTCCTCAGTCCTGTGGGAGCATCAGTCCAGGCTGCCCCAGCTCTGCTGCAGGCCACACGCCCCCAGGGCTGCTGCTTGAGGACTCAGGGCTCCCTGGATGTGTCCCCCCTGCAAGCTCACATCTCCTGCACTCCCCAGCCCCCCATTCCTGTTATACACACACAACCCCTCTCCCCAGAGAGGCAGTGCCAGCCTCCCAGCATGGCTCTCTGCACGCCACCCCCAGGCCCACATGACCCCCAGTCTTTTGGCTCCCCACTCAGCCCAGCTGGGGCTCCAGGCACTGGCATCCCCAAGGGCCCTGAGCCCTGCAGCCCACCAGGTGCTCCGCCAGCCCCACTCCTCCTGCCTCTGCCTGGAGAAGGCAAGGTGCCACTTACCTGTCTGCTGTGAGCGGCAAGAGGGTAGTGCCGTGATCGGAGTACAAGATGAAGGATATCCTCAACTTTGGGCTGTGAGGAAGTGCCCACTCGTGAGAGGTGGCTCACAGCTGGAAGCTGCACACCCAGGCAGCCAGGCCAGGCCCCCAGCCAGCCACCCCCTCCCCACCGCATCTCACGTCTGGGCCCACTCCCCACCAGGCAGTGCCCACAGCTTCATTCAGTGAAGGACTTGGAGGCTTCACGCAAGAGCAGGTGCCAGGATGGCATTCTGCCCACCCCTAGCGCCCAACACCCCAGAAGATGCATGCGCACAACTGCACACACCTGTGCACACCTGCACACACCTGCACACACTTGAAAGTGGCATCAAGACCTGCACTCACGTCCCTAAGGCGTCTCCCTTCTACTGTGATATTCTTGCAGCTCTGTCCCTCCTTCCCCTCCCCCATCTCCCCTCCTCCCTCCTCCACCAATTAGCCCCTCTGGGGAGCTGGTGACCACCTCCCTGTCCTGGCCGTGGATGGACTTTACTGAGCTCCCCCCCCTTGGCACCACCCCTCGGCCACCACAGGGGACATCCACTGGCATCTGCATCTGTCCATCTGTCCTCTGCTCTGGTTCAGAGCCCTGGGCTTGGGGCTCCCACCCGAGGGATGTGCAGGCCCCTGGAGGCTCCAAGGGATGTGTGCTCTGCCTGGCCGGGGCCGAGCTCCCACAGCCCAAGGGGCCCACAGCTCGGAGAAGCCGTACTTCTGGAACTTTTTCACTAAATCTTCCACCCAGTAGTAAATGTCCAGCCAGTTGTTGTTCACACTCCCCGACCTGAAAACAAAAAGGCACAGGTCAGGGGACGAGGTGCACTGGTTGGGCAAGCAGAGTTTCTATGTGTCCCCCAATTCCAGCAGCTTCTCTAACAATCTCTTCCCTCCCCGGCACAGCCTTGGAGAGCAGCGGCCCTCAGGCACCAAGGCGCATCTGGTGAGCAGGGTAGGGGGTGACCCCTGGTCCATTTGTCCAGGTCAGCGGAGCTTCTTGGACCTGGGCCTTCCCCAAGTCAGTCCCAGGCCAAAGGAGGGGTGGACCCTAGGTGGGGCCGAGAGGCCCAGGAATGGGGGCGATGGATTGGCCAGCAAAGCCCCAGTGGATTCTGAAGGTCCTCCTCTCCTGGGTCCACCCCTACTTGGCAATGGCCATTCCCAGTGTCTGCTTTTTTGCATCAGTCCCATCCAAAGTCCCTTGGAGGTCACAGCCCAGCTCAGCAGGTCATGGCACGGTTGATGCGGACGTGCTGCCCTGGACACTCGCATTCTTGGGTTTCAGACTCTCCCCGACCTCCCCCTTACAGAAGACATTCACTCTGGAACCCTTGTTACAGAAGGGAGGGGGGCAGATTGGACCTTCTTCTCTCCCTTCTTTCTTAGCCACCTGCACAGTGCAGGCACTCCTGGCACGGAAGTTCTCCAGCTGTCAATGCCAGGGGGTGAGCAGGAGGAGACCCAGACAACTGCCTTGCTGCCTCAGGTGTTGCCCAGCAGGGAAAGCCACAGGCCACTCCTGCCCCCACTTTCAGACTCTTTCTCCCACTGAGCAAATGGAGAAGCTTATATTCACTGCCTGGAAGGAGAGTGAGAAGGTTGAAGGAAGTTTTTGGCCAGGTAGGAAGCTGCTCACATCTGTGTTTCTATTCAGGGTTCAAGGTCTTTGCAAGCCCACAGATTTGTCGACCTGCATAGTGCCATGGAGATGGGGTGGTCCCAGGCTTCCTGTGCCCCTCTGGGCTCTCTCTTTGGATCTGTGACTGCTCAGGTCTCTCCTAAGCCACGCATCAGAGGGCCCAACCATCTGGAGGCCCCTCCTCTCTCCTCCAGCAAACACCATACCCATGAACACGTGCACCCTTCTGGTGGTTTGGCGCTATGTGTCCCATAAAAACATTCCTTGGGTTATGGCAGTATATATAATGTCCAGCATCTGTCCCTGAGATATCACTTAGGACAACTCCAAGTCCCCAAAATGCCCCCACATCTCATCTCCTCTTCCCTCTCCCTGCCCTCAGTAAATACCGTGGCCACTTTCTTCAAATCAGTGCTACAGTTTCTTCTATTACTAGTCACAGTAATTCTATAGTAGAATACCAGTAAGTTCTCTCTAATCCATATTTTATTCCTCCATCCTGTGGACCCTGGGCTGGTGATGTTCATTCCACCTCTATATCGAGGGGGGCATAGATCCCACAGTGGTGATGGATGTGATTCTCCTGCTCGGAGTTGTAGGCACTCTCAGTTCCCTGGTGTGGTGGTTGACCATCTTCCCCTCCCTGTTAGCTGACCTGTGCAAGTCCAACAAACCAGAGGGTAGGAGCTGCAACTTTGCTGAGGCTCAGGGCCCAGCTGGCACATAGCCAGTCCAGAGATTGAAATCTCCTTAAACTAAATCTGTTCCTCTGGGTTTGAACCCTTGCAAACAGTGCCTTTTGATGAGGTTGCTTCAGGTAGGATGTGGTCCAGTATGGGTCCTAATCCTATTACTGAAGACTTTATAGGTAAGGGCACAGAGAAAAAGCCATAAAGGGAGCAGCCGGAAGGTGGAAGTCAACAGAGCCTAGAAGAGAAGCAGGAGACAGGAGAGGCTGCCATGTGCATTGCATCATGACAGAGGAGCTCAGGATCTAAGATATAAGCAGCCAGTCCCAAAACACCAGCCTTTGGGAAGAAAGCATCATCTTGACTTGGACTTCTCTCAGCCCCAAAATCATTAGCCAATAAACATTCATTGTTTAAGCCAACCTATTGTATGGTATTTGATTTGGCAATGAGGAAACTAAAACAATTCTCAATGTCCTGTTTATATGTGTTGCCATACACCCAAGAGCAACTGTCTCCTCCCCACCCTCTTTACTGCCTCCTCTAGGCTGTATCTAAAACTGCCAGCAGTCAATGAGGAAACTAAGGACATATTATTCTAATTCTATCAGGACTGTCACTAATGTCACTAGTGCTTATGTCCCAGGCACTTTACATGCACAATTTCCAATTCCAAACCAACCCCAGGATCCAAGCAATACTCTCATTTTGCAGATGAGAAAGGTGTGGCTCAGGCAGGTCAGTTCGTTTGCTATACTTCCTGGATAAGAACCCATCTCCAGTCACAAAGCACCTGTCCTGCCCGTTGCAGGAGGCCCAAACACTCTGGATCTTACCCCAGTATCTGAGAAATAGCAAAGAACTAGTTTCTGAAAACCCACCCACAACATAGATTTTACCCTTGGCAGTCCCTAGTACCATGTATAACACCATTCCTTTTCCTAGCTAATGTTAACACTGTTCACTTAACTTCTCTTTATTCCTCTTCTCTTTTTGCCCTGTGTGAAAAGGACCTCCTAAAGAAGAATAATTAGAAAAAGTATATGAGAAGCAGTAGTCTACAGCTCACCACACCTTGTCTAGTTTCCAGTTTGAGATGATTTGGAAGGAGTGTCTAGGCTCTAGAACAGTGAAGAAAGCAAGTACTCATTGCCCATAGAATGTATCACAGGAAACCCAAAGTCCTGAGAAAGTCCAGCATGGAATACACAAATTATGAAGGGCTCCTGGCACACAGAGCCACAATCTTATTTTAATGCCACATTCTTAGATGACAATGGGTAGACAAAGATCACTAGACACTTGAGGAACACCTCAGCTCTTGGTTGAGAATGCATTCTGCCCCCCCCCCTTTTCTTCCTGGTTTTCCCCTCATATCCTCCTCTAGCACACTGTTTATTTTTCTCATGTATTTAGTATATATTTATTTCTATTTTCTCCCAATAAAATTAAAGCTCGATGAGGACAGGGACTTTTTCTGGTTTTGACACTGCCTTCTCCTTGCTACCTAAATCAGTTATTGACTGATGAGATGTTATACTGAATTATATTGAAAGAGATGTTCAGCAATAATTTGTGAGTCAAGGAATTAACAAATGAACTGACTTGTGTAATCCATGGGCAAAAGGTCCCAGAGCACTTTGGGTGTGCCTGACCTGAGTCCAGGTCCAATTTCCAGCAGGGGCACTCTTAACCCCACATCCTGCCTCCTGGTGGCATGTGGGAGGAGGACTGAGCCCAGGAGTCATGGCTGGTTCAGGGGACCCTCCCGTTTCCCAAAGTCTGTGTCTCTGCCTCCCTGGCAGTTTGCTCCATATTCACCCTCCAATATTGCATCAGTCACCATGCTAGGTAAACTACCTACAAACCACCTTCATCCTTGGAACAATCTGGCAAGGCAGGTATTTACTGATGGGGACTCTGTGATGCAGAGAGATGAAGCAACTTGCTGAATGCCATGGGGCCAGTCAGCCAGGTCTCTCCATCTCCAGTGCTGGGGCTGCCTTCTAAGTGGTCATAATCCCTCTTTCCTGGAGTAGTGGATAGCACCCCTGGCCACATGCTCATCCAGGCAGCCACAAAAAGGAGGATGCCATTGCCCTCCAAGCACTTCTTCATCCAGTTGGCATCCCATCTTTCATGTCCACCTGGATGAGCACAGAGCCTATGGGCTAAGGAGTCTACCGTGGTCTGCATAAGCCTCCTCTGACCCTCTTTGGCTACAAACAAGCTTGGGGCTTGTGATATCCCTATGCAAGGGCTGTTCTTGGCCAACCTCAGCATGCCCTCCATTTGCAGAATTCAGTAGCAGTCTGTCCTGGTCAGCTGGAATGGCAAATATGAAGACTAACAATGAGGGGGGGCCCTGTAGAGCAGCCTCAATCCTGAGGCCTGATCTTGGGGCACAAGGGACTTGGGTTGCTTCTCCTCTTCCTCTGCCTTCCAAGGGTAGCTAGAGAATCTTATGCTGCCTCTCCCCCTTAAGAAGTCAAGGATGAGTCATTGGGGCAAAAAAGTAGAATAGTTTACTGATTTCTCTCTCCACCAGTAAAATGAGTAAGCTTGAAAAAGAGAATAGAATTAACTAGATGGTAACCCTGGAACCAGATTGGACACTTAGAATAACCACAGGTGTTAAAGATGAAGGGAAAGCCTACTCTGAGTTCAGCTTTTATAAATGCAAGTTCCAACCAGCCTCCATTCCTCAGCGGACACACTGCTAGCAGAAATGGTGGTGGCTATAAAAACAAAGCCAGGATTCCAGGAGCAGCTGGCTGTGGCCATAGTGGGCAGAGGAAACCTCATCCTCCACAGCTCGGGTTTGTGCTTGAGGTTGATCTAGGGATCCTTGAGAGACCAGCACATATGCCAGCTTTGGTTTTTGTCACCTTAAAAGAACCAGCCTCTAACCTCTCACCAGCATCTATCAGGTCATAAAGAGCCAGTGCACCTTTTTTCTCCTTTCTTTTCTTTTGGCTGGTTACTTCTCTCTCTCTCCTCTCTCCTCTCTCCTCTCTCCTCTCTCTCATTTTCTCTCTCTCTCTGTTTCTTGGTCTGGTGTATCTCCAAGGGACTTGCTAGCCTCATTTTCAACCCTCTCTCTGGTACTGATTCTGGTCTTCCAACAGCACCTACTGAGATGAACAGAGACAGGGCCCCTTTATTTTATATTGGTTCCTTTCTCTTTTTTGTTTCTTTGTCTTGTGGATTCCTGAAGAACAAGCAGATTAGCTTAGTTTCAGCTCATGCAACAGCAGGTTCCAGTTTCCTACTGGTATCTACTGAGAGACTTGGAGAAGGAGTAGATTAATTAGGAGGGGGGCTTGTATTAGTCAGTGGTCTGTAGGAAAACAGAACTGACAGGAGAGACATGTAAATAGAAAGAGATTTTATAAAATTCTACCATGCAACTGTGAGAATGCAGAAGTCCAAATTCTGCAGGGCAGGTTAAAACCAGGGGCTCCAATGAAACTCCTTGATGAGTTCCCAGGAGATGGTGGCTGTCCAAAGTAGAGCTGGGAATTCTCTCTCTGAATACTTAAATCATTTCCCCTTTTAAGACCTTCCACTGTCTGGGGAAGATTGTTACTCATGGCTGACAGCAATCTCCTTTATTGATTGTAGATGTAATCAGCCATCTATGCAATCACGTTATTGATCATTAGAGTCCATGAAATGTCATTGTACTACAATTAGCCCAGTGCTTGCTTGACCAAACAACTGGGCATCATTACCTGGCTGAGTTGACACATTAGCCTAACCATCACAGTCCACCACTTGTTAACCTGGCAGCCAAACACATTACCTTAAACCATACTTAAGTCTCTAAATAAAAACAATGGCAGACATATATAGTTCCACCAACAATATTCAATTGCCCTGTGTACAACCAGAAACATACTAATTCCCTCCAGAATAAGGTGCAAGTCCTTGGGTAATATTCACTCTTAAACTTGACATCCTTAAATATTATAACAAGAAACTAACATAACTTATGCCAAATGATGAGGGAAAAGGTCAGGAAAGAGAACCTTTTACATATTCATTTTATGTACATATACAATCATATTCATAACAGAACAAGGAAGAAAGATTCATGACCATTATAGTCCTCATTTCTGTAATTGGCCACATGGTTGAAGTTCATATTTCTCACTACCTTCTTCCACTACCCATTCCATGTTCCCTTCACCCTCAGCAAGCACTTCAACTGGCTGTGGTTCTTTTACTGATGGGATCACCCGAACTTTTATTCCTGAAGGTTCTGAACTATTTTAGCCCTGCTTGGATTGTGTTGTTGCAGTTTTCCATTGACTTTAATCACAGTGTATGGTAGTACTAAGAGACATGCTAAAGGCCCTTCCAGGCAGTCTACCCTGCCTCCATTATTTAGGTGCAGTCCTGTTTCCCCTTGATAGTCAGGATCAACCAACCCAGCCAGTACAGTAATTCCCGTCTTTGCCTATTGATTCAGAGGAACCCAAAGTGGCTAGGTGGCAGTCTCAACTTTCAGTTAAGTGGAAATATTATTGTGTTCCCTGGTGGAAGCGCTCCTCCTTTTGGAACTAAGACCTGTAGACCAGCAAAGATTAAGGTTGCAGGGACAGGAAGCAAAAAAATTTTCCTAGTGCATCACTAGGATTAATAGTGGGCAGTGCCACTCCCACTGTCACCACTTGATTCCCGGACCCATGAATCCTGGCTGTGGGAGAAACAGCACCATAAAGTGATCAGAGAATAAACAGCCTCCTGGAGAACATTGCCCCAGCCCTGCAAGGTATTGCCACCTAGTTGATGCTGTGATTGAGTCTTCAAAAGGTCATTCCACTGTTCTATCAATTCAGCTGCTGCAGGATCATGGGGACCATGGTAAAACCAGTGAATTCCATGAGCACGTGTCCATTCCCCCCACATCATTTGCTGCAAAGTGGGTTCCTTGATCAGAAGCAATGCTGTATGGGATGCCATGACAGTGGATAAGACATTCAGTAAATCCATGGATGGTAGTTTGGGAAGCATTATGTTCAGGGAAAGCAAAGCCATATCTGGAGTATGTATCTATTCCAGTTAGAACAAATCACTGCTCCTTCCACGATGGAAGGGCTCCAATATAATCAACTTGCCACCAGGTAGCAGGCCTATCTCCTCAGGGAATAGTGCCATATCAGGGGCTGAGTGTGGGTCTCTGCTGCTGGCAGACTGAGCACTCGGCAGTGGCTGTAGCCAAGTCAGCCTTGGTGAGAGGAAGTCCATGTAGTTGAGCCCATACATAACCTCCATCCCTACCACCATGGCCACCTTGTTCATGAGTCCATTGGGCAATGACAAAAGTGGCTGGGGAAAGAGGCTGGGTGCTAGGCACAGATCAGGTAATTTTAACCACTTGATTATTAAAATCTTCCTTTGCTGAAGACACCCTCTGGTAAGCATTCATATGGGACACAAATATTTTCATGTTGGTTTGTTTTTGTTTTTGTTTTTTTGCCTATTCAGAAAGATCAATCTACAAACCTCTTCTCCAGATCTCTTTGTCACCAATTTTCCAATCATATTCCTTTCAAATTTCTGACTATCCAGCCAAACCATTGGCAACAGTCCATGAATCAGTGTATAAAGTCACCTTCAGTCATTTCTTCTTCCAAGCAAAATGAACAACCAGGTGCACTGCTCCAAGTTCTGCCCACTGGGAAGATTTACCCTCACTGTGGTCCTTCAGGGACATCTCAGAAAGGGACTGCAGTACTGCAGCTTTTTGGGTGGCACCTGCCTATTGTGCAGAATCATCTGTAAACCAGGCCTGAGTTTTCTCTTCCTCAGTCAACTGATTGTAAGGAACTCCCCAAGAATCCACTGTTGTGGGCTGAGAAAGAGAAGGTAACATGGAAAGAGTGACTGTGGGCATTTGGGCCACTTCCTCATATAACTTACTTGTGTCTTCAGGAACTGCTAGAGCCCTATCTTGTATATACTACTTCCACTTTATGATGGAGTGCTGTTGTGTATGTCTAACTTTATGGTTTGATGCATCAGACAATATCCAGCTCATGATAGGCAAATCAGGTCTCATGGAAACTTGGTGGCCTATGATTCAGCATTCAGCCTCTACTAAAGTCCAGTAGCAGGCCAAAAGTTGTTTCTGAAAAGGAAAGTAGTTATCTGTAGAGGATGGTAGGGCTTTGCTCCAAAATCCTAAGTGGATGCATGGTGATTCTCTTATAGGGGCCTGCCAAAGGCTCCAGACAGCATGTATATTTGCCACTGTCACTTCTAGCACCATTGGATGTGCTGGATCTTATGGCCCAAGTGGCCATGCAGCTTGCACAGCAGCCTGGACCTGTCACAGAGGCTCCTCTTATTCTGGTTCCTACTCAGAACTAGCAGCCTTTCTGGCCACTTGGTAAATGGGTGAGAGGAATGTGTTGTCTCCAAAATCCAAAAGTGATCAAATAAGCATTGTGCCTCTTTTTTGGTCATAGGAGGGGCAAGATGCAGCAGCTTATCCTTCACTTTAGAAGGGATATCTTGACAAGCCCCACACCACTGAACACCTAGAAATTTCACCAAGATGGAGGGCCCTGTATTTTTGTTGGATTTATCTCCTATCCTCTGTCATGCTAGTGCTTTACCAATAAGTCTAGACTCATTGCTACTTCCTCCTCAGTAGATCCAATCAACATGATATCATTAATATAATAGACCAGTGTGATGTCTTGTGGGAGGGAGAGATGATCAAGGTCCGCACGTACAATATTATGACATAGGGCTAGAGAGTTGATATACCCCTGAGCAGGACAGTGAAGGTATATTAGTGACCTTGACAGCTGCAAGGAGACTGTTTCTGGTGGTCCTTACTAATGACAATTGAGAAAAAAGCATTTGCCAGATCAATAGCTGCATATCAGATTCCAGGTGATGTGTTGATTTGCTCAAGCAATGATATCATATCTGGGACAGTGGCTGCAATTGGAGTCACCACCTGGTTAAGTTTATGGTAATCTACTGTTATCCTCCAAGATCCATCTGTTTTCTGCACAGGCCAAATAGGAGTGTTGAATGGTGAGGTGGTGGAAATCACCACCCCTGAATCCTTCAGATACTTGCTGGTGGCACCAATCTCTATAATCCCTCCAGGAATCTGGTGTTGCTTTTTGATTTACTGTTTTGCTAGATAGGGACAGTTCTAGTGGATTCCACTTGGCCTTTTCTATCATAATAGCCCTTATTCCACAAGTCAGAGATCCAGTGTACCTTCCCCAAGGGCACCTGGTCTTTTCCTCACTCAAGGGACTCTGTGTCTGTAAAGTCTGGGAATTGATTTAGGGGCCATGATTCTCTGCATCTGCAGTTCAAGTTAAGGTTTTGTTCACTCGGCCTAGAACTCTTCTGCTTATACAGATCAAGTAGGAATTTTGTAGACTGCTCATGTGTTTCACTTCTAGGTATACTTCATGTTCTATTAGCCAACACCACAGCTCTATGTGACTCAGACTCTTTTGATTGCTGCTTTGAGTCTGCCTTTCATTGTGGTAGACACACCCATCTTGCCTTTGGTGATTAACTGCTGATTCTTGGCTTTCACCAGGCAGAGATCCAATCATCCCCATAATGTCGAAGGATGCTAGTTCCATGACAGCAATTCCCACAGTAATATCTGGGTTAAAGAGAAAAGCAGCCACAGAGTTCTTCAGGGAAGATGAATTATTCTTACAAATTTATTCCTCACAGTCCTGGTTAAAGGTGTGTCCTGGACTTTCCTGGGTGGACAGGTCTTAAATGGTAATCCATTCTAGCATTCCAATCTCTCGAAGCCTCTGAATTCTCTCTTCTACAGTATACCAGGGTAAATCAGACATCTTGACCTTAGACATCCTAGGCCATCTTTTGGTCCATGTTTCATCCAACCACCCAAATAAACTGTTGGATCCCCTCTGAACCCCTCAAGCTACAGTATTGAATCCAGAATTTCTGCTTAGTGGACCCATATCAATATATTCAGCCTGATCCAACTTTATATTCATTCTACCATTATCCCATATCCTTAATATCCATTCCCACACATATTCCCCCGATTTCTGTCTATATGAATTGGAAAACTCAGGTAGTTCTTTTAGAGTATAGCGTACTTCCTCATGGGTCACACTTTGTACTTTGCCTTTGGAGACTTGTTTTGATTTTAGTCTTTTAATAGGTCTTGAAGAGAAGAGGTGTGGTGGGGGGGATAAGAAGAAGGATTAGAAATGTCTTGCAAGCTGTTGACTTCAGGACATTCATTTTCATTTTTGTCTGGTGATACAGGATTAATTTCTTCAGGCAGGGGTTGGATGGCAGACTCTTCAGGGCAGGGTGGAGGTTGGGTAGTGCAGGCTGGAATTTGGTTGGTTTGCCTCAGGGCTGGGAAGAGGTCTGGACTTCCTGGGACAGGCTAGAGGCTGTCTAATACAAGCTTGACACTTAGTGGTCTTCACAGGGCAGACCATTACAGATATATCTGGCAAAGTCTCAGCAGAATTTAGGGTTTCAGTGTCCCCACTGTTACCATAATTATCAACCCATATGTCTCCAACTCAATCCTCAGGATTCCACTCTTTTCCAATCATTGCCCTCAGACACCCTGCGAGGTTGAGATTTAGTTTCCATTGTAACTCAGCACTTGTACGATGAGACTCTGGGTCTGGTTTTCAGAGATCTCAAGTCTGTGGCTGCATGAAATAAGGTTTTCTTTCAGAGCATAGAAACTTTCAAATCATGTTGCAAATTTGAAGCTTTAATCATTCCTTTTTTTTTTTCTGTAACTGTATACAGAGTATTTAGGAATGACCAACCAACATCATTGTACCTTTTGACTCCACAAAACTCTGTTACGGTGTTGAAAACACTCTCATCCAGATCCTTGCCTCTTCTAAGCATGGAAATAGCTGAATCCAGTGGTGATATTTTGTATATCTCTATTGCCAACTCTTGCCATGGACTGTCAGTGGCCTCTTGATTATTGGAAAGGGAGTCATTATTGTCCTTGAATCCAATCAGAGTAGAGAGCCAATTGCAAAACTCCCAGAACTACTTTAGAAATCCCATTTTTAAGATTCTGTTCCTCAAGAACCACTCCTGGCACCAAGCTGTATTAGTCAGTGTTCTCTAGGGAAATAGAATGGACAGGAGATATCTGTAAATAGTGTATGAAATTTTATAAAATTCTCTCACATGACCGTGGGGATTCAAAAGCCCAAATTCTGCAGGGCAGGCTGCAAATCAGGGACTCCAATGAAGCTCCTTGTGAGTTCCCAGGAGATGGTGGCTGTCCAAAGTAGAGCTGGGAATGCTCTCTCTGAATGCTGAAATCACTTCCCTTTTAAGGTCTTCAACTGATTGGATAAGACATCACTCATTGCTGACCTCAATCTCCTTTATTGATTGTAGTAGTAATCATCTACCTATGCAATGAACTACTGATGATCAAGGTCGATGAAATGTCTTTGTATTACAATTAGCCCAGTGCTTGCTTGACCAAACAACTGGGCACCATTACGTAGCCGACTTGACACATTAGCCTAACCATCACAGGGTTGTTTTGTTTCTTTGTAGTTTTTTTTCTTTTTCTTTTTCTTTTTCTCTCTTTCCATTCCTTTTTTCCCCTCCTTTTCTTTTCTTTTTCTTGGTCTGGCAGACTGAGGAGTGGAAGAACTAGGTTTCTAGAATGACCACAATATAATACTCAGAATGTCCAGTTATCAAGAAAAATTAAAAAACAAGGAGACAGGAAAGTATGACCCAGTCACAGGAAAAGAGAATTCAACAAAAAATATAACAGAGGAAGTCCAGTTACTGGAAATACTAATCAAAGATTATAGATAACTCAGTTAAACAGATCAATGAAGTAAAGGAAATCATCAAGAAAGAATGAAAGGATTTCAGGGAAACAATATATGAACAAAGTGATCATTTCAATAATGAGATAGTAACTCTAAAGAGGCACCAAATAGAAATTCTGAAGCATAAAAGTACATTAATTCAATTGAACAATTCAAGACAGTGCTTCAACAGCCAATTGATGCATGCAGAAGAAAGGATCAGTAAACTTGAAGATAAGACAACTGAAATTATCCTGTCTGAAGAGCATAAAGATGAAAGAAAAAATGAAAAGAGCCTGAGCAACCTGTGGGACACGTCAATGGAGAAAATAGACTCATCATTGGAGTCCCAGAGAGAGAAGAGTGTGAGAATGGGGGAAAAGATTAGAGAAATGACTGACAGCTCCCCATATCTGATGAGAGATATGAATATACAAGTCTAAGAAGCTCAATGATCTCCAAACAGGAAAAACTCGAAGAGATATACACCAAGACACATTAGAGTGAAATCATCAAAACCCAAAGACAAAAAGAGTATATTAAAAATAGCAAGAGATTGCTGCTTCTCCATTGGGGAGTGGGACAGAGTTCCCTGGAATGGGAACTCAGCACTCCTTCAGATTGTGTTTATATGGCTAAGAGACTTCAAAATGAGTCAGGAGGACTTTAGAGGGGTTGTTTTATGAACATCTCAGCAGGATCTCAGTGACAGCTAAAGTAGATACAATCCCAAGTAGTGGTGCTCCTGAGGGCTACTGAGACACCCAGATCCTACGATTGTGGCAGATGGCTCGAGTCCAGTGCCTTGCCAGTGGGCCGTACTTTGGAATTTGTGCTCCAGAGTGTGATGGAGTTGGACTCAGATGTGACCTCTCTACACATGCCTCTTCTGTCACTTTTACTGAACTTGTGGTTGGCCCTGGGGTTGGTGTATGCTCAGGAGACTTGAATCTCTGGATGGTTCATGTGCCAGCTGGGCCCTGAGCCTCAGCAGAGTGGCAAAACCTACTTTCTGGTTCATTGGACTAACCAGGTCAGCTAACAGGGAGGTGAGTATGGTCAACCACCACACCAGAGAACCGAGAGAGTATACAACTGCAAGCAGGAGAATCCCATCCATCAGCCATGTACTACCTAAGCCCCCTCTTGATTGAGAGGTGGAGTGGACATTGCCATCCCAGGGTCCTCAGGATGGAGGAATAAAATATGGATTAGAGTGGACTTACTGGTATTCTACTATAGAATTATTGTGACTCTAGCAATGGAAGAAACTGTATCATTGATGTGGAGACAGTGGCCACAGGAGTTGCTGAGGGCAGGGAGATGGAAGAAGAGGTGTGATACAGGGGCATTTTCAGGACTTCGAGTTGCCCTGAATGATATTGCACAGACAGATGTAGGAAATGATATATTCTGCCATAACCCACTGAATGGACTGGGAGAGACAGTAAACTACAATGTAAACTATAATCCATTATGTGTAGCAGTGTTCCAAAATGTATCCATCAAATGCAATGAATGTGCCACACTGATGAAAGAGGTTGTTGATGTGGGAGGAGTAGGGATGGGGGTGGGGGATTGGGGTATATGGGAACCTCTTATATTTTTTAATGTAATATTTTGTGTGATCTATGTATCTTTTAAAAAAAGATAATTAAAAAAATAGCAAGAAAGAAGTGATAGAGCATGCACAAGGGATCCTTAGTGAGATTAAGTTGTGGCTTCTTCTTAGAAACCATGGAAACCAGTAGTTAGTGGGATGACATATTCAAAGTGCTAAAAGAAAAATATTGCCAACCAATAATATGATAAATAGAAAAACAGTCTTTCAAAAATCAGGGAGAAATGAAGATATCTCAGATAAATCACATCTGAGGGAGTCCATTACCAATAGACCTACCTTTTAATAAATGTTAAAAGGAGTCTTACATATTGAGGGGAGGGAATATAAGACATTAATTGCAAGCTATAAAAAGAAATAAAGGCCTCCATTATAGATACCTACGTGAGTTAATGTAAACGCTAATATTATTTTCCACTTTTTTCATTTGAAATAATGTCTTTTATTTTTTATATAGCTTAAACCCAAGTGCATAAAACAACCACAAATATTTAGGATAATACATTATACATTGAGGATACTGTTTAAAAACATAATTCTCACAAAATAACATCAAATGGAAAGAGGGAAGTGGAGTATATAGGAACAGAGTATATCTAGCTATTGAAGTTAAGTTGATATCAATACAAACTAAATTGTAATAAACTTAGGATATCAGATACAATCCCCATGGCAACCAAAGGCAAAAATACGAAAAATAGCTACAGAAAGGTTTATGACAGGTCATTCCAAATGGCTCATTGCAATAGAACTTAAAAATGAAAAGGATGGAAATAATGGAGGAAAGGCAGGATATAAAAGGTATATGATATGCAAAAAGCAAAGAGCAAAATGTCCAAAGTAAGTCTTGTCTTTTCAGTTATTACCTTGTATTAATGTATTAAATACTCCGATAGATAGGCAGATTTGCAAAATGAATCAATAAGCAAGATCCAAGTGTATGCTGTTTACAAGAGACACATTTTATTTATTTTATTTTTTTTTTTGTCCTAAATAGTTTTAATTTCATCTAACATTGCTGGAGATAATACTGCTATTTCACACTATTAGATATTTTAATAAGGATAGCAATTATTGGTGTTATAAAATGATAGCAACTGAAGGATAAACTATTATACCTGGGGACAATTATTTTCTAACTCAAATGGATTCAATGTGGGGAAAAAACATTTTTAAAGGAAGATTTAAAATACAAGATGCTTATGAAGATAACGTAATTTACCAGTCATTTACAAATTTATCTGCACTGATCTTTTGCAGAACAGAAATGCAAAAATGCAGTTAGAGTGCCCTAGTGCAAACTCCCAAACTGGAAATATGCAAAACTGGTACCCCAGAAATAGTGTGAAATACTGCTATCAAACTGTCTAGGAACTGTTTTTTCTATCAGTTGTTAAAGAAATGCATTATAAGTACATTGTATGTTTTGGTGCCATTTAAATATTGTTAGTAAACTCCGGTTTTTAGAAGGATAGAATATAACAGAGAAATATGTTTTGAATTTTGGAAGGCTCATTCTCCCTAAAGCAACTGTCTTTTGAATATACAGCCTCAAAAAAAAAAAAAAGCTAAATTGATTCATACATAGTGAAATGTAAGCAGTAGTTTTCCATCATTTGATTAAGTTTTCCTAATGAGGTTGAGTTTTCATTCAATAGCCTCTCTTAATCAAAAGCAATTTTGGCTTCTTTGTAATGTGTTCAGATAAGTTCATTCCACATGTCATTTCTATTCCATCACTTTCTTTAACATATGTCATTGAACTCCAAGCTTTTGCTGAAAGAGATCCCATGCCAGTCTCTTTACTCCTTGTAAAGTCTCCTTGGTTTGTGTCTTCTAATCTTATCTTCTTGGTGTTTTGAAATAACCGAGTCACTGGTTCCAACCTGCTTTCCTCAGTTCCTCGCATGAAGTGATCGTCCACTTTTTTTTTTTTTTTGAGATGCAAATCTTTTATTTGATATGTGATTCATAATATTTTCTCCCAGATTGTGGTTTGTCTCTTTTTTTTTTTTTTAATTTTTTAATTTTTTATTGACTTTGTAATAATATTACATTAAAAATATATATGTGAGGTCCCATTCAACCCCACCCCCCCACCCCCCCTCTCCCCCCCCCCAACAACACTCGTTCCCATCATCATGACACATCCATTGGATTTGGTAAGTACATCTTTGGGCACCTCTGCACCTCATATACATTGGTTCACATCATGGCCCATACTCTCCTCTATTCCATCATGTAGGCCCTGTGAGGATTTACAATGTCCGGTGATTACCTCTGAAGCACCATCCAGGGCAGCTCCATGTCCCGAAGACGCCTCCACCTCTCATCTCTTCCTGCCTTTCCCCATACCCTTTGTCCATTATGTCCACTTTTCCCAATCCAATGCCACCTCTTCTATGTGGACACTGGATTGGTTGTGTCCATTGCACCTTTATGTCAAGAGGAGGCTCAGATTCCACCTGGATGCTGGATGCAATCCTCCCATTTTCAGTTGTAATCACTCTAGGCTCCATGGTGTGGTGGTTGTCCTTCTTCACCTCCATCTTAGCTGAGTGTGGTAAGTCCAATAAATCAAATTGTAGGTGCTGGAGTCTGTTGAGGCTCAGGATCTGGCTATCACATTGTCAGTCCAGAGATTCAAATCCCCTAAATATATCTTAAACCCCAACATTAACTGCACCTCCAGCACATTAGCATGAAAGTCTTATGAAGGGAGATCCCATCTGAGTCCAGATTCATCACACATAAACACCATTTCCAAAGAGGGGCCATCTGCCCTGGTAGTTAACCCCATCGGCCATGACCATAACTCCCATGGGTCTCTTTAGCCCTCAAAGGAACCAATATCTGGGGGTTGTATCTGCTTTATCTGTCTCTCTGACTCTGCTCAGTTGTGCATGAGGGCAAACCTTCTGCCAGCCTCCAGACTCTTTTTTAGAAACTCGTAGCCATATAAACTCATTTCTCCTTTCCATTTCCCCCTTACTTTAGGTCAAACAGCATTTTAAAGTCATGGTATTTTATGTAGACATGGATATTCTGCTGATCCGCATTGAACCTTCCGTATAAGGTCATTTTCCAGTTGCATCATCAGTTGGTAGTTGATAGTGGTCCCTCGTTGCCAGGGAGGCTCATCCCCGGGTGTCATGTCCCACACTGGGGGGAAGGCATTGCATTTACATGCTGAGTTTGGCTTCGAGACTGGCCACAATTGAGTAACATGAAGGCTGACAGAAGGAAATTCCCAGGCACAAAGTTGCTCTAGGCCTTGTTATTATTTTGGGTTTATCAGCTCACAAGCATAGTCATTAGTATCAGGGGCTCACTGTTGAACCCTCACTCCCTCCCGGTCCCCACCCCTGTACCTGGGAGACTGTCGCTGCTCCCCTAGGGACCACGACAGAGCACCACTGGCCAGGAACCCAGTACCCCCCCTACTGTGGTTTTTAATTGTTGCCACTATGAGTATATCCAAACATTACCATGCACCCTGGACATATGTTCTGTACAGCTCCCTGTCAGTCATATATCACCTGTCATTGGTATCCCATACCAGTATCCCTCCATTGCCATTGTTGAAACACTCTGTGATCCAGAACTCCCCGAAATTTGAAGCCCAATATAATGTCATGGTCCCTTACTAGGGAATGGCATATAGTGATGAGTTTAAAGGATAGATAAAGAACTTGGATAAAGTTAGATAAAGAACTTAGATAAAGAATGTTGACTTGAAAAAATTCCACATCCTATTTTTTTCTTTTCCCCCCCCCCCCTAATTATTCAGCTTTTCTTCACAGGAGTCCTAGACCACAGCAATGTATATATATAATATACAGCACTCCCACACATCCACCAGAAAACCTTTTCCCTTCCACAGTGATACTCTTACGCCCTATTCATATCATATTTACTTAAAGTGATGTACAGAGTCTGAGACATTAGCTTTCTAACAAGGTGACATCTGTGTTTACATTATGGTGCATACTTTAGGATACACAGTTCTTTACATTTTTAGTTATCCTATGTTTTACATTATGGTTTACATTATCAGTCTGTCATCTCCTATATGTTATGGTGTAATATTACATGTTTTATATCCATCCTTGTGTACTCTCAAGAAACTCCTCTCTTACCCCCCATTTACTTTGGTTCCACACATTTAACGTCCATTTTCCCTTCCACCTTGGTGCCCTCAGTGATAGCCAACCTCCGTTTCCTGAGGAGCCACTTCCAGAGATAGATGGAATAGTGTTCAGGGCCTAACTTGCTCAACTGCCCCAATGCCCTGGGAGCCACCCTTTCTCTCGAGGGATACAGTTCCCTCTATTGGATGGCATTAGTCCTCCCCAGGATGTGGGTCCACCCCCACTCTCACTACTTGGGTTTCTACCCCATGGTGTCACCCACTCTGGCAGAATGAGCATTTAGACATTCCCCAGGAGCCCGTCCTGCATCAGACCCTCCCCTCCGAGCATTCTAAACAGGTAACCCTCTTTATTATATTTTGATATGATTTTCTCGGCATTTTACTCTCCACCAACACCTGACCCTCTCCTGGTTCGTATGCTACCCCTCCCTCCCCCCACTTTTGGGCAACGTTACCCACCCGTCCCTCCCCAGCCACCCTCAAACCCGCAAAGCCCCAAGCAAAGGCAACCCCTTGCCCCCCTTTTATCTCTTCTTTGTGTTCATACTTACCACCATCTCGTCTTAAATTCCACCCCTGCAGACATCGGCTCATATCCTTCCTCCACCCTCCGATTTCCTGCAAGCCTATCGTTCAGTCTCTTGCTATCTAGGGCAGCTTGTTTATTTCATATCATTGAGGTCATGTAGTATTTGTCCTTCAATGTCTGGGTTGCTTCACTCAACATAAGGTTCTCAAGATTCATCCATGTTATCACATGTGTTTGTAGTGTGTTTGTTCTTACAGCCGAGTAGTATTCCATTGTGTGTATATACCACATTTTATTGATCCACTCGTCTGTTGATGGGCATTTGGGTTGATTCCAACTTTTGGCAATAGTGAACAATGCTGCTATGAACATTGGTGTACATATATTGGTTTGTGTTCTTGTTTTCAGTTCTGCTGGGTATATTCCCAGCAGTGGTATTGCTGGGTCATATGGCAAATCTATGGCTAGTTTTTTGAGAAACCGCCATACTGTTCTCCAGAATGGTTGGATCCTTCTGCATTCCCACCAGCAGTGGATGAGTGTTCCCCTTCCTTCACATCCTCTCCAGCACTTGTATACTTCTGTTTTTTTCATAGCTGCCAATCTTATGGGTGTAAGATGGTATCTCATTGTGGTTTTGATTTGCATTTCCCTGATAGCTAGAGATTTGGAACATTTTTTCATGTGCTTTCTTGCCATTTGTATTTCTTCTTCGGAGAAGTGTCTGTTTAAGTCTTTTTCCCATTTTTTAAATGGATTGTTTATCTTTTTATTTTCAAGATGTAGGAGTTCTTTATATATGCAAGTTATAAGTTTCTTATCAGATATATGATTGCCAAATATTTTCTCCCACTGTGTGGGCTCCCTTTTTACTTTCTTGACAAACTCCTTTGAGGTGCAGAAGGCTTTAATTTTGAGGAAGTCCCATTTATCTATTAGTTCTTTTGCTGCTCGTGCTTTTGGTGAGATATTCATAAATCCATTACCTATTACAAGGTCCTGTAGATGTTTCCCTACACTGCTTTCTAAGGTTTTTATGGTCTTGGCTCTTATATTTAGGTCTTTGATCCATCTTGAGTTGATCTTTGTATAAGGTGTGAGATGGTAATCCTCTTTCATTCTTCTACATATGGCTATCCAGTTCTCCAGACACCATTTGTTGAATAGGCCACTCTCTCCCAGTTGAGAGGGTTTGGTGGCTTTATCGAATATTATGTGGTTGTATATGTGAGGTTCTATATCAGAGCTTTCAATTCGATTCCATTGGTCTATATGTCTCTCCTTATGCCAATACCATGCTGTTTTCACCACCGTAGCTTTATAGTATGTTTTGAAGTCAGGTAGTGTGATTCCTCCAATTTCGTTTTTCTTTTTCAGTATGTCTTTGGCTATTCGGGGTCTCTTTCCTTTCCAAATAAATTTCATAGTTAGTTTTTCTAGTTCCTTAAAGAAGGCTGCATTGATTTTTATTGGGATTGCATTGAATGTGTAGATCAATTTTGGTAGGATAGACATCTTAATAATGTTCAGTCTTCCTATCCATGAACAAGGAATAGTCTTCCATTTATTTAGGTCTTCTTTGATTTCCTTGAACAATCTTGTATAGTTCTCAGTGTATAAGTTCTTTACCTCTTTAGTTAAATTTATTCCTAAGTATTTGATTTTTTTATTTACTATTGTGAATGGTATTTGTTTCTTGATTTCCTCCTGATCTTGCTCATTATTGGTGTACAGAAATGCTACTGATTTTTGCGCATTGATCTTATAACCTGCGACTTTACTAAACTCATTTATGAGTTCTAGAATCTTCGTTGTAGATCTCTCAGGGTTTTCTATGTATAGGATCATGTCATCTGCAAATAATGAAATTTTGACTTCTTCCTTTCCAATTTGAATGCCTTTTATTTCTGGTTCTTGCCTCAGTGCTCGAGCAAGTACTTCTAAGACAATGTTAAATAGGAGCGGCGACAGTGGGCATCCTTGTCTTGTTCCTGAGTTTAGAGGGAAGGAGTCTAGGATTTCTCCATTGTAAACAATATTGGCTTTAGGTTTTGCATATATACTCTTTATCATGTTAAAAAAATTTCCTTGTATTCCAATCATTTGGAGTGTTTTTATCAAGAAAGGGTGCTGTATTTTGTCAAATGCTTTTTCTGCATCAATAGATATAATCATGTGATTTTTTTCCTTCAATCTGTTTATATGGTGTATTACGTTGATTGATTTTCTTATGTTGAACCATCCTTGCATACCTGGGATGAATCCCACTTGGTCGTGGTGTATAATTCGTTTAATGTGTTGTTGAATACGATTAGCAAGTATTTTGTTAAGTATTTTTGCGTCTAGGTTCATTAGAGAAATTGGTCTGTAATTTTCCTTTCTTGTGATGTCTTTGTTTGGCTTTGGTACTAGGGTAATGTTGGCATCATAGAAGGAGTTGGGTAATGTTCTTTCTGTTTCGATGGTTTGGAATAGTTTCAGCAGGATTGGTGTCAGTTCTTTCTGGAATGTTTTATAGAATTCACCTGTGAAGCCATCTGGCCCTGGGCTCTTCTTAGTTGGGAGATTTTTAATAACTGATTCTATCTCTCTGCTTGTGATTGGTTTGTTAAGATCATCAATTTCTTCTTTTGTCAATATGGGCTGTTTATGTGTTTCTAGGAATTTGTCCATTTCCTCTAGATTGTCATTTTTGTTGGAATATAGTTTTTCAAAATATCCTCTTATGATAGTCTTTATTTCTGTGGGGTCAGTGGTGATATCGCCTTTCTCATTTCTTATTTTGTGTATTTGCATCTTCTCTCTTTTTTTCTTTGTTAGTGTTGCTAAAGGTTTGTCAATTTTGTTAATCTTCTCAAAAAACCAGCTCTTGGTCTTGTTTATCTGTTCAAGTGCTTTCTTATTTTCTATTTCATTTAGTTCTGCTCTTATCTTTGTTATTTCCTTCCTTCTTCTTCCTGTTGGGTTACTTTGTTGTTGTTTTTCTAATTCCTTCAAATGTGCAGTTAGTTCTTCAATTTTTGCTCTTTCTTCTTTTTTGATATATGAATTTATGGCTATAAACTTCCCTCTCAGTACTGCTTTTGCTGCATCCCATAAATTTTGGTATGTTGTGTTATCATTATCATTTGTTTCAAGGTAGTCATTGATTTCTTTTGAGATTTCCTCTTTGACCCACTGTTTTTCTAAGGGTGTGTTGTTTAATTTCCAAATCGTGGTGTGAAATCTGGGCTTCTTTCCCTTGCAAATCTCCAGCTTGACTCCACTGTGGTCAGAGATAATGTTTTGTATGATTTCAATCTTTCTGAATTCGTTCAGCCTTTCTTTGTGGCCTAGCATATGATCTATCTTGGAGAATGATCCATGTGCACTTGAGAAAAATGTATATCCTGCTGTGTTTGGGTGTAGCGATCTATATATGTCTATTAGATCGAGCTCCTCTAATATACTATTCAGATGTTTTGTTTCTTTGGTGATTCTCTTTTGAGATGTTCTGTCCAGAGTTGATAGTGGTGTATTAAAATCCCCCACTATAATTGTAGATGTATCTATTCTTTCACTTAGTTTTTCCAGCGTTTGCCTGACGTATTTAGAGGCACCCTTGTTAGGGGCATAGATATTTATGATTGTTCGATCTTCTTGACAGATTTTCCCTTTCACTAAAATGTAGTATCCTTCTTTGTCTCTCACAATTGTTTCACATTTAAAGTCTATTTTGTCTGATATTAATATAGCTACTCCTGCCTTTTTTTGGTTATTGTTAGCTTGTATGATTGTTTTCCAGCCTTTCACTTTCAATCTCCATGCGCCTCTGGGTCTAAGATGTGTCTCTTGTAGACAGCATATGGATGGGTCATATTTCCTTATCCAGTGTCCCAGTCTGAATCTTTTGATAGGTGAGTTTAATCCATTGACATTCAGTGTTATTACTATCAAGGAATTATTTGTGTTAGCCATATTTTGATTGGATTTGTGTTTGTCATATTTTGTTTGTATATTTATTTTTGTCTTTTTTGTTGTTGTTGTTGGTCTTATACTCTCCTCCAACTTTGCCTTTCCTGTTTTTTCCTTTCTTCCTGCAGAACTCCCTTTAGAATTTCTTGAAGGGGAGGTTTCTTGTTGGTATACTCTTTCAGTTTCTGTTTGTCTGCGAATATTTTGAACTCTCCATCATGTTTGAATGCTAGTATAGCTGGATAGAGTATTCTTGGTTGGAAATTTTTTTCCTTTAGTACCTTGACTATATCATACCACTGTCTTCTTGCCTCCATGGTTTCAGAAGAGAAATCAGCACTTAATCTAATTGAGCTTCCCTTGTATGTGATGGTTTTCTTTTCTCTTGCTGCTTTTAGGATTTTCTCTTTGTCTTGAGCATTGGATAATTTGACAAGTATATGTCTTGGGGTGGGCCTGTTGGGGTTTATGACTTGTGGAGTGCGCTGTGCTTCTTGGATATGTACATCTGTCTCTTTCAGTAGATTTGGGAAGTTTTCAGCCATTATTTCCTGCAACACTCTTTCTGACCCCTTTCCCTTCTCTTCACCTTCTGGAATGCCTATAATACGTATGTTTGAGCGTTTTGCATTGTCATTCAGGTCCCTAAATCCTAATTGGATTTTTTCTATCTTCTTATTGACCCCTTCTACTATCTGTTTGATTTCTGATGTACTGTCTTCCACATCACTAATTCTCTGCTCTGTCTCTTCTAGTCTGCTGATATTTGCTGCAAGTGTATTTTTGATTTCTTGAACTGTGGTGTTCATTCCCATTATATCTGTTATGTTTTTGCGTATGTCTGCAATTTCCCCTCCAAGTGATGTCTTCATGTTGTTAACCTCTTTCATTACTGCATCAAATTTGTCGGTGATAAATGTTCTGAGATCTTTCATTGCTTGTGCCAAGTTTTGCTCCCCTTCGTGATTATTGGTTTGTTGATTGGATTCAGCCATGTTTTCCTGATTATTGGTTTGGTTCGTAGATTTTTGTTGCTTTATGGTCATCTCTTTATTTTGACAAATTTAATCAGTTCCTTAGCTTCTTTGTCTGCTCTTGGAGGTTAATTAGTTGTTATTTTTGCACAGGTGTTATATCTTCTCTTTGTCACTTTTTTCTTCTTATTCTAGTTACTTGTTGTTGGTTAAGTTCACTTTAGAGGAAAGTATTAGTGTTGGGGAAAGGCAATTGTGTAAGCAAGGGAAAAGTGTAAAGTTGTATTGGTGATGTATGTTAATAAAGCAGGAATATGAGATCTGGAAGGATGGAGGTTAGATTCATGTAGATTGTATAGAGTTATAGCTGTAGGTAGAGTACCTTTTATGAAGTTGATGACTGAATTTGGGAGGAATATGGTATGAACTACACAGCTATTGTTTTCATGAGAGAGGGAAAAAGAAAAGAAAGGTAATAGTTTCAAGAGTGGATAATAGACAGAAAACAGAACAAAGGTATTAGAAATTAAGAGTTAGACACTTTGTGGATCAAAGAACGGGAGGTGGGGGGTGGAATATAGGAGAGACAGTAGATGATAGTGGATATCAAGATGCAGGGGAAGGGGGATAGTGTAGGTAGCCTAAATCAGTTCACACAGAAATGAGGCAGTGGAGGATGGGAAAACCCAGCAAATGTGAGGTGTTCCCTGTAGCACCTATTGTATACTTGAATTAAAGTAAAAATAAGTGGAAGATGAGGGACAAGAGGGAAAGAGAAAACCGAAAAAAAAAAAAACTAACTAATTATAATAAAGAAAAAAGAAAGGCAAGAAGAAAGGAAGAAAGAAAAAGAGGATGGGCAAACGGTGGGGAACGGATAGGGAGAAGAGAGATACAGGTACACACGTGTCACAATTGCAACACTATCTAAAACAACAACTTCCCCCCGCTTTGCCCTAAAACCCCCCCGTCTGTCTGCCCAAATGGGTCTGCAAGCACCTCCCTTCCCACAAACCCCCAATAGGCCGCCCAGGGCCCACGAACTCCCCAGTACTGCAGATGCTCAAAAAAAAAAAAAAAAAAATTAAGTAAAATTAAAAAAAAAACAAAAAACAAACAAACAAACAAACAAAAAAAAACAGAAACCCCTCCGCAGGCCCGGCTCCGCCCGCCGCGGAGGCTTGGACCGGCTCTGCCCGGCTCCTCACGCCGCCTTGGCCTGGCCTGGCTCCGCCCAGCTCCGCTCACTACAGCGGCCCAGCCGGCTCCGGCGTCCACCTCCCGCCACCGCGGCCTGGACCGGCCCTGCCCGGCTCCGTACCCGCCGCGGCCTGACCCGGGCCCGCCCGGCTCCAAACGCTACCGCGGCCCGCAGCCGGGGCCTGCACCGGCCCCGCCCGGCTCCAAGCGCTACCGCGGCCCGCAGCCGGGGCCTGCACCGGCCCCGCCCGGCTCCAAGCGCTACCGCGGCCCGCAGCCGGGGCCTGCACCGGCCCCGCCCGGCTCCAAGCGCTACCGCGGCCCGCAGCCGGGGCCTGCACCGGCCCCGCCCGGCTCCAAGCGCTACCGCGGCCCGCAGTGCACCGGCCCCGCCCGGCTCCAAGCGCTACCGCGGCCCGCAGCCGGGGCCTGCACCGGCCCCGCCCGGCTCCAAGCGCTACCGCGGCCCGCAGTGCACCGGCCCCACCCGGCTCCAAGCGCTACCGCGGCCCGCAGCCGGGGCCTGCACCGGCCCCGCCCGGCTCCAAGCGCTACCGCGGCCCGCAGCCGGGGCCTGCACCGGCCCCGCCCGGCTCCAAGCGCTACCGCGGCCCGCAGCCGGGGCCTGCACCGGCCCCGCCCGGCTCCAAGCGCTACCGCGGCCCGCAGTGCACCGGCCCCGCCCGGCTCCAAGCGCTACCGCGGCCCGCAGCCGGGGCCTGCACCGGCCCCGCCCGGCTCCAAGCGCTACCGCGGCCCGCAGCCGGGGCCTGCACCGGCCCCGCCCGGCTCCAAGCGCTACCGCGGCCCGCAGTGCACCGGCCCCACCCGGCTCCAAGCGCTACCGCGGCCCGCAGCCGGGGCCTGCACCGGCCCCGCCCGGCTCCAAGCGCTACCGCGGCCCGCAGCCGGGGCCTGCACCGGCCCCGCCCGGCTCCAAGCGCTACCGCGGCCCGCAGCCGGGGCCTGCACCGGCCCCGCCCGGCTCCAAACGCTACCGCGGCCCGGCTCGGCCTGGCTCGGCCCCGCCCGGCCCCGCTCACCGCTGGCGCAGCGCGGCCCGGCTCCGGCGTCCGCCGCTGCGGCCCGGCCTGGCTCAGCCCCACCGAGCGGGGCTAGATGCCTCGTCTCCGCCTACCCAAGAAGGGAATCCTCTACAGGTAGCTGGGATCTCCGTGTATATTTCACAGACGAATCCTCTCTGTTACCTTCCCTCCAAATCGATGTCCAGACACCTCCGGACCAGCAAAAATCCCGAAACAATCCGGTCCCAAAGAGTCTCCAATGCCGCCCAGCCGATTCCCTGCAGAAGACTCTAACAGGGATGTTCACTCAGCCGCCATCTTGCCCCCTCTCCCAGATGACTCTTGATAGGCCAGGTTGGCCTGGATGGAAGCTGGATGGAGTGTGGAAAATGGCTGTAGATTATCTGGAACTGAACCAAGTGACTCCTACCATCTGTGCTGCCATAGCCGACATAGCCCAAATATTAGAGACATTAACAACCTGGCTAGGGACTTGTCATGCTATGATGGGCTTAGTGAATGCATTCTTTAGTATGCCAACTGATAAATAGTCACAGGACATAGGGAGGACAGCAGTGGACCTTCTGAGGCCTTCCCCAAGGATATCTACATAGTCCTACTATTTGTCATGGGTTAGGAGCTGAAACCTGGCAACCTTGGGTCCACTTCCAGGAATACATGTAGAACTTTATGTAGATGATATTTTGCTGACCTCTATAGACTCCAGTCTTTTACAGAAACCTACGAGAAGGTCTGGCAGCACCTCCAGAAGAGAAGATGGGTAATCAACCCTCAGAAAATGCAGGGACCGGGAAATACTGTCAAGGTCCTCAGGATAATATGGTTACATAAAACTTGTGTTTTTCCATCAGCTGTGAAAAATAAGACACAAGCTTACCCTGCTCACAAATGGTTAAAGAGGTGCAGACTCTTGTGGAGTTATTGGGCTATCTGAGGAGGTTCATTCCTCATTTGGCACAATGCCCATGCCCCCTGTATTGGCTAAGGAAAAGGGAACAGTATGAAATTAGAGTCACAAGGAAGAAGAGAACTTTGTCAAAGAAAAAAATATAAGTAGCCAAGCACAGGTCCTGCAAACTGTGACTCCAGGGCGACTATTTGAGCTATATATGTCATTACAGAGGATGGAATGGGATGGGCTCTATGGCAAAGGGACAGGGGAGACACAGATCTCCATAGGGTTTTTTTAAATTTATTTTTTATTTATTTCTCTCCCCTTCCCCCCTTCCCCCAGTTGTCTGCTCTTTGTGTCCATTCACTGTGTGTTCTTCTGTGTCTGCTTGCATTCCTGTCAGTGGCACCAGGAATCTGTGTCTCTTTTTTGTTGTTGTTGCATCATCTTGATGTGTCAGCTTGATGTGGTGCATGGCACCACTCCTCGGCAGCCTGCACTTTTTTCACGTGGGGCAGCTCTCCTTGCAGGGCACATTCCTTGCACATGGGGCTCCCCTAGGTGGGGGACACCCCTACGTGGCATGGCACTCCTTGTGCAAATCAGCACTATATGTAGGTCAGCTCACCACATGGGTCAGGAGGCCCTGGGTTTGAACCCTGGACCTCCCATATGGTAGGCAGCCACTCCATCAGTTGAGATATCAGTTGAGCCAAATCTGCTTCCCTCCATAGGATTGTTTTGTATGTTTTATTTGGCCTTCATTTTTTTTTAATTTATTGAAAATATATCATTCATACATAACATACATAAACAATAAATGTATAATAGTTGTGAACCTACAAAATAAATACATATAACATCAAACATATATACCATCTCACCCTACCACCAATAACTTGCATTGTTTTTAAACATTTTTAACTAATGATTAAAGAGCACTGTCAAAATATTTCTATTAAACAAACTATTCCCCTAACTAATCCAATTATTATTATCTTTAGATCATTTATATATGAACATACATAAACAATTAAGTGTGTAGTAAAAGTTGTGAACTTACAAAGCAAATATGCATAACATCATACAGGGGTCTCTTACATCAACCCTTCACCAACACCCTGCATCGTCGTGAGATGTTTGTTACAAATTATGAAAGAACATGGTCAAAATCATACCATTGATCAGTTCTTATCTTACATTTGGTATGTTTTTCTCCCAACCCACCCTATTATTTTTTTTAAATATATATTCTTTATGACAGAAGTTGTAAACTTACAAAACAATCATGCACATGGGTAGAATTCCCAAACAACACCCTTTCATCAACATTCCACAACGTGGTGTGTCATTTGCTACAGATAAAATAATATCATCTGATTATTGCCATGTCCATAGTGTACTTTTGGCTCGCATTTTCCATACTGCCTCAGTATCAACACAGTACATCTTTCATATAGATGCAAGAATATTATATTATTACTACTAATCACAGTCCATAGGTCACTCCAGCAATATTTTTCCCATGCTTCTCCACATTCGCAACACCCTGCAGTAGTGATATACATTTGCTCTAGCTAGCAAAGGAAACTCTTGCATCTGTACCATCAACCACAATTCTCACCCACCTCTTGGTTTACTGTGCTATTCAGTTCCTAGATCATTCTCAAGCATTGTCAATTGGCATTTACATAACTAGACTACCATTTTCAGTCACATCTCCATTTATAAACTAGCTGTTACTGTGTGTTACCATCTACTCTATGCATTTACACACTTTTACAGCAAAGCTAATTAAAACTTCTACATACATTAAACAGCAGTAGCTCACTCAGTCCTTCTCTTATCTCCTTTAAGAATCCACCACCTTGAGGGGGTGGGGGGTATATGGGACCTCATATTTTTTTAATGTAATATTAAAAAAAATAAAGACAAAAAAAAAAAAAAAGAATCCACCACCTACCACCAGGTCTTGAAGATATTTTCCAATAATTTCTTCTAGAAGTTTTATGGTTCTTGCTTTTATTTTCAGTTTTTTTAATCCATTTTTGAGTTATTTTTTGTATAGGGTGTGAGATAGGGGTTCTCTTTTCTTCTTTCAGCTATGGATGTCCAATTCTTTCAGGTCCATTTGCAGAATGGACTGTTCTGCCTGAGCTGTGTGAGTTTGACAGGCGAGTCAAAAATCACTTGAGCACACCTGTGAGGATATACTTGGTTCCATTGGTCTATTTTGTCTGTCTCTAGGTCACTACCATGTTGGTTTTACCACTGCAGGTAGGTATTATGATTTAAAGTCTGGAGATGAGGGTTCACTTTTCCTTTTTATGATGTTTCTGGCTATTCACACCTCCTTACCCTTCCAAATAAATTTATTTATCATGTTTTCAATTTTTTTTTTTAATGCTGGTGGAATTTTTATCTGGATTGCATTAAATCTGTATATCAATTTGAGTAGAATTGACATCTTAATGATATTTAGTCTTCCAATCCATGAGCATGGAATGTTCTTCCAGTTATTTAGGGCTTTTTAAAATTTGTTTGACATTGAATACAAGTGCTTTACATCATTAGTTAAGTTCATTCCTGACTATTTGAGTTTTATCTGTCATATTTTATTTTCACCTCTCTTTTGACACTTTCAGTTACTTTTATTGATATAATCTTCATTTCTAGACTCTCTTCCAGGCCCCTCTCTCCTGTCTTGTCTTTTCAGGCTCTAGCACACCCTTTAGTATTTCCTGAAAATCTGGTCTCTTGCTTGGAAATTCTCTGTTTCTGTTTATCTGTGGATATTCTAATTTCACCCTCATTTTTGAAAGACAGTCTTGCTGGATATAAGATTCTTGGCTGGAAGTTTTTCTCTTGTAGTATCTTAAATATATCAGACCACTGTCTTCTTGCCTCCATGGTTTCTTGTGAGAAATCAGCACTTAATCTTATTGGATATCCCTTATATGTTATGTATTGCTTTTCTCTTGCTGCTCTCAGAATTCTCTTTGTCTTTGGCCATTGACATTCTGATGAGTATGTGTCTTGGAGTTGGTCTATTTGGATTTTTTCAGATGTGAGTACATTGTGCTTCTTGGACAGGGATATCTACATCCTTCAATAGGGTTGGGACATTTTGTACCATTATTTCTTTATTTTTTTAAAAGATTTATTCATTTCTCTCCCCTCCGCCACCCGGTTGTCTGCTCTCTGCCCGGTTGTCTGTCGGCTCACTGTGTGTTCTTCTGTGACTGCTTCTATCTTATCAGCAGCACCAGGAATCTGTGTCTCTTTTTGTTGTGTCATCTTGCTGTGTCACCTCTCTGGGTGGGTGGCACCACTCTTGGGCAGGCTGTGCTTTTTTCACGCTGGGTGGTTCTTCTTACGGGGCGCACTCCTTGTGCGTGGGGCTCCTCTATGCAGGGTGCACCTCTGCATGGCATGGCACTCCTTGCATGCATCAGCACTGTGCATGGGCCAGCTCCATACCAGTCAGGTCAAAGAGGCCCAGGGTTTGAACCGCGGACCTCCCATGTGGTAGGCAGATGCCCTATCCATTGGGCCAAGTCTGCTTTCCCATTATTTCTTTAAATATTCCTTCTGCCTCTTTTCCCTTCTCTTTTCTTTCTGGGACACCCATGACACATATGTTTGCACATCTTTTGTTGTCATTTTGTTCCCTGAGACCTTGTTCAATTTTTTCCCATTATTTTCTTATCTGTTCTTTTGTATGTTCACTTTCAGAGGCCATTTCTTCAAACTCACCAATTCTTTCTTCTGCCTCCTCAAATCTACTATTATATGATTCCAGTGGTTTTTAAAATTTCATTGATTGCACCTTTCATTCCCATAAGATCTGCTATTTTTCTATGTTTTCAAATTCTTCTTTGTGCTCATCCAATGTCTTCTTAATATCCTTAATCTCTTTAGCCACCTCATTGAATTTATTAAGGAGATTTGTTTGAACATCTATAATTAGTTGTCTCAACTTATTTATGTCATCTGGAGGCTTATCTTGTTCCTTTACCTGGGCCATAGCTTCCTGTTTCTTGGTGTGGATTGTAATTTTTTGTTGGTGTCTTCACATCTGGCTTACTAGAGTATTTTTTCTGGGTGCAGTTTTTCTCTCTAGTTTAGGGCTTCCTATCATTTCTTCCTTGCTGGTTATGCAGTAGGAGCCAAGCATGTAGTTGGTGCTGTAAGCTGTGGAGGTTCAAGCTGCCCTCATTGCACCAGGGACTAATGAAGCTTCTTCCAATTTTCTCCTTTGCCAGGGGTAGGGACAGAGTCCCAGCTGTGGAATAATCCACATGCAGGCCTAGACTGTAGTTGCCCAGAGAGACTGATGAGGCTTCACATCCCTTTCTGACCTACCTGGGGCAGGGATGGAGCTGCAGGTGTGGGCAACAATCTATGCAAACTTCTAGTTTTCAGTCTATGCCAGCCAAAGTTCTCTGCAGTTACCTGTATAGGCTGGTGCAGGGCTCCTCAGCCTCCTCCCTGCCAGAGGTGGGGCTGAAGCCTAGGTGGGCTACAGGCTGATCTGCGTGAAAGAAACTGTCAGCCCAGCTTCCCCTCAGGCTGGGGGCAGATTCAGAATGGTGGCTACCAGCCTATTTCTGACTTGGGCTGGTTCTCACCCCAGCTGTTCCCAGGATTATCTCTTAGCCAGTCAAGTCTCCCAATCAGTAGCTGAAATCGGCAGCCAACCATCTCTTCCTCCTGTTTCTGGGAAATGGAGCTTCCTCTTCTCATCACAGAGCAGCTCCTGGGGTGGCTTCTGCCACCAGAGCAGGATAATCACCGGCCTCTGCGGCTTGGCTGGTAATTTCCTGGAGAGGATGGCACAGGTCCCCGCAGCTTCCTCCTTACAGAAGGTGGCACTGGGGCCTAAGCTAGACCTGCAATATGATCTGGATGGGAAGAAGTCGGACCCCACCAGTTCTGGGATTCTCAGTCCATCCTGCTTCCCCAATGCCATATGCAGAGTTAAGATGGCAGCTCCCGGCCTCTTTCTGGCCTGTACAGGCTGAAACCTTAGCTGTTCTCAGGATCATACTGTAGCCCACTGAATTTCCTCATCATAGCTGAAATTGGTGCCCAACTGTCTCTTCCTCCCCCATTTTGGGGAAGTGGAGCTTTCAATTCCAGCCTTGGAACAGCTCCCGAGGCAGCTTGTGCCTCCAGTGGAGGATGGGCACCAGCCTCCATGGCATGAAGTGCTCTACTTACGAGTCTTCTCTGCAGATGGGCTATCTCCTCCTTCCATTCCTTCAAGGACATTGCAGGATGCTCTTCTGGCCTCCTGGAGCCACCAAACAGGTGCTTTAGCTAGCTTCAGAGAGCTCTGGGTGTTTGCTAACTGCTCTGAAGCAGGAGCTGACTCTAGGAGCTCCTTACTCTGCTGCCATCTTGCTGGTTCTCCCTCCATAGGGTTTTAATTTCAAACTCTTCATGGGAGCTGAGCAATGTTACAGCATCCTGGAAAAGCAATTCCTAGCTGTGTACCAAGCTTTACTACAGAGACCATCACAGGGGATATTCCATTAAGGGGTGGGTAGAGGGGTTCTTGCAAGGCCTGCTTCTGCAGTCGTCCAGGATGGCACATTAGTGCGGTGGTATGCAGATCTACAAAAGAGGGGACACTTAACATCTAGCCCTATCTCACTGGAGAAACAAGCCTGTCTGGGGCCCATATCATACACCCCAGAATCAGAAGAGGCCCCAGAGTTAGTTGCCCCTAGAAATGCCCTAGTGTGTAAGGGAAGAAGAAGGGACATCTCCACGGAATGCTTGGTATACAGATGGCTCATGCTGAGGCTATCTCCTGTCCATACAACTAGCAACAGCCACCCTTGAGGTGGAGATGGGAAGAGAAAGCAGGAGTCAGTGGGCTAAGCTAAGAGCCATTTGGTTGGTTCTTATGAATGAGCCATATCTAGTCACCATTTGCAGATTCTTGGACAGTGATGAAAGGGTTAGCAATGTGGATTTCCCAAAGGGAAGATGATAAATGACTTATAAACAGGGGTCCCTTGTGGGGGTCTAGACCCAGGCAGTGGAAATGACTGACAAGATTGAACACACATAGCCCAGTATGGATACAAAGGGTGGTGGTGGTCCCAGGGGTCATCACAAACCTGAAGGCCAGCACAAATGGCTGGTCTATCTCCAGACAGGACATCGACAGAATCTCCCAGGACTGCCCCACTTACAGCCAAGTGTGACCCAAATCTCTGCCCAGGGCATCTGGCCATATAACAAGAGGAAGTAAAGATTTAGACATCTGGCAGGTGGATTACATAGGGCCTCTTCTGGGGTGCCAAGGGTGTTGCTATGCACTTACCTGTGTAGACACTGTGGGTGATGTCATGCAAGCATTCCCTTGCGGAAGTGACAACCAAACATTCACCATTATAGGACTGCAGTGTCTACAATGTATGGCATACCCAGTGTCATTTCTAATAACTATGGGCACCCTTTCACCAGCATCCTCATACAAGATTGCATGCAAAAAGAGGGGATAATATGGCATTTCATTTACCTGATAACCTTCAAGGGGCTTCCCTAATGGAAAGGAAAATTTGCCTGCTAAAGGAATAGATTACACTCCCCACAGGAAGGCCATCTCTAAACTGATGGGCAGTAAGCCTACCAAAGGCCCTCAGAAAACTTAATGAAGTGCCCACCATGCAGGTAAGCCAGCCTTGACAGGACCCTTGCCGTGCCTGCTCCTGCAAAGCTAGGCAAGTGTGGAAATGAACAGAGGAGGTCTGGAGCCCTGAACCAAATGCCACCCAGAATGGGAGAGCACCATGAACACCTCCTATCACTCCACATACTGGAATGAGACATTGGGATCTGGGGTGGATAGTGCCCAAGGGATGGATCGAGATCCTTTTGCCGATAGTGCAGGAGGTCCCCCTACCCTGGAGCTAACCCTGACATTTCTAGAGGAGTCAGAACCCAGAGAGATGTGATGGTAATGGGCACATGAGCGTCCCATCCTGAAGGACACAGCTGTGACAAGGGTGCACTGGATTAGTGTTAACACAATTAGCATGGATGGGGCCACCCCTCTCATGGTGGGATGAGAGGTGTGGAGCAGCAAGCTAGGGCAAGACCCTGCTGGAGCAGAGGCCACTGCTGAAGGAGGAACCCACACTAGTCTCATTCATAGAAGGGCCAAATGGCCCAGTCTGTGTTCCTAACAACTTCTTAGGTTTTTGCTGCCAGGTTATGCTGTCTTTTATGGCTAACTGCTTATGCTAACGCTTGGAGCACCTCTGAAAATATGTTTTTAGTCTGACCCCATTTAATGGCAGACACACACAACTGGTGTTTGCACCCTCATGCCTTTGAGCAGCTAAAGAGGCACCCCTGGTGGGTTGATCCGCTTCTAGGTTGTGACTCAGAAAACTGGCCAACTCTGGATTTGAGAACAGAAGGAAATGTCAACCTTGAACACCACTGACATCCCAGGTGACACCGTGGACTCAGGGAGGGGGGCACAATCTAACCTTTTCCAGCAATGTCTCAGAAAAATATACCATCAGGAAAGGGCACATAATGCCCCAAAGGATACGACCTTTTATCAATGGGGGTCCTATGCTCAATTATGAAATGTATTTATTTGGCTAACTCCTATCATGGGATACTACCATGACCTGCCTTCCTGTGTCTGGAACAACAAAAAAAAAAACACATGAAAGACTGTGATGCAGTTAATACTAAATATCTGGCTTATGTGCCTCCTGGAAAATAATAATATTGTCCTAACTAGCAGTGACTAGGTTGCTCCTGCCTGGGCTCCACACACCCTGGTAACTATTGGATTTCCCCTAGAGGCACACATTGATTATATGTGGCCATGGCAGCTTGTGGTAGTTTGACTGTTTGCACCCTAGAAAAGATCATTTCCTGAGAGCTAATGTATGCCTGTGGGTGTGAACCTATTGTGGGTAGGAGCTTTTGATTAAATTACTTCAGTTAGGACGTTTCATTAGATTACTTCAGTAGGGCATGACCCAGGGTGGGTCTTAATCCTTTTATTGGAGTCTTTAAAAATGGGGTGAATACAGGGAGAGGAGAACCTCAGAGACTGAGAGAAACCCCCAGAAGCTGAGAGAGAAAGTCCCAGAAGCCAGAAGTTGAAATTACCAGAATCCAGGAAAAAGAAAGCCACAGAAGCCAAGAGAAAATTAGAAGCTGAAAGTAAAGAGACCCAGAGGACAAGGGAGAAGCAGCAGACACTGCCATTTTGCCCTGCCACATGACGGGTCCAGGATCACTGGCAGCCGTATCTTCAGGGAAAGAACTTCACCTGATGCCGTGATTTGGACATTTTTCTCAGTCTTGAAACTATAAGCTTATAAATTAATAAATCCCCATTGTAAAAGCCAATCCATTTCTGGTATATTGCTTGGCAGGCTTTAGCAAATTAAAGCTGTGCCCCTCTGCCAAGTGGATAGAAAGATGCACTCTTGGCTTCTCCTGTTTGAACTCTAGGATATCAGACACGATCCCAGTGCCCTTAAATGAGCCCATTTGGAGGGGGAGGTGGAACAGGTCTTTATTCTTTAGGTGGGATTTTTTTTTTAAAGATTTATTTGTTTGTTTCCCCTTATTCCCCACCCCCACCCCAGTTGTCTGTTCTCTGTGTCCATTTGTTGCGTCTTCTTCTTTGTCCACTTCTGTTGTTGTCAGTGGCACAGGAATGTTTTTTTGTTGCATCATCTTGCTGCGTCAGCTCTGTGTGTGTGTGGTGCCATTCCTTGGCAGGCTGCACTTTCTTTCTCGCTGGGTGGCTCTCCTTAGGGGGTGCACTCCTTGCATGTGGGGCTCCCTTACATGGGGGACACCCTGCATGGCAGGGCACTCCTGCATAGCAGGGCACTCCTTGCGTGCATCAGAACTGCGCATGGGCCAACTCCTTGGTGGGATTATTTGATCTTTGTTTTTGCTCCCCAAGGAGGTGATATTGATATCATGCTAAAGATATAAAAATTCCAAAAGTTTGTAACCATGGACCTCAACAATACTGTGCATAGCTTTCTCCCCCTAAATCAAGAAACTGTGGCTCTATGCAAGGTGGTGTTACAAAACTGCATGGTCCTGAATATTCTCACTGCAGTTCAAAGGGAAAGTGTGCCTTAATAAAAACTGAGTGTTGTGCCTACAGTCTAGATAAAGAAATTAAAGTGAATAAGTCCTTTGCTCACCCACAAAAACAACTGCAAATCATAGGTCAAATGGGTGATGATTCACCGTGGTGCCAAAGGAAGGCTTGGTTCTCAGGGTGGGGTCACTGTTGGAAAACACTATTGATAGGCCTTCTGCATATTGGGGCAATTGGACTTATTCTATTGTTAGTGCAGATTTTGTCTCCAATGCTCCTTAAAAATGGGGAAAACCATTTTACAAGCTTTACCTCTACTCTGCCCATAGCCTAGGGACACCTACAGGAGAAGGGGCATGTGAGACTTTACAGTCTGGTAGGGAGATGGGTTGTGCAATACATATAGCATCTCCTACTCCACCAAGGACTGAATTCACCCCTGCCCTCCTCCTCAGACATCCCTCTAACACCCTAGAGGCACAGGGAGCTTTGGCTGCTCTAACCTGAGTGCAGCCTATCAGGAGCACATCTTGTTTTGAGAAAAGAGCACATAGCAAGATGATTTCCCAGTACTTGCACACAGGCCCCTGGCACTTAGGCACCTTTGTTCCTCAAACTGTAAGTGACTGCCATAGGCATGGACACAATCTAATGAACTTCTTGCTATCTGCTGTCTGTCAGAAGGTAGCTGCTTTGCTCTGTAAAGAAGTTCTCCTAATAAATGCTTTCAGACTGATTACCCTGGAGTGTAGTGGCTCTTTCTTTGGACTCTCAAGAAGCCCAGCTGTGAGGTGGCTTGGGGCAGTCCTGGATAGATCTTCCCCTATTTCTTTCTTTGGGGTGAGTCCTGCCACTGGTTTAGTGGAATCAAACGTAAGAGTGGAACAGGAATGAAAATATATCAATAGAACAGACTTCAGAGTTCTGTGCAGTGGTGAAAAAAGATGGTCTTTTCAAACAAGTAGATTGATGTCAATAGATAACCATGTGGGGGAGGAGGGAGAAGCTTGATCCTTTGATTACACCATTCACACTACATTTTTGATGAATTTCAAATCTAAATATGAAAGACTTAAGTTTCCAACAGAAAATATCAAAGAATAACATTATGACCTAGGAATAGGCAAAAATTGATGTAAAGGGACCAGAAGAGAAATAAAAACATTGAATTGGAATATATTAAAATTAGGATTTTCTGTGCAAAAGATACTTTTTTTAAAAGATTTATTTCTCTCTCCTTCCCCTCCCCAACCCAGTTGTCTGTTCTCTGTGTCTATTTGCTGCATCTTCTCTGTCCACTTCTGTTGTTGTCAGCGGCACAGGAATCTGTGTTTCTTTGTGCTGCATCATCTTGCTGTGTCAGCTCTCCATGGGTGTGGTGCAATTCCTGGGCAGGCTGCATTTTCTTTTGGGCTGGGCGGCTCTCCTTCAGGGGCGCACTCCTTGCACATGGGGCTCCCCTACATGGGGGACACCCCTGCAAAAGATACTTTTAAGAGAGTAAAATGGCAAGCCATGATATTTACAATACTTAATCTGATAAGAGCAATTTATCAAGAATATACAAACAACACCTACAAATTAATAAGACAAAGGCTGGCAACCCAATAGAAAAATGGGCAAAAGACAAGTGATGTCACAGAAAAGTATATATGAATAGCCAATAAACATATAAAAGTCTATTTGTCATCAAGTAAATGCAATTAAAAAACAATATACTACACATCTACTATAATGGCTAAAATGAAAAGGCAGACAATACCTACATTGGTAAGGATATGGAGAAACTGCAACTTTCATACACTACTAAGAATATAAATTGCAGGAACTATTTTGGAAAACAATGGCAGAATCTACTAAAGTTGAAAATATGTATGCCACATGACCCAGCAATCTTATTCTCGGTACATGCCCAACAGAAATGGGCCCATATGTTTATCAAAAGGCATGCACTAGAATGTTCATAGCAGCATTATTTGTCCAAGCTGAGAACTGAAAGCACTCCAATGCTCGTCAATAGCAGAGCATACAGCAGAAAACTATACTGCACTATTAAGTAAAGTTATATACAACTATCAGAATGACTCTCACAAACAAAATGTTAAACAAAAGTCACATGTGGAAGAAAATACATGTCATTTCATTTATACCCAAAGAGCAAAATTAGCTCAGGACTCAAAGTAAATATCAGCAGGAGACTGAGAAAGTAAAGACCATCCCTGTTATCTATGATTATCTGTTAGCTGATAGCACAGATAAAGTCAGCTGCAAGGTTAACAGAAAACATTTCTCCCACCGTCATGCTGCAAATGTGAAGCACACACAGTGACTCTCTTCCTTGAGTTACTCCTGCTTTTTTCACCAATGATGCCCAGCCCTGCTTTACTAACCTCACCTGCCAAGCATTACTGAGATACCTCATTACTAAGCTGCCCATACTTCATGACAGCCACCAATTTAGAACTGATCCTCACTTCCCTAACTTTTACTTGGAATTATTCCACCCCAGCCTAACCCTTTCTAAAGCCTCTCCCCACCAAGATCAGCTCATGGCTTCTCTGTTGTGCCCTCCCTTGTTGCAGCAAGCCAATAAGCCAAAGTTTGTTGGACTAAATTTTCTCATTGTTGGTGTCTGACTATTGGGATTTAATAATGGTAGCAGTTTGATATTATTGATGAATTCCAAAAAGAAATATTAGATTATGTTTGTAAACTGGTCTTCTCCTCTGGGCATATGAGATTATATTGGATTCAGAGGTTTACTTGATTAATCAGGTAAACCTCTTGTGTCAGTAGGGCTTTCAGTCCCCACTCCTTGGTGGGTGGGGACTCACAGATAAAAGGCATGGCAAAGGACAGAGTTGAAGGGTTTTTGATGTTGGAGTTTTGATGTCAGAGTTTGATGCTGAGGCCTTAAGTTGGAGCTCCAGGAATAAAGGAAAGAGAAGCAAGCCCCAGGAAGGGAGGAACCCAGGAAACCTGAACCCTTGCAGACATTGGCAGCCATCTTGCTCCAACTTGTGAAAATAGACTTTGGTGAGGGAAGTAAATAACTTATGCTTTATGGCCTCGTATCTGTAAGCTCCTACCCCAAATAAATACCCTTTATAACACCAACCAATTTCTGGTATTTTGCATCAGCACCCCTTTGGCTGACTAACACAATAATATATCAAAAACAGGCCATATGGTTAGAAGTCAGGACAGCAGTTAATAACGGAGGGGTCAGAGACAAGGAGGGAGCCCAAAACTGGCTTCTATGAAGTTAGTAATACTGTATTTCTTGAGTAAGTGGTAGCTGTACAGGTGTGTTCTCTTTGTGACTCTTAATTGACCTTACACTTATAATTTGGGAACTTTTCTTGAGGTATGGTATACCCCAATTAAAAACTTATTGGGATAGAGGGAACTGTATCCCTCGAGAGAAAGGGTGGCTCCCAGGGCATTGGGGCAGTTGAGCAAGTTAGGCCCTGAACACTATTCCATCTATCTCTGGAAGTGGCTCCTCAGGAAATGGAGGTTGGCTGTCACTGTGGGCACCAAGGTGGAAGGGGGAAAATGAACGTTAAATGTGTGGAACCAAGGTAAATGGGGGGTAAGAGAGGAGTTTCTTGAGAGTACACAAGGATGGATATAAAACATGTAATATTACACCATAACATATAGGAGATGACAGACTGATAATGTAAACCATAATGTAAAACATAGGATAACTAAGAATGTAAAGAACTGTGTATCCTAAAGTAAGCACCATAATGTAAGCACAGATATCACCTTGTTAGAAAGCTAATGTCTCAGACTCTGTACAACACGTTAAGTAAATATGATGTGAATAGGGTGTAAGAGTATCGCTGTGGAAGGAAAAAGGTTTTGTGGTGGATGTATGGGAGTGCTGTATATTATATATATGCATTGCTGTGGTCTAGGACTCCTGTGAAGAGAATCTGAATAATTAGGGGAAAAAAAAAAAAAGAAAAAGAAAAAGATAGGATGTAGAATTTTTTCAAGTCAACATTGTTTATCTAAGTTCTTTATCTAACTTTATCCAAGTTCTTTATCTAACCTTTAAACCCATCACTATAAGCCATTCCCTAGTAAGGGACCATGACATCATATTGGGCTTCAAATTTCGGGGAGTTCTGGATCACAGAGTGTTTCAACAATGGCAATGGAGGGATACTGGTATGGGATACCAATGACAGGTGATATATGGCTGACAGGGAGCTGTACAGAACATATGTCCAGGGTGCATGGTAATGTTTGGATATACTCATAGTGGCAACAATTAAAAACCACAGCAGGGGGGGTACTGGGTTCCTGGCCAGTGGTTCTCTCTCGTGGTCCCTAGGGGAGCAGCGACAGTCTCCCAGGTACAGCAGCGGGGACCGAGAGGGAGTGAGGGTTCAACAGTGAGCACCTGATACTAATGACTATGCTTGTGAGCTGACAAGCCTAAAATAAGAACAAGGCCTAGAGCAACATTGTGCCTGGGAATTTCCTCCTGTCAGCCTTCATTTTACTCAAATGTGGCCAGTCTCGAAGCCAAACTCAGCATGTAAATGCAATGCCTTCCCCCCAGCTTGTGACATGACACCCGGGGATGAGCCTCCCTGGCACCGAGGGACCACTATCAACTACCAACTGATGATGCAACTGGAAAATGACCTTAAACAGAAGGTTCAATGTGGATCAGCAGAATATCCCTGTCTACATAAAATAACATGACTTTAAAATGCTGTTTGACCTAAAGTAAGGGGGAAATGGAAAGGAGAAATGAGTTTATATGGCTACAAGTTTCTAAAAAAGAGTCTGGAGGCTGGCAGAAGGATTGCCCTCATGCACAACTGAGCAGAGTCAGAGAGACAGATAAAGCAGATGCAACCCCCAGATATTGGTTCCTTTGAGGGCTAAAGAGACCCATGGGAGTTATGGTCATGGCCGATGGGGTTAACTACCAGGGCAGATGGCCCCTCTTTGGAAATGGTGTTTATGTGTGATGAATCTGGACTCAGATGGGATCTTCCTTCATAAGACTTTCATGCTAATGTGCTGGAGGTGCAGTTAATGTTGGGGTTTAAGATATACTTAGGAGATTTGAATCTCTGGACTGACAATGTGATAGCCAGGTCCTGAGCCTCAACAGACTCCAGCACCTACAATCTGATTTATTGGACTTACCACACTCAGCTAAGATGGAGTTGAAGGAGGACAACCACCACACCATGGAGCCTAGAGTGACTACAACTGAAAGTGGGAGGATTGCATCCAGCATCCATGTGGAATCTGAGCCTCCTCGTGACATAGAGATGCAATGGACACAACCAATCCAATGTCCACATAGAAGAGGTGGCATTGGATTGGGAAAAGTGGACATGGTGGCTGATGGGTATGGGGAAAGGCAGGAAGAGATGAGAGGTGGAGGAGTCTTTGGGACATGGAGCTGCCCTGGATGGCACTTCAGAGGCAATCACTGGACATTTTAAATCCTCACAGGGCCCACTGGATGGAATGGAGGAGAGTATGGGCCATGATGTGGACCATTGACTATGAGGTGCAGAGGTGCCCAAAGATGTACTTACCAAATCGAATGGATGTGTCATGATGATGGGAACGAGTGTTGTTGGGGGGGGAGAGGTGGGGTGGGGGGATGGGGTTGAATGGGACCTCACATATATATTTTTAATGTAATATTACAAAGTCAATAAAAAAAAATAAAAATAAAAAAAAACTTATTGGGAAGCGGACTTGGCCCAATAAATAGGGCATCCGTCTACCACATGGGATGTCCGTGGTTAAAACCCCGGGCCTCCTTGACCTGTGTGGATCTGGCCTATGCACAGTGCTGATGGCACAAGTAGTGCCCTGCCACATAGGGGTGTCCCCCGTGTAGGGGAGCCCCATGCACAAGGAGTGCACCCCGTAAGGAGGGCAGCCCAGTGCGAAAGAAAATGCAGCCTGCTCAAGAATGGCACTGCCCACATGGAGAGCTGACACAGCAAGATGATGCAACAAAAAGGAAAACAGATTCCCAATGCCACTGATAAGGATAGAAGCCGTCACAGAACACACAGCGAATGGACACAGAGAGCAGGCAACTGGGAGGGTGAGGGGAAGGGGAGGGAAATAAATTAATAATTTTTTAAAAACTTATTAAAAAAACTAAAAAGCAAACAAAGTATTTTCTCCACTTCTGTGTCCATCGAATTATCTTCACGAGTTTGCCCTTTACTTTCTTAAACCTGCTTACCATCTAGTTATAGATGGGAGGGTCACTAGAGGCTTCGTCTTCTGCAATCCAGGGGATCAAGTCTTGGCAGTGAGCGTCCTCCTGGGGCTTTTGCAAAGACATTAGCCCATAACACGTGGTGGGACTTTCTTTTACACCTGATATTGTGTGTCCACTTGTGCTAAACAATTCTTCCTGTTCTTGGTACAGTTCTTAATTTTTGTGGAGCAATTTGAATTAGTTTTCAGTGCCTAAACTTCCTTACTTGTGCAAAAAGAAAGTTACCCATAATTTTCTTGAACCAATGTTTAATAGAACATCTCCTCATGAAGATATATATATATATAATAATATCCATATATAGGAAACAGACTGTCAAGGATACATCCACAGCCAAAAATAAGTTCTGTTGTTTACAACTAAAAAAGTAAGTATTTAGGCTTTGAGTTTTTAGAGAGAAAGCTAGCCCTGGCTAAAGAGAAGTCATAAGCAAAGCCCTGGATGAAAGACAGGCTTTGCTCAAGACTTAGCCATTAGATCCATCAGAATCAATTAGCAGACCTGTAAGAGAAAGGAGGGCCCCAATACCAAGGCAAAGAGCTCCTGGTTCTGAAACCTAATATGATGGAGGACACAGAGCAGCAGGGGAATCCGGTGACTCAGAAAAAGAACATGTAACAGCTTTATTGAGTCATTAGGAAAAAAATGAAAGCTACAACATAACCCACATCCTTCCCCCTGGACTGTTAGCAGATTATGGTTCATAAATATTGGTTTTCCTCAAAGTACAAGATAAAGGATAATTTTGCAGTGATTTCTCCTGGTTATAAGATTTCATGTCCCCCCATTAGGAAAATAAGTCATTGTACGCTGCACTACGTGACCTTGCCCATCAGGACAACCCCGAGTCCTGTACTGTATCTGCTCCTGAGTAGAGGAATGCTGGTGGGGGATGTGACTCCATCAGTTCTTGAAATTTAACTTGCACAATAAAACAGTAATTGAATAAAATG